>NW_026902515.1:0-300000 GCF_030035675.1 Rhineura floridana | reverse complement strand
TTCATTTTTTTGAAAAAAATCCTGACCCGCGACACCTTTTGCCTTCTTTTTCTCTCTAGAGCTGCACTCAGGTTTCTGCAGCTTGTTCAGAATCTAGAGCAGGGAAACAGGTTTCACAAACTTTTTCTGCTCGTTCGGATCTCGGGCATCATATGACGCGAGTTTGAGACGCTTTGGATACTTTTCATTTTTTGGAAAAAATCCTGACCCGCGGGTCACAGTTTTGGCCTTCTTTTTTTCTGCTGAGCTGCACTCAGGTTTCTGCAGCTTGTTCAGAATCTAGAGCAGAGAAACAGGTTCTCTAAGCTTTTTCTGCCCTTCTGGATCTCGGGCATCATATGACACGAGTTTGAGACGCTTTGGATACTTTTCATTTTTTTGAAAAAATCCTGACCCGCGGGTCACAGTTTTTGCCTTCTTTTTCTCTCCTGAGCTGCACTCAGGTTTCTGCAGCTTGTTCAGAATCTAGAGCAGGGAAACAGGTTCCGCAAACTTTTTCTGCCCGTTTGGATCTCGGGCATCATATGACGCGAGTTTGAGACGCTTTGGATACTTTTCATTTTTTGGAAAAAATCCTGACCCACGGGTCACAGTTTTTGCCTTCTTTTTCTCTCCTGAGCTGCACTCAGGTTTCTGCAGCTTGTTCAGAATCTAGAGCAGGGAAACAGGTTCTGCAAACTTTTTCTGCCCTTTCGGATCTCGGGCATCATATGACGCGAGTTTGAGACGCATTGGATACTTTTCATTTTTTTGAAAAAATCCTGACCCGCGGGTCACACTTTTTGCCTGCTTTTTCTCTCCTGAGCTGCACTCAGGTTTCTGCAGCTTGTTCAGAATCTAGAGCAGGGAAACAGGTTCCGCAAACTTTTTCTGCCCTTTCGGATCTCGGGCATCATATGACGCGAGTTTGAGACGCTTTGGATACTTTTCATTTTTTTGAAAAAATCCTGACCCGCGGGTCACACTTTTTGCCTGCTTTTTCTCTCCTGAGCTGCACTCAGGTTTCTGCAGCTTGTTCAGAATCTAGAGCAGGGAAACAGGTTCCGCAAACTTTTTCTGCCCTTTCGGATCTCGGGCATCATATGACGCGAGTTTGAGACGCTTTGGATACTTTTCATTTTTTTGAAAAAATCCTGACCCGCGGGTCACACTTTTTGCCTTCTTTTTCTCTCCTGAGCTGCACTCAGGTTTCTGCAGCTTGTTCAGAATCTAGAGCAGGGAAACAGGTTCCGCAAACTTTTTCTGCCCTTTCGGATCTCGGGCATCATATGACGCGAATTTGAGTCGCTTTGGATACTTTTCATTTTTTTGAAAAAATCCTGACCCGCGGGTCACACTTTTTTCCTGCTTTTTCTCTCCTGAGCTGCCCTCAGGTTTCTGCAGCTTGTTCAGAATCTAGAGCAGGGAAACAGGTTCCGCAAACTTTTTCTGCCCTTTCGGATCTCGGGCATCATATGATGCGAGTTTGAGACGCTTTGGATACTTTTCATTTTTTTGAAAAAATCCTGACCCGCGGGTCACACTTTTTGCCTGCTTTTTCTCTCCTGAGCTGCACTCAGGTTTCTGCAGCTTGTTCAGAATCTAGAGCAGCGAAACAGGTTCCGCAAACTTTTTCTGCCCTTTTGGATCTCGGGCATCATATGATGCGAGTTTGAGATGCTTTGGATACTTTTCATTTTTTTGAAAAAATCCTGACCCGCGGGTCACACTTTTTTCCTGCTTTTTCTCTCCTGAGCTGCACTCAGGTTTCTGCAGCTTGTTCAGAATCTAGAGCAGGGAAACAGGTTCCGCAAACTTTTTCTGCCCGTTCGGATCTCGGGCATCATATGACGCGAGATGCTTTGGATACTTTTCATTTTTTGGAAAAAATCCTGACCCGCGGGTCACAGTTTTTGCCTTCTTTTTCTCTCCTGAGCTGCACTCAGGTTTCTGCAGCTTGTTCAGAATCTAGAGCAGGGAAACAGGTTCTGCAAACTTTTTCTGGCCTTTCGGATCTCAGGCATCATATGACACGAGTATGAGACGCTCTGGATACTTCTCATTTTTTTGAAAAAATCCTGACCCGTGGGTCACAGTTTTTGCCTTCTTTTTCTCTCCTGAGCTGCACTCAGGTTTCTGCAGCTTGTTCAGAATCTAGAGCAGGGAAACAGGTTCTGCAAGCTTTTTCTGCCCTTTCGGATCTCGGGCATCATATGACGCGAGTTTGAGACGCTTTGGATACTTTTCATTTTTTTGAAAAAAATCCTGACCCGCGACACCTTTTGCCTTCTTTTTCTCTCCTGAGCTGCACTCAGGTTTCTGCAGCTTGTTCAGAATCTAGAGCAGGGAAACAGGTTTCGCAAACTTTTTCTGCCCTTTTGGATCTCGGGCATCATATGACGCACGTTTGAAACGCTTTGGGTACTTTTCATTTTTTTGAAAAAAATCCTGACCCGCGACACCTTTTGCCTTCTTTTTCTCTCTAGAGCTGCACTCAGGTTTCTGCAGCTTGTTCAGAATCTAGAGCAGGGAAACAGGTTTCACAAACTTTTTCTGCTCGTTCGGATCTCGGGCATCATATGACGCGAGTTTGAGACGCTTTGGATACTTTTCATTTTTTGGAAAAAATCCTGACCCGCGGGTCACAGTTTTGGCCTTCTTTTTTTCTGCTGAGCTGCACTCAGGTTTCTGCAGCTTGTTCAGAATCTAGAGCAGAGAAACAGGTTCTCTAAGCTTTTTCTGCCCTTCTGGATCTCGGGCATCATATGACACGAGTTTGAGACGCTTTGGATACTTTTCATTTTTTTGAAAAAATCCTGACCCGCGGGTCACAGTTTTTGCCTTCTTTTTCTCTCCTGAGCTGCACTCAGGTTTCTGCAGCTTGTTCAGAATCTAGAGCAGGGAAACAGGTTCCGCAAACTTTTTCTGCCCGTTTGGATCTCGGGCATCATATGACGCGAGTTTGAGACGCTTTGGATACTTTTCATTTTTTGGAAAAAATCCTGACCCACGGGTCACAGTTTTTGCCTTCTTTTTCTCTCCTGAGCTGCACTCAGGTTTCTGCAGCTTGTTCAGAATCTAGAGCAGGGAAACAGGTTCTGCAAACTTTTTCTGCCCTTTTGGATCTCGGGCATCATATGACGCGAGTTTGAGACGCTTTGGATACTTTTCATTTTTTTGAAAAAATCCTGACCCGCGGGTCACACTTTTTGCCTTCTTTTTCTCTCCTGAGCTGCACTCAGGTTTCTGCAGCTTGTTCAGAATCTAGAGCAGGGGAACAGGTTCTGCAAACTTTTTCTGGCCTTTCGGATCTCAGGCATCATATGACACGAGTATGAGACGCTCTGGATACTTCTCATTTTTTTGAAAAAATCCTGACCCGCGGGTCACAGTTTTTGCCTTCTTTTTCTCTCCTGAGCTGCACTCAGGTTTCTGCAGCTTGTTCAGAATCTAGAGCAGGGAAACAGGTTCTGCAAGCTTTTTCTGCCCTTTCGGATCTCGGGCATCATATGACGCGAGTTTGAGACGCTTTGGATACTTTTCATTTTTTTGAAAAAAATCCTGACCCGCGACACCTTTTGCCTTCTTTTTCTCTCCTGAGCTGCACTCAGGTTTCTGCAGCTTGTTCAGAATCTAGAGCAGGGAAACAGGTTTCGCAAACTTTTTCTGCCCTTTTGGATCTCGGGCATCATATGACGCACGTTTGAAACGCTTTGGGTACTTTTCATTTTTTTGAAAAAAATCCTGACCCGCGACACCTTTTGCCTTCTTTTTCTCTCTAGAGCTGCACTCAGGTTTCTGCAGCTTGTTCAGAATCTAGAGCAGGGAAACAGGTTTCACAAACTTTTTCTGCTCGTTCGGATCTCGGGCATCATATGACGCGAGTTTGAGACGCTTTGGATACTTTTCATTTTTTGGAAAAAATCCTGACCCGCGGGTCACAGTTTTGGCCTTCTTTTTTTCTGCTGAGCTGCACTCAGGTTTCTGCAGCTTGTTCAGAATCTAGAGCAGAGAAACAGGTTCTCTAAGCTTTTTCTGCCCTTCTGGATCTCGGGCATCATATGACACGAGTTTGAGACGCTTTGGATACTTTTCATTTTTTTGAAAAAATCCTGACCCGCGGGTCACAGTTTTTGCCTTCTTTTTCTCTCCTGAGCTGCACTCAGGTTTCTGCAGCTTGTTCAGAATCTAGAGCAGGGAAACAGGTTCCGCAAACTTTTTCTGCCCGTTTGGATCTCGGGCATCATATGACGCGAGTTTGAGACGCTTTGGATACTTTTCATTTTTTGGAAAAAATCCTGACCCACGGGTCACAGTTTTTGCCTTCTTTTTCTCTCCTGAGCTGCACTCAGGTTTCTGCAGCTTGTTCAGAATCTAGAGCAGGGAAACAGGTTCTGCAAACTTTTTCTGCCCTTTCGGATCTCGGGCATCATATGACGCGAGTTTGAGACGCATTGGATACTTTTCATTTTTTTGAAAAAATCCTGACCCGCGGGTCACACTTTTTGCCTGCTTTTTCTCTCCTGAGCTGCACTCAGGTTTCTGCAGCTTGTTCAGAATCTAGAGCAGGGAAACAGGTTCCGCAAACTTTTTCTGCCCTTTCGGATCTCGGGCATCATATGACGCGAGTTTGAGACGCTTTGGATACTTTTCATTTTTTTGAAAAAATCCTGACCCGCGGGTCACACTTTTTGCCTGCTTTTTCTCTCCTGAGCTGCACTCAGGTTTCTGCAGCTTGTTCAGAATCTAGAGCAGGGAAACAGGTTCCGCAAACTTTTTCTGCCCTTTCGGATCTCGGGCATCATATGACGCGAGTTTGAGACGCTTTGGATACTTTTCATTTTTTTGAAAAAATCCTGACCCGCGGGTCACACTTTTTGCCTTCTTTTTCTCTCCTGAGCTGCACTCAGGTTTCTGCAGCTTGTTCAGAATCTAGAGCAGGGAAACAGGTTCCGCAAACTTTTTCTGCCCTTTCGGATCTCGGGCATCATATGACGCGAGTTTGAGACGCTTTGGATACTTTTCATTTTTTGGAAAAAATCCTGACCCACGGGTCACAGTTTTTGCCTTCTTTTTCTCTCCTGAGCTGCACTCAGGTTTCTGCAGCTTGTTCAGAATCTAGAGCAGGGAAACAGGTTCTGCAAACTTTTTCTGCCCTTTTGGATCTCGGGCATCATATGACGCGAGTTTGAGACGCTTTGGATACTTTTCATTTTTTTGAAAAAATCCTGACCCGCGGGTCACACTTTTTGCCTTCTTTTTCTCTCCTGAGCTGCACTCAGGTTTCTGCAGCTTGTTCAGAATCTAGAGCAGGGGAACAGGTTCTGCAAACTTTTTCTGGCCTTTCGGATCTCAGGCATCATATGACACGAGTATGAGACGCTCTGGATACTTCTCATTTTTTTGAAAAAATCCTGACCCGCGGGTCACAGTTTTTGCCTTCTTTTTCTCTCCTGAGCTGCACTCAGGTTTCTGCAGCTTGTTCAGAATCTAGAGCAGGGAAACAGGTTCTGCAAGCTTTTTCTGCCCTTTCGGATCTCGGGCATCATATGACGCGAGTTTGAGACGCTTTGGATACTTTTCATTTTTTTGAAAAAAATCCTGACCCGCGACACCTTTTGCCTTCTTTTTCTCTCCTGAGCTGCACTCAGGTTTCTGCAGCTTGTTCAGAATCTAGAGCAGGGAAACAGGTTTCGCAAACTTTTTCTGCCCTTTTGGATCTCGGGCATCATATGACGCACGTTTGAAACGCTTTGGGTACTTTTCATTTTTTTGAAAAAAATCCTGACCCGCGACACCTTTTGCCTTCTTTTTCTCTCTAGAGCTGCACTCAGGTTTCTGCAGCTTGTTCAGAATCTAGAGCAGGGAAACAGGTTTCACAAACTTTTTCTGCTCGTTCGGATCTCGGGCATCATATGACGCGAGTTTGAGACGCTTTGGATACTTTTCATTTTTTGGAAAAAATCCTGACCCGCGGGTCACAGTTTTGGCCTTCTTTTTTTCTGCTGAGCTGCACTCAGGTTTCTGCAGCTTGTTCAGAATCTAGAGCAGAGAAACAGGTTCTCTAAGCTTTTTCTGCCCTTCTGGATCTCGGGCATCATATGACACGAGTTTGAGACGCTTTGGATACTTTTCATTTTTTTGAAAAAATCCTGACCCGCGGGTCACAGTTTTTGCCTTCTTTTTCTCTCCTGAGCTGCACTCAGGTTTCTGCAGCTTGTTCAGAATCTAGAGCAGGGAAACAGGTTCCGCAAACTTTTTCTGCCCGTTTGGATCTCGGGCATCATATGACGCGAGTTTGAGACGCTTTGGATACTTTTCATTTTTTGGAAAAAATCCTGACCCACGGGTCACAGTTTTTGCCTTCTTTTTCTCTCCTGAGCTGCACTCAGGTTTCTGCAGCTTGTTCAGAATCTAGAGCAGGGAAACAGGTTCTGCAAACTTTTTCTGCCCTTTCGGATCTCGGGCATCATATGACGCGAGTTTGAGACGCATTGGATACTTTTCATTTTTTTGAAAAAATCCTGACCCGCGGGTCACACTTTTTGCCTGCTTTTTCTCTCCTGAGCTGCACTCAGGTTTCTGCAGCTTGTTCAGAATCTAGAGCAGGGAAACAGGTTCCGCAAACTTTTTCTGCCCTTTCGGATCTCGGGCATCATATGACGCGAGTTTGAGACGCTTTGGATACTTTTCATTTTTTTGAAAAAATCCTGACCCGCGGGTCACACTTTTTGCCTGCTTTTTCTCTCCTGAGCTGCACTCAGGTTTCTGCAGCTTGTTCAGAATCTAGAGCAGGGAAACAGGTTCCGCAAACTTTTTCTGCCCTTTCGGATCTCGGGCATCATATGACGCGAGTTTGAGACGCTTTGGATACTTTTCATTTTTTTGAAAAAATCCTGACCCGCGGGTCACACTTTTTGCCTTCTTTTTCTCTCCTGAGCTGCACTCAGGTTTCTGCAGCTTGTTCAGAATCTAGAGCAGGGAAACAGGTTCCGCAAACTTTTTCTGCCCTTTCGGATCTCGGGCATCATATGACGCGAATTTGAGTCGCTTTGGATACTTTTCATTTTTTTGAAAAAATCCTGACCCGCGGGTCACACTTTTTTCCTGCTTTTTCTCTCCTGAGCTGCCCTCAGGTTTCTGCAGCTTGTTCAGAATCTAGAGCAGGGAAACAGGTTCCGCAAACTTTTTCTGCCCTTTCGGATCTCGGGCATCATATGATGCGAGTTTGAGACGCTTTGGATACTTTTCATTTTTTTGAAAAAATCCTGACCCGCGGGTCACACTTTTTGCCTGCTTTTTCTCTCCTGAGCTGCACTCAGGTTTCTGCAGCTTGTTCAGAATCTAGAGCAGCGAAACAGGTTCCGCAAACTTTTTCTGCCCTTTTGGATCTCGGGCATCATATGATGCGAGTTTGAGATGCTTTGGATACTTTTCATTTTTTTGAAAAAATCCTGACCCGCGGGTCACACTTTTTTCCTGCTTTTTCTCTCCTGAGCTGCACTCAGGTTTCTGCAGCTTGTTCAGAATCTAGAGCAGGGAAACAGGTTCCGCAAACTTTTTCTGCCCGTTCGGATCTCGGGCATCATATGACGCGAGATGCTTTGGATACTTTTCATTTTTTGGAAAAAATCCTGACCCGCGGGTCACAGTTTTTGCCTTCTTTTTCTCTCCTGAGCTGCACTCAGGTTTCTGCAGCTTGTTCAGAATCTAGAGCAGGGAAACAGGTTCTGCAAACTTTTTCTGGCCTTTCGGATCTCAGGCATCATATGACACGAGTATGAGACGCTCTGGATACTTCTCATTTTTTTGAAAAAATCCTGACCCGTGGGTCACAGTTTTTGCCTTCTTTTTCTCTCCTGAGCTGCACTCAGGTTTCTGCAGCTTGTTCAGAATCTAGAGCAGGGAAACAGGTTCTGCAAGCTTTTTCTGCCCTTTCGGATCTCGGGCATCATATGACGCGAGTTTGAGACGCTTTGGATACTTTTCATTTTTTTGAAAAAAATCCTGACCCGCGACACCTTTTGCCTTCTTTTTCTCTCCTGAGCTGCACTCAGGTTTCTGCAGCTTGTTCAGAATCTAGAGCAGGGAAACAGGTTTCGCAAACTTTTTCTGCCCTTTTGGATCTCGGGCATCATATGACGCACGTTTGAAACGCTTTGGGTACTTTTCATTTTTTTGAAAAAAATCCTGACCCGCGACACCTTTTGCCTTCTTTTTCTCTCTAGAGCTGCACTCAGGTTTCTGCAGCTTGTTCAGAATCTAGAGCAGGGAAACAGGTTTCACAAACTTTTTCTGCTCGTTCGGATCTCGGGCATCATATGACGCGAGTTTGAGACGCTTTGGATACTTTTCATTTTTTGGAAAAAATCCTGACCCGCGGGTCACAGTTTTGGCCTTCTTTTTTTCTGCTGAGCTGCACTCAGGTTTCTGCAGCTTGTTCAGAATCTAGAGCAGAGAAACAGGTTCTCTAAGCTTTTTCTGCCCTTCTGGATCTCGGGCATCATATGACACGAGTTTGAGACGCTTTGGATACTTTTCATTTTTTTGAAAAAATCCTGACCCGCGGGTCACAGTTTTTGCCTTCTTTTTCTCTCCTGAGCTGCACTCAGGTTTCTGCAGCTTGTTCAGAATCTAGAGCAGGGAAACAGGTTCCGCAAACTTTTTCTGCCCGTTTGGATCTCGGGCATCATATGACGCGAGTTTGAGACGCTTTGGATACTTTTCATTTTTTGGAAAAAATCCTGACCCACGGGTCACAGTTTTTGCCTTCTTTTTCTCTCCTGAGCTGCACTCAGGTTTCTGCAGCTTGTTCAGAATCTAGAGCAGGGAAACAGGTTCTGCAAACTTTTTCTGCCCTTTTGGATCTCGGGCATCATATGACGCGAGTTTGAGACGCTTTGGATACTTTTCATTTTTTTGAAAAAATCCTGACCCGCGGGTCACACTTTTTGCCTTCTTTTTCTCTCCTGAGCTGCACTCAGGTTTCTGCAGCTTGTTCAGAATCTAGAGCAGGGGAACAGGTTCTGCAAACTTTTTCTGGCCTTTCGGATCTCAGGCATCATATGACACGAGTATGAGACGCTCTGGATACTTCTCATTTTTTTGAAAAAATCCTGACCCGCGGGTCACAGTTTTTGCCTTCTTTTTCTCTCCTGAGCTGCACTCAGGTTTCTGCAGCTTGTTCAGAATCTAGAGCAGGGAAACAGGTTCTGCAAGCTTTTTCTGCCCTTTCGGATCTCGGGCATCATATGACGCGAGTTTGAGATGCTTTGGATACTTTTCATTTTTTTGAAAAAAATCCTGACCCGCGACACCTTTTGCCTTCTTTTTCTCTCCTGAGCTGCACTCAGGTTTCTGCAGCTTGTTCAGAATCTAGAGCAGGGAAACAGGTTTCGCAAACTTTTTCTGCCCTTTTGGATCTCGGGCATCATATGACGCACGTTTGAAACGCTTTGGGTACTTTTCATTTTTTTGAAAAAAATCCTGACCCGCGACACCTTTTGCCTTCTTTTTCTCTCTAGAGCTGCACTCAGGTTTCTGCAGCTTGTTCAGAATCTAGAGCAGGGAAACAGGTTTCACAAACTTTTTCTGCTCGTTCGGATCTCGGGCATCATATGACGCGAGTTTGAGACGCTTTGGATACTTTTCATTTTTTGGAAAAAATCCTGACCCGCGGGTCACAGTTTTGGCCTTCTTTTTTTCTGCTGAGCTGCACTCAGGTTTCTGCAGCTTGTTCAGAATCTAGAGCAGAGAAACAGGTTCTCTAAGCTTTTTCTGCCCTTCTGGATCTCGGGCATCATATGACACGAGTTTGAGACGCTTTGGATACTTTTCATTTTTTTGAAAAAATCCTGACCCGCGGGTCACAGTTTTTGCCTTCTTTTTCTCTCCTGAGCTGCACTCAGGTTTCTGCAGCTTGTTCAGAATCTAGAGCAGGGAAACAGGTTCCGCAAACTTTTTCTGCCCGTTTGGATCTCGGGCATCATATGACGCGAGTTTGAGACGCTTTGGATACTTTTCATTTTTTGGAAAAAATCCTGACCCACGGGTCACAGTTTTTGCCTTCTTTTTCTCTCCTGAGCTGCACTCAGGTTTCTGCAGCTTGTTCAGAATCTAGAGCAGGGAAACAGGTTCTGCAAACTTTTTCTGCCCTTTCGGATCTCGGGCATCATATGACGCGAGTTTGAGACGCATTGGATACTTTTCATTTTTTTGAAAAAATCCTGACCCGCGGGTCACACTTTTTGCCTGCTTTTTCTCTCCTGAGCTGCACTCAGGTTTCTGCAGCTTGTTCAGAATCTAGAGCAGGGAAACAGGTTCCGCAAACTTTTTCTGCCCTTTCGGATCTCGGGCATCATATGACGCGAGTTTGAGACGCTTTGGATACTTTTCATTTTTTTGAAAAAATCCTGACCCGCGGGTCACACTTTTTGCCTGCTTTTTCTCTCCTGAGCTGCACTCAGGTTTCTGCAGCTTGTTCAGAATCTAGAGCAGGGAAACAGGTTCCGCAAACTTTTTCTGCCCTTTCGGATCTCGGGCATCATATGACGCGAGTTTGAGACGCTTTGGATACTTTTCATTTTTTTGAAAAAATCCTGACCCGCGGGTCACACTTTTTGCCTTCTTTTTCTCTCCTGAGCTGCACTCAGGTTTCTGCAGCTTGTTCAGAATCTAGAGCAGGGAAACAGGTTCCGCAAACTTTTTCTGCCCTTTCGGATCTCGGGCATCATATGACGCGAGTTTGAGACGCTTTGGATACTTTTCATTTTTTGGAAAAAATCCTGACCCACGGGTCACAGTTTTTGCCTTCTTTTTCTCTCCTGAGCTGCACTCAGGTTTCTGCAGCTTGTTCAGAATCTAGAGCAGGGAAACAGGTTCTGCAAACTTTTTCTGCCCTTTTGGATCTCGGGCATCATATGACGCGAGTTTGAGACGCTTTGGATACTTTTCATTTTTTTGAAAAAATCCTGACCCGCGGGTCACACTTTTTGCCTTCTTTTTCTCTCCTGAGCTGCACTCAGGTTTCTGCAGCTTGTTCAGAATCTAGAGCAGGGGAACAGGTTCTGCAAACTTTTTCTGGCCTTTCGGATCTCAGGCATCATATGACACGAGTATGAGACGCTCTGGATACTTCTCATTTTTTTGAAAAAATCCTGACCCGCGGGTCACAGTTTTTGCCTTCTTTTTCTCTCCTGAGCTGCACTCAGGTTTCTGCAGCTTGTTCAGAATCTAGAGCAGGGAAACAGGTTCTGCAAGCTTTTTCTGCCCTTTCGGATCTCGGGCATCATATGACGCGAGTTTGAGACGCTTTGGATACTTTTCATTTTTTTGAAAAAAATCCTGACCCGCGACACCTTTTGCCTTCTTTTTCTCTCCTGAGCTGCACTCAGGTTTCTGCAGCTTGTTCAGAATCTAGAGCAGGGAAACAGGTTTCGCAAACTTTTTCTGCCCTTTTGGATCTCGGGCATCATATGACGCACGTTTGAAACGCTTTGGGTACTTTTCATTTTTTTGAAAAAAATCCTGACCCGCGACACCTTTTGCCTTCTTTTTCTCTCTAGAGCTGCACTCAGGTTTCTGCAGCTTGTTCAGAATCTAGAGCAGGGAAACAGGTTTCACAAACTTTTTCTGCTCGTTCGGATCTCGGGCATCATATGACGCGAGTTTGAGACGCTTTGGATACTTTTCATTTTTTGGAAAAAATCCTGACCCGCGGGTCACAGTTTTGGCCTTCTTTTTTTCTGCTGAGCTGCACTCAGGTTTCTGCAGCTTGTTCAGAATCTAGAGCAGAGAAACAGGTTCTCTAAGCTTTTTCTGCCCTTCTGGATCTCGGGCATCATATGACACGAGTTTGAGACGCTTTGGATACTTTTCATTTTTTTGAAAAAATCCTGACCCGCGGGTCACAGTTTTTGCCTTCTTTTTCTCTCCTGAGCTGCACTCAGGTTTCTGCAGCTTGTTCAGAATCTAGAGCAGGGAAACAGGTTCCGCAAACTTTTTCTGCCCGTTTGGATCTCGGGCATCATATGACGCGAGTTTGAGACGCTTTGGATACTTTTCATTTTTTGGAAAAAATCCTGACCCACGGGTCACAGTTTTTGCCTTCTTTTTCTCTCCTGAGCTGCACTCAGGTTTCTGCAGCTTGTTCAGAATCTAGAGCAGGGAAACAGGTTCTGCAAACTTTTTCTGCCCTTTCGGATCTCGGGCATCATATGACGCGAGTTTGAGACGCATTGGATACTTTTCATTTTTTTGAAAAAATCCTGACCCGCGGGTCACACTTTTTGCCTGCTTTTTCTCTCCTGAGCTGCACTCAGGTTTCTGCAGCTTGTTCAGAATCTAGAGCAGGGAAACAGGTTCCGCAAACTTTTTCTGCCCTTTCGGATCTCGGGCATCATATGACGCGAGTTTGAGACGCTTTGGATACTTTTCATTTTTTTGAAAAAATCCTGACCCGCGGGTCACACTTTTTGCCTGCTTTTTCTCTCCTGAGCTGCACTCAGGTTTCTGCAGCTTGTTCAGAATCTAGAGCAGGGAAACAGGTTCCGCAAACTTTTTCTGCCCTTTCGGATCTCGGGCATCATATGACGCGAGTTTGAGACGCTTTGGATACTTTTCATTTTTTTGAAAAAATCCTGACCCGCGGGTCACACTTTTTGCCTTCTTTTTCTCTCCTGAGCTGCACTCAGGTTTCTGCAGCTTGTTCAGAATCTAGAGCAGGGAAACAGGTTCCGCAAACTTTTTCTGCCCTTTCGGATCTCGGGCATCATATGACGCGAATTTGAGTCGCTTTGGATACTTTTCATTTTTTTGAAAAAATCCTGACCCGCGGGTCACACTTTTTTCCTGCTTTTTCTCTCCTGAGCTGCCCTCAGGTTTCTGCAGCTTGTTCAGAATCTAGAGCAGGGAAACAGGTTCCGCAAACTTTTTCTGCCCTTTCGGATCTCGGGCATCATATGATGCGAGTTTGAGACGCTTTGGATACTTTTCATTTTTTTGAAAAAATCCTGACCCGCGGGTCACACTTTTTGCCTGCTTTTTCTCTCCTGAGCTGCACTCAGGTTTCTGCAGCTTGTTCAGAATCTAGAGCAGCGAAACAGGTTCCGCAAACTTTTTCTGCCCTTTTGGATCTCGGGCATCATATGATGCGAGTTTGAGATGCTTTGGATACTTTTCATTTTTTTGAAAAAATCCTGACCCGCGGGTCACACTTTTTTCCTGCTTTTTCTCTCCTGAGCTGCACTCAGGTTTCTGCAGCTTGTTCAGAATCTAGAGCAGGGAAACAGGTTCCGCAAACTTTTTCTGCCCGTTCGGATCTCGGGCATCATATGACGCGAGATGCTTTGGATACTTTTCATTTTTTGGAAAAAATCCTGACCCGCGGGTCACAGTTTTTGCCTTCTTTTTCTCTCCTGAGCTGCACTCAGGTTTCTGCAGCTTGTTCAGAATCTAGAGCAGGGAAACAGGTTCTGCAAACTTTTTCTGGCCTTTCGGATCTCAGGCATCATATGACACGAGTATGAGACGCTCTGGATACTTCTCATTTTTTTGAAAAAATCCTGACCCGTGGGTCACAGTTTTTGCCTTCTTTTTCTCTCCTGAGCTGCACTCAGGTTTCTGCAGCTTGTTCAGAATCTAGAGCAGGGAAACAGGTTCTGCAAGCTTTTTCTGCCCTTTCGGATCTCGGGCATCATATGACGCGAGTTTGAGACGCTTTGGATACTTTTCATTTTTTTGAAAAAAATCCTGACCCGCGACACCTTTTGCCTTCTTTTTCTCTCCTGAGCTGCACTCAGGTTTCTGCAGCTTGTTCAGAATCTAGAGCAGGGAAACAGGTTTCGCAAACTTTTTCTGCCCTTTTGGATCTCGGGCATCATATGACGCACGTTTGAAACGCTTTGGGTACTTTTCATTTTTTTGAAAAAAATCCTGACCCGCGACACCTTTTGCCTTCTTTTTCTCTCTAGAGCTGCACTCAGGTTTCTGCAGCTTGTTCAGAATCTAGAGCAGGGAAACAGGTTTCACAAACTTTTTCTGCTCGTTCGGATCTCGGGCATCATATGACGCGAGTTTGAGACGCTTTGGATACTTTTCATTTTTTGGAAAAAATCCTGACCCGCGGGTCACAGTTTTGGCCTTCTTTTTTTCTGCTGAGCTGCACTCAGGTTTCTGCAGCTTGTTCAGAATCTAGAGCAGAGAAACAGGTTCTCTAAGCTTTTTCTGCCCTTCTGGATCTCGGGCATCATATGACACGAGTTTGAGACGCTTTGGATACTTTTCATTTTTTTGAAAAAATCCTGACCCGCGGGTCACAGTTTTTGCCTTCTTTTTCTCTCCTGAGCTGCACTCAGGTTTCTGCAGCTTGTTCAGAATCTAGAGCAGGGAAACAGGTTCCGCAAACTTTTTCTGCCCGTTTGGATCTCGGGCATCATATGACGCGAGTTTGAGACGCTTTGGATACTTTTCATTTTTTGGAAAAAATCCTGACCCACGGGTCACAGTTTTTGCCTTCTTTTTCTCTCCTGAGCTGCACTCAGGTTTCTGCAGCTTGTTCAGAATCTAGAGCAGGGAAACAGGTTCTGCAAACTTTTTCTGCCCTTTCGGATCTCGGGCATCATATGACGCGAGTTTGAGACGCATTGGATACTTTTCATTTTTTTGAAAAAATCCTGACCCGCGGGTCACACTTTTTGCCTGCTTTTTCTCTCCTGAGCTGCACTCAGGTTTCTGCAGCTTGTTCAGAATCTAGAGCAGGGAAACAGGTTCCGCAAACTTTTTCTGCCCTTTCGGATCTCGGGCATCATATGACGCGAGTTTGAGACGCTTTGGATACTTTTCATTTTTTTGAAAAAATCCTGACCCGCGGGTCACACTTTTTGCCTGCTTTTTCTCTCCTGAGCTGCACTCAGGTTTCTGCAGCTTGTTCAGAATCTAGAGCAGGGAAACAGGTTCCGCAAACTTTTTCTGCCCTTTCGGATCTCGGGCATCATATGACGCGAGTTTGAGACGCTTTGGATACTTTTCATTTTTTTGAAAAAATCCTGACCCGCGGGTCACACTTTTTGCCTTCTTTTTCTCTCCTGAGCTGCACTCAGGTTTCTGCAGCTTGTTCAGAATCTAGAGCAGGGAAACAGGTTCCGCAAACTTTTTCTGCCCTTTCGGATCTCGGGCATCATATGACGCGAGTTTGAGACGCTTTGGATACTTTTCATTTTTTGGAAAAAATCCTGACCCACGGGTCACAGTTTTTGCCTTCTTTTTCTCTCCTGAGCTGCACTCAGGTTTCTGCAGCTTGTTCAGAATCTAGAGCAGGGAAACAGGTTCTGCAAACTTTTTCTGCCCTTTTGGATCTCGGGCATCATATGACGCGAGTTTGAGACGCTTTGGATACTTTTCATTTTTTTGAAAAAATCCTGACCCGCGGGTCACACTTTTTGCCTTCTTTTTCTCTCCTGAGCTGCACTCAGGTTTCTGCAGCTTGTTCAGAATCTAGAGCAGGGGAACAGGTTCTGCAAACTTTTTCTGGCCTTTCGGATCTCAGGCATCATATGACACGAGTATGAGACGCTCTGGATACTTCTCATTTTTTTGAAAAAATCCTGACCCGCGGGTCACAGTTTTTGCCTTCTTTTTCTCTCCTGAGCTGCACTCAGGTTTCTGCAGCTTGTTCAGAATCTAGAGCAGGGAAACAGGTTCTGCAAGCTTTTTCTGCCCTTTCGGATCTCGGGCATCATATGACGCGAGTTTGAGACGCTTTGGATACTTTTCATTTTTTTGAAAAAAATCCTGACCCGCGACACCTTTTGCCTTCTTTTTCTCTCCTGAGCTGCACTCAGGTTTCTGCAGCTTGTTCAGAATCTAGAGCAGGGAAACAGGTTTCGCAAACTTTTTCTGCCCTTTTGGATCTCGGGCATCATATGACGCACGTTTGAAACGCTTTGGGTACTTTTCATTTTTTTGAAAAAAATCCTGACCCGCGACACCTTTTGCCTTCTTTTTCTCTCTAGAGCTGCACTCAGGTTTCTGCAGCTTGTTCAGAATCTAGAGCAGGGAAACAGGTTTCACAAACTTTTTCTGCTCGTTCGGATCTCGGGCATCATATGACGCGAGTTTGAGACGCTTTGGATACTTTTCATTTTTTGGAAAAAATCCTGACCCGCGGGTCACAGTTTTGGCCTTCTTTTTTTCTGCTGAGCTGCACTCAGGTTTCTGCAGCTTGTTCAGAATCTAGAGCAGAGAAACAGGTTCTCTAAGCTTTTTCTGCCCTTCTGGATCTCGGGCATCATATGACACGAGTTTGAGACGCTTTGGATACTTTTCATTTTTTTGAAAAAATCCTGACCCGCGGGTCACAGTTTTTGCCTTCTTTTTCTCTCCTGAGCTGCACTCAGGTTTCTGCAGCTTGTTCAGAATCTAGAGCAGGGAAACAGGTTCCGCAAACTTTTTCTGCCCGTTTGGATCTCGGGCATCATATGACGCGAGTTTGAGACGCTTTGGATACTTTTCATTTTTTGGAAAAAATCCTGACCCACGGGTCACAGTTTTTGCCTTCTTTTTCTCTCCTGAGCTGCACTCAGGTTTCTGCAGCTTGTTCAGAATCTAGAGCAGGGAAACAGGTTCTGCAAACTTTTTCTGCCCTTTCGGATCTCGGGCATCATATGACGCGAGTTTGAGACGCATTGGATACTTTTCATTTTTTTGAAAAAATCCTGACCCGCGGGTCACACTTTTTGCCTGCTTTTTCTCTCCTGAGCTGCACTCAGGTTTCTGCAGCTTGTTCAGAATCTAGAGCAGGGAAACAGGTTCCGCAAACTTTTTCTGCCCTTTCGGATCTCGGGCATCATATGACGCGAGTTTGAGACGCTTTGGATACTTTTCATTTTTTTGAAAAAATCCTGACCCGCGGGTCACACTTTTTGCCTGCTTTTTCTCTCCTGAGCTGCACTCAGGTTTCTGCAGCTTGTTCAGAATCTAGAGCAGGGAAACAGGTTCCGCAAACTTTTTCTGCCCTTTCGGATCTCGGGCATCATATGACGCGAGTTTGAGACGCTTTGGATACTTTTCATTTTTTTGAAAAAATCCTGACCCGCGGGTCACACTTTTTGCCTTCTTTTTCTCTCCTGAGCTGCACTCAGGTTTCTGCAGCTTGTTCAGAATCTAGAGCAGGGAAACAGGTTCCGCAAACTTTTTCTGCCCTTTCGGATCTCGGGCATCATATGACGCGAATTTGAGTCGCTTTGGATACTTTTCATTTTTTTGAAAAAATCCTGACCCGCGGGTCACACTTTTTTCCTGCTTTTTCTCTCCTGAGCTGCCCTCAGGTTTCTGCAGCTTGTTCAGAATCTAGAGCAGGGAAACAGGTTCCGCAAACTTTTTCTGCCCTTTCGGATCTCGGGCATCATATGATGCGAGTTTGAGACGCTTTGGATACTTTTCATTTTTTTGAAAAAATCCTGACCCGCGGGTCACACTTTTTGCCTGCTTTTTCTCTCCTGAGCTGCACTCAGGTTTCTGCAGCTTGTTCAGAATCTAGAGCAGCGAAACAGGTTCCGCAAACTTTTTCTGCCCTTTTGGATCTCGGGCATCATATGATGCGAGTTTGAGATGCTTTGGATACTTTTCATTTTTTTGAAAAAATCCTGACCCGCGGGTCACACTTTTTTCCTGCTTTTTCTCTCCTGAGCTGCACTCAGGTTTCTGCAGCTTGTTCAGAATCTAGAGCAGGGAAACAGGTTCCGCAAACTTTTTCTGCCCGTTCGGATCTCGGGCATCATATGACGCGAGATGCTTTGGATACTTTTCATTTTTTGGAAAAAATCCTGACCCGCGGGTCACAGTTTTTGCCTTCTTTTTCTCTCCTGAGCTGCACTCAGGTTTCTGCAGCTTGTTCAGAATCTAGAGCAGGGAAACAGGTTCTGCAAACTTTTTCTGGCCTTTCGGATCTCAGGCATCATATGACACGAGTATGAGACGCTCTGGATACTTCTCATTTTTTTGAAAAAATCCTGACCCGTGGGTCACAGTTTTTGCCTTCTTTTTCTCTCCTGAGCTGCACTCAGGTTTCTGCAGCTTGTTCAGAATCTAGAGCAGGGAAACAGGTTCTGCAAGCTTTTTCTGCCCTTTCGGATCTCGGGCATCATATGACGCGAGTTTGAGACGCTTTGGATACTTTTCATTTTTTTGAAAAAAATCCTGACCCGCGACACCTTTTGCCTTCTTTTTCTCTCCTGAGCTGCACTCAGGTTTCTGCAGCTTGTTCAGAATCTAGAGCAGGGAAACAGGTTTCGCAAACTTTTTCTGCCCTTTTGGATCTCGGGCATCATATGACGCACGTTTGAAACGCTTTGGGTACTTTTCATTTTTTTGAAAAAAATCCTGACCCGCGACACCTTTTGCCTTCTTTTTCTCTCTAGAGCTGCACTCAGGTTTCTGCAGCTTGTTCAGAATCTAGAGCAGGGAAACAGGTTTCACAAACTTTTTCTGCTCGTTCGGATCTCGGGCATCATATGACGCGAGTTTGAGACGCTTTGGATACTTTTCATTTTTTGGAAAAAATCCTGACCCGCGGGTCACAGTTTTGGCCTTCTTTTTTTCTGCTGAGCTGCACTCAGGTTTCTGCAGCTTGTTCAGAATCTAGAGCAGAGAAACAGGTTCTCTAAGCTTTTTCTGCCCTTCTGGATCTCGGGCATCATATGACACGAGTTTGAGACGCTTTGGATACTTTTCATTTTTTTGAAAAAATCCTGACCCGCGGGTCACAGTTTTTGCCTTCTTTTTCTCTCCTGAGCTGCACTCAGGTTTCTGCAGCTTGTTCAGAATCTAGAGCAGGGAAACAGGTTCCGCAAACTTTTTCTGCCCGTTTGGATCTCGGGCATCATATGACGCGAGTTTGAGACGCTTTGGATACTTTTCATTTTTTGGAAAAAATCCTGACCCACGGGTCACAGTTTTTGCCTTCTTTTTCTCTCCTGAGCTGCACTCAGGTTTCTGCAGCTTGTTCAGAATCTAGAGCAGGGAAACAGGTTCCGCAAGCTTTTTCTGCCCTTTCGGATCTCGGGCATCATATGACGCGAGTTTGAGACGCTTTGGATACTTTTCATTTTTTGGAAAAAATCCTGACCCGCGGGTCACAGTTTTTGCCTTCTTTTTCTCTGCTGAGCTGCACTCAGGTTTCTGCAGCTTGTTCAGAATCTAGAGCAGGGAAACAGGTTCCGCAAACTTTTTCTGCCCGTTCGGATCTCGGGCATCATATGACGCGAGATGCTTTGGATACTTTTCATTTTTTGGAAAAAATCCTGACCCGAGGGTCATAGTTTTTGCCTTCTTTTTCTCTCCTGAGCTGCACTCAGGTTTCTGCAGCTTGTTCAGAATCTAGAGCAGGGAAACAGGTTCCGCAAACTTTTTCTGCCCTTTCGGATCTCGGGCATCATATGACGCGAGTTTGAGACGCTTTGGATACTTTTCATTTTTTGGAAAAAATCCTGACCTGCGGGTCACAGTTTTGGCCTTCTTTTTCTCGGCTGAGCTGCACTCAGGTTTCTGCAGCTTGTTCAGAATCTAGAGCAGGGAAACAGGTTCTCTAAGCTTTTTCTGCCCTTTCGGATCTCGGGCATCATATGACGCGAGATGCTTTGAATACTTTTCAGTTTTTGGAAAAAATCCTGACCCGCGAAACCTTTTGCCTTCTTTTTCTCTCCTGAGCTGCACTCAGGTTTCTGCAGCTTGTTCAGAATCTAGAACAGGGAAACAGGTTCCGCAAACTTTTTCTGCTCTTTCGGATCTCAGGCATCATATGACGCGAGTTTGAGACGCTTTGGATACTTTTCATTTTTTGGAAAAAATCCTGACCCGCGGGTCACAGTTTTTGCTTTCTTTTTCTCTCCTGAGCTGCACTCAGGTTTCTGCAGCTTGTTCAGAATCTAGAGTAGGGAAACAGGTTCCGCAAACTTTTTCTGCCCGTTCGGATCTCGGGCATCATATGACGCGAGATGCTTTGGATACTTTTCATTTTTTGGAAAAAATCCTGACCCGCGGGTCACAGTTTTTGCCTTCTTTTTCTCTCCTGAGCTGCACTCAGGTTTCTGCAGCTTGTTCAGAATCTAGAGCAGGGAAACAGGTTCTGCAAACTTTTTCTGGCCTTTCGGATCTCAGGCATCATATGACACGAGTATGAGACGCTCTGGAAACTTCTCATTTTTTTGAAAAAATCCTGACCCGCGGGTCACAGTTTTTGCCTTCTTTTTCTCTCCTGAGCTGCACTCAGGTTTCTGCAGATTGTTCAGAATCTAGAGCAGGGAAACAGGTTCCGCAAACTTTTTCTGCCCTTTCGGATCTCGGGCATCATATGACGCGAGTTTGAGACGCTTTGGATACTTTTCATTTTTTGGAAAAAATCCTGACCCGCGGGTCACAGTTTTTGCCTTCTTTTCTCTCCTGAGCTGCACTCAGGTTTCTGCAGCTTGTTCAGAATCTAGAGCAGGGAAACAGGTTCTGCAAGCTTTTTCTGCCCTTTCGGATCTCGGGCATCATATGACGCGAGTTTGAGACGCTTTGGATACTTTTCATTTTTTTGAAAAAAATCCTGACCCGCGACACCTTTTGCCTTCTTTTTCTCTCCTGAGCTGCACTCAGGTTTCTACAGCCTGTTCAGAATCTAGAGCAGGGAAACAGGTTTCGCAAACTTTTTCTGCCCTTTTGGATCTCGGGCATCATATGACGCACGTTTGAAACGCTTTGGGTACTTTTCATTTTTTTGAAAAAAATCCTGACCCGCGACACCTTTTGCCTTCTTTTTCTCTCCAGAGCTGCACTCAGGTTTCTGTAGCTTGTTCAGAATCTAGAGCAGGGAAACAGGTTTCACAAACTTTTTCTGCTCGTTCGGATCTCGGGCATCATATGACGCGAGTTTGAGACGCTTTGGATACTTTTCATTTTTTGGAAAAAATCCTGACCCGCGGGTCACAGTTTTTGCCTTCTTTTTCTCTCCTGAGCTGCACTCAGGTTTCTGCAGCTTGTTCAGAATCTAGAGCAGGGAAACAGGTTCTGCAAGCTTTTTCTGCCCTTTCGGATCTCGGGCATCATATGACGCGAGTTTGAGACGCTTTGGATACTTTTCATTTTTTTGAAAAAAATCCTGACCCGCGACACCTTTTGCCTTCTTTTTCTCTCCTGAGCTGCACTCAGGTTTCTGCAGCTTGTTCAGAATCTAGAGCAGGGAAACAGGTTTCGCAAACTTTTTCTGCCCTTTTGGATCTCGGGCATCATATGACGCACGTTTGAAACGCTTTGGGTACTTTTCATTTTTTTGAAAAAAATCCTGACCCGCGACACCTTTTGCCTTCTTTTTCTCTCTAGAGCTGCACTCAGGTTTCTGCAGCTTTTTCAGAATCTAGAGCAGGGAAACAGGTTTCACAAACTTTTTCTGCTCGTTCGGATCTCGGGCATCATATGACGCCAGTTTGAGACGCTTTGGATACTTTTCATTTTTTGGAAAAAATCCTGACCCGCGGGTCACAGTTTTGGCCTTCTTTTTTTCTGCTGAGCTGCACTCAGGTTTCTGCAGCTTGTTCAGAATCTAGAGCAGAGAAACAGGTTCTCTAAGCTTTTTCTGCCCTTCCGGATCTCGGGCATCATATGACACGAGTTTGAGACGCTTTGGATACTTTTCATTTTTTGGAAAAAATCCTGACCCGCGGGTCACAGTTTTTGCCTTCTTTTTCTCTCCTGAGCTGCACTCAGGTGTCTGCAGCTTGTTCAGAATCTAGAGCAGGGAAACAGGTTCCGCAAACTTTTTCTGCCCGTTTGGATCTCGGGCATCATATGACGCGAGTTTGAGACGCTTTGGATACTTTTCATTTTTTGGAAAAAATCCTGACCCACGGGTCACAGTTTTTGCCTTCTTTTTCTCTCCTGAGCTGCACTCAGGTTTCTGCAGCTTGTTCAGAATCTAGAACAGGGAAACAGGTTCCGCAAGCTTTTTCTGCCCTTTCGGATCTCGGGCATCATATGACGCGAGTTTGAGACGCTTTGGATACTTTTCATTTTTTGGAAAAAATCCTGACCCGCGGGTCACAGTTTTTGCCTTCTTTTTCTCTGCTGAGCTGCACTCAGGTTTCTGCAGCTTGTTCAGAATCTAGAGCAGGGAAACAGGTTCCGCAAACTTTTTCTGCCCGTTCGGATCTCGGGCATCATATGACGCGAGATGCTTTGGATACTTTTCATTTTTTTGAAAAAATCCTGACCCGAGGGTCATAGTTTTTGCCTTCTTTTTCTCGGCTGAGCTGCACTCAGGTTTCTGCAGCTTGTTCAGAATCTAGAGCAGAGAAACAGGTTCTCTAAGCTTTTTCTGCCCTTTCGGATCTCGGGCATCATATGACGCGAGATGCTTTGAATACTTTTCAGTTTTTGGAAAAAATCCTGACCCGCGAAACCTTTTGCCTTCTTTTTCTCTCCTGAGCTGCACTCAGGTTTCTGCAGCTTGTTCAGAATCTAGAGCAGGGAAACAGGTTCCGCAAACTTTTTCTGCTCTTTCGGATCTCAGGCATCATATGACGCGAGTTTGAGACGCTTTGGATACTTTTCATTTTTTGGAAAAAATCCTGACCCGCGGGTCACAGTTTTTGCCTTCTTTTTCTCTCCTGAGCTGCACTCAGGTTTCTGCAGCTTGTTCAGAATCTAGAGCAGGGAAACAGGTTCCGCAAACTTTTTCTTCCCTTTCGGATCTCGGGCATCATATGACGCGAGTTTGAGACGCTTTGGATACTTTCCATTTTTTGGAAAAAATCCTGACCTGCGGGTCACAGTTTTTGCCTTCTTTTTCTCTCCTGAGCTGCACTCAGGTTTCTGCAGCTTGTTCAGAATCTAGAGCAGGGAAACAGGTTTCACAAACTTTTTCTGCTCGTTCGGATCTCGGGCATCATATGACGCGAGTTTGAGACGCTTTGGATACTTTTCATTTTTTGGAAAAAATCCTGACCCGCGGGTCACAGTTTTGGCCTTTTTTCTCTATTGAGCTGCACTCAGGTTTCTGCAGCTTGATCAGAATCTAGAGCAGAGAAACAGGTTCTCTAAGCTTTTTCTGCCCTTCCGGATCTCGGGCATCATATGACACGAGTTTGAGACGCTTTGGATACTTTTCATTTTTTTGAAAAAATCCTGACCCGCGGGTCACAGTTTTTGCCTTCTTTTTCTCTCCTGAGCTGCACTCAGGTTTCTGCAGCTTGTTCAGAATCTAGAGCAGGGAAACAGGTTCCGCAAACTTTTTCTGCCCGTTTGGATCTCGGGCATCATATGACGCGAGTTTGAGACGCTTTGGATACTTTTCATTTTTTGGAAAAAATCCTGACCCACGGGTCACAGTTTTTGCCTTCTTTTTCTCTCCTGAGCTGCACTCAGGTTTCTGCAGCTTGTTCAGAATCTAGAGCAGGGAAACAGGTTCCGCAAGCTTTTTCTGCCCTTTCGGATCTCGGGCATCATATGACGCGAGTTTGAGACGCTTTGGATACTTTTCATTTTTTGGAAAAAATCCTGACCCGCGGGTCACAGTTTTTGCCTTCTTTTTCTCTGCTGAGCTGCACTCAGGTTTCTGCAGCTTGTTCAGAATCTAGAGCAGGGAAACAGGTTCCGCAAACTTTTTCTGCCCGTTCGGATCTCGGGCATCATATGACGCGAGATGCTTTGGATACTTTTCATTTTTTGGAAAAAATCCTGACCCGAGGGTCATAGTTTTTGCCTTCTTTTTCTCTCCTGAGCTGCACTCAGGTTTCTGCAGCTTGTTCAGAATCTAGAGCAGGGAAACAGGTTCCGCAAACTTTTTCTGCCCTTTCGGATCTCGGGCATCATATGACGCGAGTTTGAGACGCTTTGGATACTTTTCATTTTTTTGAAAAAATCCTGACCCACGGGTCACAGTTTTTGCTTTCTTTTTCTCTCCTGAGCTGCACTCAGGTTTCTGCAGCTTGTTCAGAATCTAGAGTAGGGAAACAGGTTCCGCAAACTTTTTCTGCCCGTTCGGATCTCGGGCATCCTATGACGCGAGATGCTTTGGATACTTTTCATTTTTTGGAAAAAATCCTGACCCGCGGGTCACAGTTTTTGCCTTCTTTTTCTCTCCTGAGCTGCACTCAGGTTTCTGCAGCTTGTTCAGAATCTAGAGCAGGGAAACAGGTTCTGCAAACTTTTTCTGGCCTTTCGGATCTCAGGCATCATATGACACGAGTATGAGACGCTCTGGAAACTTCTCATTTTTTTGAAAAAATCCTGACCCGCGGGTCACAGTTTTTGCCTTCTTTTTCTCTCCTGAGCTGCACTCAGGTTTCTGCAGATTGTTCAGAATCTAGAGCAGGGAAACAGGTTCCGCAAACTTTTTCTGCCCTTTCGGATCTCGGGCATCATATGACGCGAGTTTGAGACGCTTTGGATACTTTTCATTTTTTGGAAAAAATCCTGACCCACGGGTCACAGTTTTTGCCTTCTTTTTCTCTCCTGAGCTGCACTCAGGTTTCTGCAGCTTGTTCAGAATCTAGAGCAGGGAAACAGGTTCCGCAAGCTATTTCTGCCCTTTCGGATCTCGGGCATCATATGACGTGAGTTTGAGACGCTTTGGATACTTTTCATTTTTTGGAAAAAATCCTGACCCGCGGGTCACAGTTTTTGCCTTCTTTTCTCTCCTGAGCTGCACTCAGGTTTCTGCAGCTTGTTCAGAATCTAGAGCAGGGAAACAGGTTCTGCAAGCTTTTTCTGCCCTTTCGGATCTCGGGCATCATATGACGCGAGTTTGAGACGCTTTGGATACTTTTCATTTTTTTGAAAAAAATCCTGACCCGCGACACCTTTTGCCTTCTTTTTCTCTCCTGAGCTGCACTCAGGTTTCTACAGCCTGTTCAGAATCTAGAGCAGGGAAACAGGTTTCGCAAACTTTTTCTGCCCTTTTGGATCTCGGGCATCATATGACGCACGTTTGAAATGCTTTGGGTACTTTTCATTTTTTTGAAAAAAATCCTGACCCGCGACACCTTTTGCCTTCTTTTTCTCTCCAGAGCTGCACTCAGGTTTCTGTAGCTTGTTCAGAATCTAGAGCAGGGAAACAGGTTTCACAAACTTTTTCTGCTCGTTCGGATCTCGGGCATCATATGACGCGAGTTTGAGACGCTTTGGATACTTTTCATTTTTTGGAAAAAATCCTGACCCGCGGGTCACAGTTTTTGCCTTCTTTTTCTCTCCTGAGCTGCACTCAGGTTTCTGCAGCTTGTTCAGAATCTAGAGCAGGGAAACAGGTTCTGCAAGCTTTTTCTGCCCTTTCGGATCTCGGGCATCATATGACGCGAGTTTGAGACGCTTTGGATACTTTTCATTTTTTTGAAAAAAATCCTGACCCGCGACACCTTTTGCCTTCTTTTTCTCTCCTGAGCTGCACTCAGGTTTCTGCAGCTTGTTCAGAATCTAGAGCAGGGAAACAGGTTTCGCAAACTTTTTCTGCCCTTTTGGATCTCGGGCATCATATGACGCACGTTTGAAACGCTTTGGGTACTTTTCATTTTTTTGAAAAAAATCCTGACCCGCGACACCTTTTGCCTTCTTTTTCTCTCTAGAGCTGCACTCAGGTTTCTGCAGCTTGTTCAGAATCTAGAGCAGGGAAACAGGTTTCACAAACTTTTTCTGCTCGTTCGGATCTCGGGCATCATATGACGCGAGTTTGAGACGCTTTGGATACTTTTCATTTTTTGGAAAAAATCCTGACCCGCGGGTCACAGTTTTGGCCTTCTTTTTTTCTGCTGAGCTGCACTCAGGTTTCTGCAGCTTGTTCAGAATCTAGAGCAGAGAAACAGGTTCTCTAAGCTTTTTCTGCCCTTCCGGATCTCGGGCATCATATGACACGAGTTTGAGACGCTTTGGATACTTTTCATTTTTTTGAAAAAATCCTGACCCGCGGGTCACAGTTTTTGCCTTCTTTTTCTCTCCTGAGCTGCACTCAGGTTTCTGCAGCTTGTTCAGAATCTAGAGCAGGGAAACAGGTTCCGCAAACTTTTTCTGCCCGTTTGGATCTCGGGCATCATATGACGCGAGTTTGAGACGCTTTGGATACTTTTCATTTTTTGGAAAAAATCCTGACCCACGGGTCACAGTTTTTGCCTTCTTTTTCTCTCCTGAGCTGCACTCAGGTTTCTGCAGCTTGTTCAGAATCTAGAGCAGGGAAACAGGTTCCGCAAGCTTTTTCTGCCCTTTCGGATCTCGGGCATCATATGACGCGAGTTTGAGACGCTTTGGATACTTTTCATTTTTTGGAAAAAATCCTGACCCGCGGGTCACAGTTTTTGCCTTCTTTTTCTCTGCTGAGCTGCACTCAGGTTTCTGCAGCTTGTTCAGAATCTAGAGCAGGGAAACAGGTTCCGCAAACTTTTTCTGCCCGTTCGGATCTCGGGCATCATATGACGCGAGATGCTTTGGATACTTTTCATTTTTTGGAAAAAATCCTGACCCGAGGGTCATAGTTTTTGCCTTCTTTTTCTCTCCTGAGCTGCACTCAGGTTTCTGCAGCTTGTTCAGAATCTAGAGCAGGGAAACAGGTTCCGCAAACTTTTTCTGCCCTTTCGGATCTCGGGCATCATATGACGCGAGTTTGAGACGCTTTGGATACTTTTCATTTTTTGGAAAAAATCCTGACCTGCGGGTCACAGTTTTGGCCTTCTTTTTCTCGGCTGAGCTGCACTCAGGTTTCTGCAGCTTGTTCAGAATCTAGAGCAGAGAAACAGGTTCTCTAAGCTTTTTCTGCCCTTTCGGATCTCGGGCATCATATGACGCGAGATGCTTTGAATACTTTTCAGTTTTTGGAAAAAATCCTGACCCGCGAAACCTTTTGCCTTCTTTTTCTCTCCTGAGCTGCACTCAGGTTTCTGCAGCTTGTTCAGAATCTAGAGCAGGGAAACAGGTTCCGCAAACTTTTTCTGCTCTTTCGGATCTCAGGCATCATATGACGCGAGTTTGAGACGCTTTGGATACTTTTCATTTTTTGGAAAAAATCCTGACCCGCGGGTCACAGTTTTTGCCTTCTTTTTCTCTCCTGAGCTGCACTCAGGTTTCTGCAGCTTGTTCAGAATCTAGAGCAGGGAAACAGGTTCCGCAAACTTTTTCTTCCCTTTCGGATCTCGGGCATCATATGACGCGAGTTTGAGACGCTTTGGATACTTTCCATTTTTTGGAAAAAATCCTGACCTGCGGGTCACAGTTTTTGCCTTCTTTTTCTCTCCTGAGCTGCACTCAGGTTTCTGCAGCTTGTTCAGAATCTAGAGCAGGGAAACAGGTTTCACAAACTTTTTCTGCTCGTTCGGATCTCGGGCATCATATGACGCGAGTTTGAGACGCTTTGGATACTTTTCATTTTTTGGAAAAAATCCTGACCCGCGGGTCACAGTTTTGGCCTTCTTTTTTTCTGCTGAGCTGCACTCAGGTTTCTGCAGCTTGTTCAGAATCTAGAGCAGAGAAACAGGTTCTCTAAGCTTTTTCTGCCCTTCCGGATCTCGGGCATCATATGACACGAGTTTGAGACGCTTTGGATACTTTTCATTTTTTGGAAAAAATCCTGACCCACGGGTCACAGTTTTTGCCTTCTTTTTCTCTCCTGAGCTGCACTCAGGTTTCTGCAGCTTGTTCTGAATCTAGAGCAGGGAAACAGGTTCCGCAAGCTTTTTCTGCCCTTTCGGATCTCGGGCATCATATGACGCGAGTTTGAGACGCTTTGGATACTTTTCATTTTTTGGAAAAAATCCTGACCCGCGGGTCACAGTTTTGGCCTTCTTTTTCTCGGCTGAGCTGCACTCAGGTTTCTGCAGCTTGTTCAGAATCTAGAGCAGAGAAACAGGTTCTCTAAGCTTTTTCTGCCCTTTCGGATCTCGGGCATCATATGACGCGAGATGCTTTGAATACTTTTCAGTTTTTGGAAAAAATCCTGACCCGCGAAACCTTTTGCCTTCTTTTTCTCTCCTGAGCTGCACTCAGGTTTCTGCAGCTTGTTCAGAATCTAGAGCAGGGAAACAGGTTCCGCAAACTTTTTCTGCTCTTTCGGATCTCAGGCATCATATGACGCGAGTTTGAGACGCTTTGGATACTTTTCATTTTTTGGAAAAAATCCTGACCCGCGGGTCACAGTTTTTGCCTTCTTTTTCTCTCCTGAGCTGCACTCAGGTTTCTGCAGCTTGTTCAGAATCTAGAGCAGGGAAACAGGTTCCGCAAACTTTTTCTTCCCTTTCGGATCTCGGGCATCATATGACGCGAGTTTGAGACGCTTTGGATACTTTCCATTTTTTGGAAAAAATCCTGACCTGCGGGTCACAGTTTTTGCCTTCTTTTTCTCTCCTGAGCTGCACTCAGGTTTCTGCAGCTTGTTCAGAATCTAGAGCAGGGAAACAGGTTCCGCAAACTTTTTCTGCCCTTTCGGATCTCGGGCATCATATGACGCGAGTTTGAGACGCTTTGGATACTTTTCATTTTTTTGAAAAAAATCCTGACCCGCGACACCTTTTGCCTTCTTTTTCTCTGCTGAGCTGCACTCAGGTTTCTGCAGCTTGTTCAGAATCTAGAGCAGGGAAACAGGTTCCGCAAACTTTTTCTGCCCGTTCGGATCTCGGGCATCATATGACGCGAGATGCTTTGGATACTTTTCATTTTTTGGAAAAAATCCTGACCTGCGGGTCACAGTTTTGGCCTTCTTTTTCTCTGCTGAGCTGCACTCAGGTTTCTGCAGCTTGTTCAGAATCTAGAGCAGAGAAACAGGTTCTCTAAGCTTTTTCTGCCCTTTCGGATCTCGGGCATCATATGACACGAGTTTGAGACACTTTGGATACTTTTCATTTTTTGGAAAAAATCCTGACCCGCGGGTCACAGTTTTTGCCTTCTTTTTCTCTCCTGAGCTACACTCAGGTTTCTGCAGCTTGTTCAGAATCTAGAGCAGGGAAACAGGTTCCGCAAACTTTTTCTGCCCGTTTGGATCTCGGGCATCATATGACGCGAGTTTGAGACGCTTTGGATACTTTTCATTTTTTGGAAAAAATCCTGACCCACGGGTCACAGTTTTTGCCTTCTTTTTCTCTCCTGAGCTGCACTCAGGTTTCTGCAGCTTGTTCAGAATCTAGAGCAGGGAAACAGGTTCCGCAAGCTTTTTCTGCCCTTTCGGATCTCGGGCATCATATGACGCGAGTTTGAGACGCTTTGGATACTTTTCATTTTTTGGAAAAAATCCTGACCCGCGGGTCACAGTTTTTGCCTTCTTTTTCTCTGCTGAGCTGCACTCAGGTTTCTGCAGCTTGTTCAGAATCTAGAGCAGGGAAACAGGTTCCGCAAACTTTTTCTGCCCGTTCGGATCTCGGGCATCATATGACGCGAGATGCTTTGGATACTTTTCATTTTTTGGAAAAAATCCTGACCCGAGGGTCATAGTTTTTGCCTTCTTTTTCTCTCCTGAGCTGCACTCAGGTTTCTGCAGCTTGTTCAGAATCTAGAGCAGGGAAACAGGTTCCGCAAGCTTTTTCTGCCCTTTCGGATCTCGGGCATCATATGACGCGAGTTTGAGACGCTTTGGATACTTTTCATTTTTTGGAAAAAATCCTGACCCGCGGGTCACAGTTTTTGCCTTCTTTTTCTCTGCTGAGCTGCACTCAGGTTTCTGCAGCTTGTTCAGAATCTAGAGCAGGGAAACAGGTTCCGCAAACTTTTTCTGCCCGTTCGGATCTCGGGCATCATATGACGCGAGATGCTTTGGATACTTTTCATTTTTTGGAAAAAATCCTGACCCGAGGGTCATAGTTTTTGCCTTCTTTTTCTCTCCTGAGCTGCACTCAGGTTTCTGCAGCTTGTTCAGAATCTAGAGCAGGGAAACAGGTTCCGCAAACTTTTTCTGCCCTTTCGGATCTCGGGCATCATATGACGCGAGTTTGAGACGCTTTGGATACTTTTCATTTTTTGGAAAAAATCCTGACCTGCGGGTCACAGTTTTGGCCTTCTTTTTCTCGGCTGAGCTGCACTCAGGTTTCTGCAGCTTGTTCAGAATCTAGAGCAGAGAAACAGGTTCTCTAAGCTTTTTCTGCCCTTTCGGATCTCGGGCATCATATGACGCGAGATGCTTTGAATACTTTTCAGTTTTTGGAAAAAATCCTGACCCGCGAAACCTTTTGCCTTCTTTTTCTCTCCTGAGCTGCACTCAGGTTTCTGCAGCTTGTTCAGAATCTAGAGCAGGGAAACAGGTTCCGCAAACTTTTTCTTCCCTTTCGGATCTCGGGCATCATATGACGCGAGTTTGAGACGCTTTGGATACTTTCCATTTTTTGGAAAAAATCCTGACCTGCGGGTCAGAGTTTTTGCCTTCTTTTTCTCTCCTGAGCTGCACTCAGGTTTCTGCAGCTTGTTCAGAATCTAGAGCAGGGAAACAGCTTCTGCAAACTTTTTCTGCCCTTTCGGATCTCGGGCATCATATGACGCGAGTTTGAGACGCTTTGGATACTTTTCATTTTTTTGAAAAAAATCCTGACCCGCGACACCTTTTGCCTTCTTTTTCTCTGCTGAGCTGCACTCAGGTTTCTGCAGCTTGTTCTGAATCTAGAGCAGGGAAACAGGTTCCGCAAACTTTTTCTGCCCGTTCGGATCTCGGGCATCATATGACGCGAGATGCTTTGGATACTTTTCATTTTTTGGAAAAAATCCTGACCCGTGGGTCACAGTTTTGGCCTTCTTTTTCTCTGCTGAGCTGCACTCAGGTTTCTGCAGCTTGTTCAGAATCTAGAGCAGAGAAACAGGTTCTCTAAGCTTTTTCTGCCCTTTCGGATCTCGGGCATCATATGACGCGAGTTTGAGACGCTTTGGATACTTTTCATTTTTTGGAAAAAATCCTGACCCGAGGGTCATAGTTTTTGCCTTCTTTTTCTCTCCTGAGCTGCACTCAGGTTTCTGCAGCTTGTTCAGAATCTAGAGCAGGGAAACAAGTTCCGCAAACTTTTTCTGCCCTTTCGGATCTCGGGCATCATATGACGCGAGATGCTTTGGATACTTTTCATTTTTTGGAAAAAATCCTGACCTGCGGGTCACAGTTTTGGCCTTCTTTTTCTCTCCTGAGCTGCACTCAGGTTTCTGTAGCTTGTTCAGAATCTAGAGCAGGGAAACAGGTTCCGCAAACTTTTTCTGCCCTTTCGGATCTCGGGCATCATATGACGCGAGTTTGAGACGCTTTGGATACTTTTCATTTTTTTGAAAAAATCCTGACCCACGGGTCACAGTTTTTGCTTTCTTTTTCTCTCCTGAGCTGCACTCAGGTTTCTGCAGCTTGTTCAGAATCTAGAGTAGGGAAACAGGTTCCGCAAACTTTTTCTGCCCGTTCGGATCTCGGGCATCATATGACGCGAGATGCTTTGGATACTTTTCATTTTTTGGAAAAAATCCTGACCCGCGGGTCACAGTTTTTGCCTTCTTTTTCTCTCCTGAGCTGCACTCAGGTTTCTGCAGCTTGTTCAGAATCTAGAGCAGGGAAACAGGTTCTGCAAACTTTTTCTGGCCTTTCGGATCTCAGGCATCATATGACACGAGTATGAGACGCTCTGGAAACTTCTCATTTTTTTGAAAAAATCCTGACCCGCGGGTCACAGTTTTTGCCTTCTTTTTCTCTCCTGAGCTGCACTCAGGTTTCTGCAGATTGTTCAGAATCTAGAGCAGGGAAACAGGTTCCGCAAACTTTTTCTGCCCTTTCGGATCTCGGGCATCATATGACGCGAGTTTGAGACGCTTTGGATACTTTTCATTTTTTGGAAAAAATCCTGACCCACGGGTCACAGTTTTTGCCTTCTTTTTCTCTCCTGAGCTGCACTCAGGTTTCTGCAGCTTGTTCAGAATCTAGAGCAGGGAAACAGGTTCCGCAAGCTATTTCTGCCCTTTCGGATCTCGGGCATCATATGACGTGAGTTTGAGACGCTTTGGATACTTTTCATTTTTTGGAAAAAATCCTGACCCGCGGGTCACAGTTTTTGCCTTCTTTTCTCTCCTGAGCTGCACTCAGGTTTCTGCAGCTTGTTCAGAATCTAGAGCAGGGAAACAGGTTCTGCAAGCTTTTTCTGCCCTTTCGGATCTCGGGCATCATATGACACGAGTTTGAGACGCTTTGGATACTTTTCATTTTTTTGAAAAAAATCCTGACCCGCGACACCTTTTGCCTTCTTTTTCTCTCCTGAGCTGCACTCAGGTTTCTACAGCCTGTTCAGAATCTAGAGCAGGGAAACAGGTTTCGCAAACTTTTTCTGCCCTTTTGGATCTCGGGCATCATATGACGCACGTTTGAAACGCTTTGGGTACTTTTCATTTTTTTGAAAAAAATCCTGACCCGCGACACCTTTTGCCTTCTTTTTCTCTCCAGAGCTGCACTCAGGTTTCTGTAGCTTGTTCAGAATCTAGAGCAGGGAAACAGGTTTCACAAACTTTTTCTGCTCGTTCGGATCTCGGGCATCATATGACGCGAGTTTGAGACGCTTTGGATACTTTTCATTTTTTGGAAAAAATCCTGACCCGCGGGTCACAGTTTTGGCCTTCTTTTTTTCTGCTGAGCTGCACTCAGGTTTCTGCAGCTTGTTCAGAATCTAGAGCAGAGAAACAGGTTCTCTAAGCTTTTTCTGCCCTTTCGGATCTCGGGCATCATATGACACGAGTTTGAGACGCTTTGGATACTTTTCATTTTTTTGAAAAAAATCCTGACCCGCGACACCTTTTGCCTTCTTTTTCTCTGCTGAGCTGCACTCAGGTTTCTGCAGCTTGTTCTGAATCTAGAGCAGGGAAACAGGTTCCGCAAACTTTTTCTGCCCGTTCGGATCTCGGGCATCATATGACGCGAGATGCTTTGGATACTTTTCATTTTTTGGAAAAAATCCTGACCCGTGGGTCACAGTTTTGGCCTTCTTTTTCTCTGCTGAGCTGCACTCAGGTTTCTGCAGCTTGTTCAGAATCTAGAGCAGAGAAACAGGTTCTCTAAGCTTTTTCTGCCCTTTCGGATCTCGGGCATCATATGACGCGAGTTTGAGACGCTTTGGATACTTTTCATTTTTTGGAAAAAATCCTGACCCGAGGGTCATAGTTTTTGCCTTCTTTTTCTCTCCTGAGCTGCACTCAGGTTTCTGCAGCTTGTTCAGAATCTAGAGCAGGGAAACAAGTTCCGCAAACTTTTTCTGCCCTTTCGGATCTCGGGCATCATATGACGCGAGATGCTTTGGATACTTTTCATTTTTTGGAAAAAATCCTGACCTGCGGGTCACAGTTTTGGCCTTCTTTTTCTCTCCTGAGCTGCACTCAGGTTTCTGCAGCTTGTTCAGAATCTAGAGCAGAGAAACAGGTTCTCTAAGCTTTTTCTGCCCTTTCGGATCTCGGGCATCATATGACACGAGTTTGAGACACTTTGGATACTTTTCATTTTTTGGAAAAAATCCTGACCCGCGGGTCACAGTTTTTGCCTTCTTTTTCTCTCCTGAGCTGCACTCAGGTTTCTGCAGCTTGTTCAGAATCTAGAGCAGAGAAACAGGTTCTCTAAGCTTTTTCTGCCCTTTAGGATCTCGGGCATCATATGACACGAGTTTGAGACACTTTGGATACTTTTCATTTTTTGGAAAAAATCCTGACCTGCGGGTCACAGTTTTGGCCTTCTTTTTCTCTGCTGAGCTGCACTCAGGTTTCTGCAGCTTGTTCAGAATCTAGAGCAGAGAAACAGGTTCTCTAAGCTTTTTCTGCCCTTTAGGATCTCGGGCATCATATGACACGAGTTTGAGACACTTTGGATACTTTTCATTTTTTGGAAAAAATCCTGACCCGCGGGTCACAGTTTTTGCCTTCTTTTTCTCTCCTGAGCTGCACTCAGGTTTCTGCAGCTTGTTCAGAATCTAGAGCAGGGAAACAGGTTCCGCAAACTTTTTCTGCCCGTTTGGATCTCGGGCATCATATGACGCGAGTTTGAGACGCTTTGGATACTTTTCATTTTTTGGAAAAAATCCTGACCCACGGGTCACAGTTTTTGCCTTCTTTTTCTCTCCTGAGCTGCACTCAGGTTTCTGCAGCTTGTTCAGAATCTAGAGCAGGGAAACAGGTTCCGCAAGCTTTTTCTGCCCTTTCGGATCTCGGGCATCATATGACGCGAGTTTGAGACGCTTTGGATACTTTTCATTTTTTGGAAAAAATCCTGACCCGCGGGTCACAGTTTTTGCCTTCTTTTTCTCTGCTGAGCTGCACTCAGGTTTCTGCAGCTTGTTCAGAATCTAGAGCAGGGAAACAGGTTCCGCAAACTTTTTCTGCCCGTTCGGATCTCGGGCATCATATGACACGAGATGCTTTGGATACTTTTCATTTTTTGGAAAAAATCCTGACCCACGGGTCACAGTTTTTGCCTTCTTTTTCTCTCCTGAGCTGCACTCAGGTTTCTGCAGCTTGTTCAGAATCTAGAGCAGGGAAACAGGTTCCGCAAACTTTTTCTGCCCTTTCGGATCTCGGGCATCATATGACGCGAGTTTGAGACGCTTTGGATACTTTTCATTTTTTGGAAAAAATCCTGACCTGCGGGTCACAGTTTTGGCCTTCTTTTTCTCGGCTGAGCTGCACTCAGGTTTCTGCAGCTTGTTCAGAATCTAGAGCAGAGAAACAGGTTCTCTAAGCTTTTTCTGCCCTTTCGGATCTCGGGCATCATATGACGCGAGATGCTTTGAATACTTTTCAGTTTTTGGAAAAAATCCTGACCCGCGAAACCTTTTGCCTTCTTTTTCTCTCCTGAGCTGCACTCAGGTTTCTGCAGCTTGTTCAGAATCTAGAGCAGGGAAACAGGTTCCGCAAACTTTTTCTTCCCTTTCGGATCTCGGGCATCATATGACGCGAGTTTGAGACGCTTTGGATACTTTCCATTTTTTGGAAAAAATCCTGACCTGCGGGTCACAGTTTTTGCCTTCTTTTTCTCTCCTGAGCTGCACTCAGGTTTCTGCAGCTTGTTCAGAATCTAGAGCAGGGAAACAGGTTCCGCAAACTTTTTCTGCCCGTTCGGATCTCGGGCATCATATGACGCGAGATGCTTTGGATACTTTTCATTTTTTGGAAAAAATCCTGACCCACGGGTCACAGTTTTTGCCTTCTTTTTCTCTCCTGAGCTGCACTCAGGTTTCTGCAGCTTGTTCAGAATCTAGAGCAGGGAAACAGGTTCCGCAAGCTATTTCTGCCCTTTCGGATCTCGGGCATCATATGACGTGAGTTTGAGACGCTTTGGATACTTTTCATTTTTTGGAAAAAATCCTGACCCGCGGGTCACAGTTTTTGCCTTCTTTTCTCTCCTGAGCTGCACTCAGGTTTCTGCAGCTTGTTCAGAATCTAGAGCAGGGAAACAGGTTCTGCAAGCTTTTTCTGCCCTTTCGGATCTCGGGCATCATATGACGCGAGTTTGAGACGCTTTGGATACTTTTCATTTTTTTGAAAAAAATCCTGACCCGCGACACCTTTTGCCTTCTTTTTCTCTCCTGAGCTGCACTCAGGTTTCTACAGCCTGTTCAGAATCTAGAGCAGGGAAACAGGTTTCGCAAACTTTTTCTGCCCTTTTGGATCTCGGGCATCATATGACGCACGTTTGAAACGCTTTGGGTACTTTTCATTTTTTTGAAAAAAATCCTGACCCGCGACACCTTTTGCCTTCTTTTTCTCTCCAGAGCTGCACTCAGGTTTCTGTAGCTTGTTCAGAATCTAGAGCAGGGAAACAGGTTTCACAAACTTTTTCTGCTCGTTCGGATCTCGGGCATCATATGACGCGAGTTTGAGACGCTTTGGATACTTTTCATTTTTTGGGAAAAATCCTGACCCGCGGGTCACAGTTTTGGCCTTCTTTTTTTCTGCTGAGCTGCACTCAGGTTTCTGCAGCTTGTTCAGAATCTAGAGCAGAGAAACAGGTTCTCTAAGCTTTTTCTGCCCTTTCGGATCTCGGGCATCATATGACACGAGTTTGAGACGCTTTGGATACTTTTCATTTTTTGGAAAAAATCCTGACCCGCGGGTCACAGTTTTTGCCTTCTTTTTCTCTCCTGAGCTGCACTCAGGTTTCTGCAGCTTGTTCAGAATCTAGAGCAGGGAAACAGGTTCCGCAAACTTTTTCTGCCCGTTCGGATCTCGGGCATCATATGACGCGAGATGCTTTGGATACTTTTCATTTTTTGGAAAAAATCCTGACCTGCGGGTCACAGTTTTGGCCTTCTTTTTCTCTGCTGAGCTGCACTCAGGTTTCTGCAGCTTGTTCAGAATCTAGAGCAGAGAAACAGGTTCTCTAAGCTTTTTCTGCCCTTTCGGATCTCGGGCATCATATGACACGAGTTTGAGACACTTTGGATACTTTTCATTTTTTGGAAAAAATCCTGACCCGCGGGTCACAGTTTTTGCCTTCTTTTTCTCTCCTGAGCTGCACTCAGGTTTCTGCAGCTTGTTCAGAATCTAGAGCAGGGAAACAGGTTCCGCAAACTTTTTCTGCCCGTTTGGATCTCGGGCATCATATGACGCGAGTTTGAGACGCTTTGGATACTTTTCATTTTTTGGAAAAAATCCTGACCCACGGGTCACAGTTTTTGCCTTCTTTTTCTCTCCTGAGCTGCACTCAGGTTTCTGCAGCTTGTTCAGAATCTAGAGCAGGGAAACAGGTTCCGCAAGCTTTTTCTGCCCTTTCGGATCTCGGGCATCATATGACGCGAGTTTGAGACGCTTTGGATACTTTTCATTTTTTGGAAAAAATCCTGACCCGCGGGTCACAGTTTTTGCCTTCTTTTTCTCTGCTGAGCTGCACTCAGGTTTCTGCAGCTTGTTCAGAATCTAGAGCAGGGAAACAGGTTCCGCAAACTTTTTCTGCCCGTTCGGATCTCGGGCATCATATGACGCGAGATGCTTTGGATACTTTTCATTTTTTGGAAAAAATCCTGACCCGAGGGTCATAGTTTTTGCCTTCTTTTTCTCTCCTGAGCTGCACTCAGGTTTCTGCAGCTTGTTCAGAATCTAGAGCAGGGAAACAGGTTCCGCAAACTTTTTCTGCCCTTTCGGATCTCGGGCATCATATGACGCGAGTTTGAGACGCTTTGGATACTTTTCATTTTTTGGAAAAAATCCTGACCTGCGGGTCACAGTTTTGGCCTTCTTTTTCTCGGCTGAGCTGCACTCAGGTTTCTGCAGCTTGTTCAGAATCTAGAGCAGAGAAACAGGTTCTCTAAGCTTTTTCTGCCCTTTCGGATCTCGGGCATCATATGACGCGAGATGCTTTGAATACTTTTCAGTTTTTGGAAAAAATCCTGACCCGCGAAACCTTTTGCCTTCTTTTTCTCTCCTGAGCTGCACTCAGGTTTCTGCAGCTTGTTCAGAATCTAGAGCAGGGAAACAGGTTCCGCAAACTTTTTCTTCCCTTTCGGATCTCGGGCATCATATGACGCGAGTTTGAGACGCTTTGGATACTTTCCATTTTTTGGAAAAAATCCTGACCTGCGGGTCACAGTTTTTGCCTTCTTTTTCTCTCCTGAGCTGCACTCAGGTTTCTGCAGCTTGTTCAGAATCTAGAGCAGGGAAACAGGTTCCGCAAACTTTTTCTGCCCTTTCGGATCTCGGGCATCATATGACGCGAGTTTGAGACGCTTTGGATACTTTTCATTTTTTTGAAAAAAATCCTGACCCGCGACACCTTTTGCCTTCTTTTTCTCTGCTGAGCTGCACTCAGGTTTCTGCAGCTTGTTCTGAATCTAGAGCAGGGAAACAGGTTCCGCAAACTTTTTCTGCCCGTTCGGATCTCGGGCATCATATGACGCGAGATGCTTTGGATACTTTTCATTTTTTGGAAAAAATCCTGACCCGCGGGTCACAGTTTTGGCCTTCTTTTTCTCTGCTGAGCTGCACTCAGGTTTCTGCAGCTTGTTCAGAATCTAGAGCAGAGAAACAGGTTCTCTAAGCTTTTTCTGCCCTTTCGGATCTCGGGCATCATATGACGCGAGTTTGAGACGCTTTGGATACTTTTCATTTTTTGGAAAAAATCCTGACCCGAGGGTCATAGTTTTTGCCTTCTTTTTCTCTCCTGAGCTGCACTCAGGTTTCTGCAGCTTGTTCAGAATCTAGAGCAGGGAAACAAGTTCCGCAAACTTTTTCTGCCCTTTCGGATCTCGGGCATCATATGACGCGAGATGCTTTGGATACTTTTCATTTTTTGGAAAAAATCCTGACCTGCGGGTCACAGTTTTGGCCTTCTTTTTCTCTGCTGAGCTGCACTCAGGTTTCTGCAGCTTGTTCAGAATCTAGAGCAGAGAAACAGGTTCTCTAAGCTTTTTCTGCCCTTTCGGATCTCGGGCATCATATGACACGAGTTTGAGACACTTTGGATACTTTTCATTTTTTGGAAAAAATCCTGACCCGCGGGTCACAGTTTTTGCCTTCTTTTTCTCTCCTGAGCTGCACTCAGGTTTCTGCAGCTTGTTCAGAATCTAGAGCAGGGAAACAGGTTCCGCAAGCTTTTTCTGCCCTTTCGGATCTCAGGCATCATATGACGTGAGTTTGAGACGCTTTGGATACTTTTCATTTTTTTGAAAAAATCCTGACCCGCTGGTCACAGTTTTTGCCTTCTTTTTCTCTCCAGAGCTGCACTCAGGTTTCTGTAGCTTGTTCAGAATCTAGAGCAGGGAAACAGGTTCCGCAAACTTTTTCTGCCCTTTCGGATCTCGGGCATCATATGACGCGAGTTTGAGACGCTTTGGATACTTTTCATTTTTTTGAAAAAATCCTGACCCACGGGTCACAGTTTTTGCTTTCTTTTTCTCTCCTGAGCTGCACTCAGGTTTCTGCAGCTTGTTCAGAATCTAGAGTAGGGAAACAGGTTCCGCAAACTTTTTCTGCCCGTTCGGATCTCGGGCATCATATGACGCGAGATGCTTTGGATACTTTTCATTTTTTGGAAAAAATCCTGACCCGCGGGTCACAGTTTTTGCCTTCTTTTTCTCTCCTGAGCTGCACTCAGGTTTCTGCAGCTTGTTCAGAATCTAGAGCAGGGAAACAGGTTCTGCAAACTTTTTCTGGCCTTTCGGATCTCAGGCATCATATGACACGAGTATGAGACGCTCTGGAAACTTCTCATTTTTTTGAAAAAATCCTGACCCGCGGGTCACAGTTTTTGCCTTCTTTTTCTCTCCTGAGCTGCACTCAGGTTTCTGCAGATTGTTCAGAATCTAGAGCAGGGAAACAGGTTCCGCAAACTTTTTCTGCCCTTTCGGATCTCGGGCATCATATGACGCGCGTTTGAGACGCTTTGGATACTTTTCATTTTTTGGAAAAAATCCTGACCCACGGGTCACAGTTTTTGCCTTCTTTTTCTCTCCTGAGCTGCACTCAGGTTTCTGCAGCTTGTTCAGAATCTAGAGCAGGGAAACAGGTTCCGCAAGCTATTTCTGCCCTTTCGGATCTCGGGCATCATATGACGTGAGTTTGAGACGCTTTGGATACTTTTCATTTTTTGGAAAAAATCCTGACCCGCGGGTCACAGTTTTTGCCTTCTTTTCTCTCCTGAGCTGCACTCAGGTTTCTGCAGCTTGTTCAGAATCTAGAGCAGGGAAACAGGTTCTGCAAGCTTTTTCTGCCCTTTCGGATCTCGGGCATCATATGACGCGAGTTTGAGACGCTTTGGATACTTTTCATTTTTTTGAAAAAAATCCTGACCCGCGACACCTTTTGCCTTCTTTTTCTCTCCTGAGCTGCACTCAGGTTTCTACAGCCTGTTCAGAATCTAGAGCAGGGAAACAGGTTTCGCAAACTTTTTCTGCCCTTTTGGATCTCGGGCATCATATGACGCACGTTTGAAACGCTTTGGGTACTTTTCATTTTTTTGAAAAAAATCCTGACCCGCGACACCTTTTGCCTTCTTTTTCTCTCCAGAGCTGCACTCAGGTTTCTGTAGCTTGTTCAGAATCTAGAGCAGGGAAACAGGTTTCACAAACTTTTTCTGCTCGTTCGGATCTCGGGCATCATATGACGCGAGTTTGAGACGCTTTGGATACTTTTCATTTTTTGGAAACAATCCTGACCCGCGGGTCACAGTTTTGGCCTTCTTTTTTTCTGCTGAGCTGCACTCAGGTTTCTGCAGCTTGTTCAGAATCTAGAGCAGAGAAACAGGTTCTCTAAGCTTTTTCTGCCCTTTCGGATCTCGGGCATCATATGACACGAGTTTGAGACGCTTTGGATACTTTTCATTTTTTGGAAAAAATCCTGACCCGCGGGTCACAGTTTTTGCCTTCTTTTTCTCTCCTGAGCTGCACTCAGGTTTCTGCAGCTTGTTCAGAATCTAGAGCAGGGAAACAGGTTCCGCAAACTTTTTCTGCCCGTTTGGATCTCGGGCATCATATGACGCGAGTTTGAGACGCTTTGGATACTTTTCATTTTTTGGAAAAAATCCTGACCCACGGGTCACAGTTTTTGCCTTCTTTTTCTCTCCTGAGCTGCACTCAGGTTTCTGCAGCTTGTTCAGAATCTAGAGCAGGGAAACAGGTTCCGCAAACTTTTTCTGCCCTTTCGGATCTCGGGCATCATATGACGCGAGTTTGAGACGCTTTGGATACTTTTCATTTTTTTGAAAAAATCCTGACCCACGGGTCACAGTTTTTGCCTTCTTTTTCTCTCCTGAGCTGCACTCAGGTTTCTGCAGCTTGTTCAGAATCTAGAGTAGGGAAACAGGTTCCGCAAACTTTTTCTGCCCGTTCGGATCTCGGGCATCATATGACGCGAGATGCTTTGGATACTTTTCATTTTTTGGAAAAAATCCTGACCCGCGGGTCACAGTTTTTGCCTTCTTTTTCTCTCCTGAGCTGCACTCAGGTTTCTGCAGCTTGTTCAGAACCTAGAGCAGGGAAACAGGTTCCGCAAACTTTTTCTGCCCTTTCGGATCTCGGGCATCATATGACGCGAGTTTGAGACGCTTTGGATACTTTTGAATTTTTTGAAAAAATCCTGACCCGCGGGTCACACTTTTTTCCTGCTTTTTCTCTCCTGAGGTGCCCTCAGGTTTCTGCAGCTTGTTCAGAATCTAGAGCAGGGAAACAGGTTCCGCAAACTTTTTCTGCCCTTTCGGATCTCGGGCATCATATGACATGAGTTTGAGACGCTTTGGATACTTTTCATTTTTTTGAAAAAATCCTGACCCGCGGGTCACACTTTTTGCCTTCTTTTTCTCACCTGAGCTGCACTCAGGTTTCTGCAGCTTGTTCAGAATCTAGAGCAGGGAAACAGGTTCCGCAAACTTTTTCTGCCCTTTCGGATCTCGGGCATCATATGACGCGAGTTTGAGACGCTTTGGATACTTTTCATTTTTTTGAAAAAATCCTGACCCGCGGGTCACACTTTTTGCCTGCTTTTTCTCTCCTGAGCTGCACTCAGGTTTCTGCAGCTTGTTCAGAATCTAGAGCAGGGAAACAGGTTCCGCAAACTTTTTCTGCCCTTTCGGATCTCGGGCATCATATGACGCGAATTTGAGACGCTTTGGATACTTTTCATTTTTTTGAAAAAATCCTGACCCGCGGGTCACACTTTTTGCCTTCTTTTTCTCTCCTGAGCTGCACTCAGGTTTCTGCAGCTTGTTCAGAATCTAGAGCAGGGAAACAGGTTCTGCAAACTTTTTCTGCCCTTTCCGATCTCGGGCATCATATGACACGAGTTTGAGATGCTTTGGATACTTTTCATTTTTTTGAAAAAATCCTGACCCGCGGGTCACACTTTTTTCCTGCTTTTTCTCTCCTGAGCTGCACTCAGGTTTCTGCAGCTTGTTCAGAATCTAGAGCAGGGAAACAGGTTCCGCAAACTTTTTCTGCCCTTTCGGATCTCGGGTATCATATGATGCGAGTTTGAGACGCTTTGGATACTTTTCATTTTTTTGAAAAAATCCTGACCCGCGGGTCACACTTTTTGCCTGCTTTTTCTCTGTTGAGGTGCACTCAGGTTTCTGCAGCTTGTTCAGAATCTAGAGCAGGGAAACAGGTTCCGCAAACTATTTCTGCCCTTTCGGATCTCGGGCATCATATGACGCGAGTTTGAGACGCTTTGGATACTTTTCATTTTTTTGAAAAAATCCTGACCTGCGGGTCACAGTTTTGCCTTCTTTTTCTCTCCTGAGCTGCACTCAGGTTTCTGCAGCTTGTTCAGAATCTAGAGCAGGGAAACAGGTTCCGCAAACTTTTTCTGCCCTTTCGGATCTCGGGCATCATATGACGCGAGTTTGAGACGCTTTGGATACTTTTCATTTTTTTGAAAAAATCCTGACCCGCGGGTCACACTTTTTGCCTGCTTTTTCTCTCCTGAGGTGCACTCAGGTTTCTGCAGCTTGTTCAGAATCTAGAGCAGGGAAACATATTCCGCAAACTTTTTCTGCCCTTTTGGATCTCGGGCATCATATGATGCAATTTTGAGACGCTTTGGATACTTTTCATTTTTTTGAAAAAATCCTGACCTGCGGGTCACACTTTTTTCCTGCTTTTTCTCTCCTGAGCTGCACTCAGGTTTCTGTAACTTGTTCAGAATCTAGAGCAGGGAAACATATTCCGCAAACTTTTTCTGCCCTTTCGGATCACGGGCATCATATGACGCGAGTTTGAGACGCTTTGGATACTTTTCATTTTTTTGAAAAAATCCTGACCCGCGGGTCACACTTTTTTCCTCCTTTTTCTCTCCTGAGCTGCACTCAGGTTTCTGTAGCTTGTTCAGAATCTAGAGCAGGGAAACAGGTTCCGCAAACTTTTTCTGCCCTTTCGGATCTCGGGCATCATATGATGCGAGTTTGAGACGCATTGGATACTTTTCATTTTTTTGAAAAAATCCTGACCCGCGGGTGACACTTTTTGCCTGCTTTTTCTCTCCTGAGCTGCACTCAGGTTTCTGCAGCTTGTTCAGAATCTAGAGCAGGGAAACAGGTTCTGCAAACTTTTTCTGCCCTTTTGGATCTCGGGCATCATATGACGCGAGTTTGAGACGCTTTGGATACTTTTCATTTTTTTGAAAAAATCCTGACCCGCGGGTCACACTTTTTGCCTTCTTTTTCTCTCCTGAGCTGCACTCAGGTTTCTGCAGCTTGTTCAGAATCTAGAGCAGGGAAACAGGTTCCGCAAACTTTTTCTGCCCTTTCGGATCTCGGGCATCATATGACGCGAGTTTGAGACGCATTGGATACTTTTCATTTTTTTGAAAAAATCCTGACCCGCGGGTCACACTTTTTGCCTGCTTTTTCTCTCCTGAGCTGCACTCAGGTTTCTGCAGCTTGTTCAGAATCTAGAGCAGGGAAACAGGTTCCGCAAACTTTTTCTGCCCTTTCGGATCTCGGGCATCATATGACGCGAGTTTGAGACGCTTTGGATACTTTTCATTTTTTTGAAAAAATCCTGACCCGTGGGTCACACTTTTTGCCTGCTTTTTCTCTCCTGAGCTGCACTCAGGTTTCTGCAGCTTATTCAGAATCTAGAGCAGGGAAACAGGTTCCGCAAACTTTTTCTGCCCTTTCGGATCTCGGGCATCATATGACGCGAGTTTGAGACGCTTTGGATACTTTTCATTTTTTTGAAAAAATCCTGACCCGCGGGTCACACTTTTTGCCTTCTTTTTCTCTCCTGAGCTGCACTCAGGTTTCTGCAGCTTGTTCAGAATCTAGAGCAGGGAAACAGGTTCCGCAAACTTTTTCTGCCCTTTCGGATCTCGGGCATCATATGACGCGAATTTGAGTCGCTTTGGATACTTTTCATTTTTTTGAAAAAATCCTGACCCGCGGGTCACACTTTTTTCCTGCTTTTTCTCTCCTGAGCTGCCCTCAGGTTTCTGCAGCTTGTTCAGAATCTAGAGCAGGGAAACAGGTTCCGCAAACTTTTTCTGCCCTTTCGGATCTCGGGCATCATATGATGCGAGTTTGAGACGCTTTGGATACTTTTCATTTTTTTGAAAAAATCCTGACCCGCGGGTCACACTTTTTGCCTGCTTTTTCTCTCCTGAGCTGCACTCAGGTTTCTGCAGCTTGTTCAGAATCTAGAGCAGCGAAACAGGTTCCGCAAACTTTTTCTGCCCTTTCGGATCTCGGGCATCATATGATGCGAGTTTGAGATGCTTTGGATACTTTTCATTTTTTTGAAAAAATCCTGACCCGCGGGTCACACTTTTTTCCTGCTTTTTCTCTCCTGAGCTGCACTCAGGTTTCTGCAGCTTGTTCAGAATCTAGAGCAGGGAAACAGGTTCCGCAAACTTTTTCTGCCCGTTCGGATCTCGGGCATCATATGACGCGAGATGCTTTGGATACTTTTCATTTTTTGGAAAAAATCCTGACCCGCGGGTCACAGTTTTTGCCTTCTTTTTCTCTCCTGAGCTGCACTCAGGTTTCTGCAGCTTGTTCAGAATCTAGAGCAGGGAAACAGGTTCTGCAAACTTTTTCTGGCCTTTCGGATCTCAGGCATCATATGACACGAGTATGAGACGCTCTGGATACTTCTCATTTTTTTGAAAAAATCCTGACCCGCGGGTCACAGTTTTTGCCTTCTTTTTCTCTCCTGAGCTGCACTCAGGTTTCTGCAGCTTGTTCAGAATCTAGAGCAGGGAAACAGGTTCTGCAAGCTTTTTCTGCCCTTTCGGATCTCGGGCATCATATGACGCGAGTTTGAGACGCTTTGGATACTTTTCATTTTTTTGAAAAAAATCCTGACCCGCGACACCTTTTGCCTTCTTTTTCTCTCCTGAGCTGCACTCAGGTTTCTGCAGCTTGTTCAGAATCTAGAGCAGGGAAACAGGTTTCGCAAACTTTTTCTGCCCTTTTGGATCTCGGGCATCATATGACGCACGTTTGAAACGCTTTGGGTACTTTTCATTTTTTTGAAAAAAATCCTGACCCGCGACACCTTTTGCCTTCTTTTTCTCTCTAGAGCTGCACTCAGGTTTCTGCAGCTTGTTCAGAATCTAGAGCAGGGAAACAGGTTTCACAAACTTTTTCTGCTCGTTCGGATCTCGGGCATCATATGACGCGAGTTTGAGACGCTTTGGATACTTTTCATTTTTTGGAAAAAATCCTGACCCGCGGGTCACAGTTTTGGCCTTCTTTTTTTCTGCTGAGCTGCACTCAGGTTTCTGCAGCTTGTTCAGAATCTAGAGCAGGGAAACAGGTTCCGCAAACTTTTTCTGCCCTTTCGGATCTCGGGCATCATATGATGCGAGTTTGAGACGCTTTGGATACTTTTCATTTTTTTGAAAAAATCCTGACCCGCGGGTCACACTTTTTGCCTGCTTTTTCTCTCCTGAGCTGCACTCAGGTTTCTGCAGCTTGTTCAGAATCTAGAGCAGCGAAACAGGTTCTGCAATCTTTTTCTGCCCTTTCGGATCTCGGGCATCATATGATGCGAGTTTGAGATGCTTTGGATACTTTTCATTTTTTTGAAAAAATCCTGACCCGCGGGTCACACTTTTTTCCTGCTTTTTCTCTCCTGAGCTGCACTCAGGTTTCTGCAGCTTGTTCAGAATCTAGAGCAGGGAAACAGGTTCCGCAAACTTTTTCTGCCCGTTCGGATCTCGGGCATCATATGACGCGAGATGCTTTGGATACTTTTCATTTTTTGGAAAAAATCCTGACCCGCGGGTCACAGTTTTTGCCTTCTTTTTCTCTCCTGAGCTGCACTCAGGTTTCTGCAGCTTGTTCAGAATCTAGAGCAGGGAAACAGGTTCTGCAAACTTTTTCTGGCCTTTCGGATCTCAGGCATCATATGACACGAGTATGAGACGCTCTGGATACTTCTCATTTTTTTGAAAAAATCCTGACCCGCGGGTCACAGTTTTTGCCTTCTTTTTCTCTCCTGAGCTGCACTCAGGTTTCTGCAGCTTGTTCAGAATCTAGAGCAGGGAAACAGGTTCTGCAAGCTTTTTCTGCCCTTTGGGATCTCGGGCATCATATGACGCGAGTTTGAGACGCTTTGGATACTTTTCATTTTTTTGAAAAAAATCCTGACCCGCGACACCTTTTGCCTTCTTTTTCTCTCCTGAGCTGCACTCAGGTTTCTGCAGCTTGTTCAGAATCTAGAGCAGGGAAACAGGTTTCGCAAACTTTTTCTGCCCTTTTGGATCTCGGGCATCATATGACGCACGTTTGAAACGCTTTGGGTACTTTTCATTTTTTTGAAAAAAATCCTGACCCGCGACACCTTTTGCCTTCTTTTTCTCTCTAGGGCTGCACTCAGGTTTCTGCAGCTTGTTCAGAATCTAGAGCAGGGAAACAGGTTTCACAAACTTTTTCTGCTCGTTCGGATCTCGGGCATCATATGACGCGAGTTTGAGACGCTTTGGATACTTTTCATTTTTTGGAAAAAATCCTGACCCGCGGGTCACAGTTTTGGCCTTCTTCTTTTCTGCTGAGCTGCACTCAGGTTTCTGCAGCTTGTTCAGAATCTAGAGCAGAGAAACAGGTTCTCTAAGCTTTTTCTGCCCTTCCGGATCTCGGGCATCATATGACACGAGTTTGAGACGCTTTGGATACTTTTCATTTTTTTGAAAAAATCCTGACCCGCGGGTCACAGTTTTTGCCTTCTTTTTCTCTCCTGAGCTGCACTCAGGTTTCTGCAGCTTGTTCAGAATCTAGAGCAGGGAAACAGGTTCCGCAAACTTTTTCTGCCCGTTTGGATCTCGGGCATCATATGACACGAGTTTGAGACGCTTTGGATACTTTTCATTTTTTGGAAAAAATCCTGACCCACGGGTCACAGTTTTTGCCTTCTTTTTCTCTCCTGAGCTGCACTCAGGTTTCTGCAGCTTGTTCAGAATCTAGAGCAGGGAAACAGGTTCCGCAAGCTTTTTCTGCCCTTTCGGATCTCGGGCATCATATGACGCGAGTTTGAGACGCTTTGGATACTTTTCATTTTTTGGAAAAAATCCTGACCCGCGGGTCACACTTTTTGCCTTCTTTTTCTCTGCTGAGCTGCACTCAGGTTTCTGCAGCTTGTTCAGAATCTAGAGCAGGGAAACAGGTTCCGCAAACTTTTTCTGCCCGTTCGGATCTCGGGCATCATATGACGCGAGATGCTTTGGATACTTTTCATTTTTTGGAAAAAATCCTGACCCGAGGGTCATAGTTTTTGCCTTCTTTTTCTCTCCTGAGCTGCACTCAGGTTTCTGCAGCTTGTTCAGAATCTAGAGCAGGGAAACAGGTTCCGCAAACTTTTTCTGCCCTTTCGGATCTCGGGCATCATATGACGCGAGTTTGAGACGCTTTGGATACTTTTCATTTTTTGGAAAAAATCCTGACCTGCGGGTCACAGTTTTGGCCTTCTTTTTCTCGGCTGAGCTGCACTCAGGTTTCTGCAGCTTGTTCAGAATCTAGAGCAGAGAAACAGGTTCTCTAAGCTTTTTCTGCCCTTTCGGATCTCGGGCATCATATGACGCGAGATGCTTTGAATACTTTTCAGTTTTTGGAAAAAATCCTGACCCGCGAAACCTTTTGCCTTCTTTTTCTCTCCTGAGCTGCACTCAGGTTTCTGCAGCTTGTTCAGAATCTAGAGCAGGGAAACAGGTTCCGCAAACTTTTTCTGCTCTTTCGGATCTCAGGCATCATATGACGCGAGTTTGAGACGCTTTGGATACTTTTCATTTTTTGGAAAAAATCCTGACCCGCGGGTCACAGTTTTTGCCTTCTTTTTCTCTCCTGAGCTGCACTCAGGTTTCTGCAGCTTGTTCAGAATCTAGAGCAGGGAAACAGGTTCCGCAAACTTTTTCTTCCCTTTCGGATCTCGGGCATCATATGACGCGAGTTTGAGACGCTTTGGATACTTTCCATTTTTTGGAAAAAATCCTGACCTGCGGGTCACAGTTTTTGCCTTCTTTTTCTCTCCTGAGCTGCACTCAGGTTTCTGCAGCTTGTTCAGAATCTAGAGCAGGGAAACAGGTTCCGCAAACTTTTTCTGCCCTTTCGGATCTCGGGCATCATATGACGCGAGTTTGAGACGCTTTGGATACTTTTCATTTTTTTGAAAAAAATCCTGACCCGCGACACCTTTTGCCTTCTTTTTCTCTGCTGAGCTGCACTCAGGTTTCTGCAGCTTGTTCAGAATCTAGAGCAGGGAAACAGGTTCCGCAAACTTTTTCTGCCCGTTCGGATCTCGGGCATCATATGACGCGAGATGCTTTGGATACTTTTCATTTTTTGGAAAAAATCCTGACCTGCGGGTCACAGTTTTGGCCTTCTTTTTCTCTGCTGAGCTGCACTCAGGTTTCTGCAGCTTGTTCAGAATCTAGAGCAGAGAAACAGGTTCTCTAAGCTTTTTCTGCCCTTTCGGATCTCGGGCATCATATGACGCGAGATGCTTTGAATACTTTTCAGTTTTTGGAAAAAATCCTGACCCGCGAAACCTTTTGCCTTCTTTTTCTCTCCTGAGCTGCACTCAGGTTTCTGCAGCTTGTTCAGAATCTAGAGCAGGGAAACAGGTTCCGCAAACTTTTTCTGCTCTTTCGGATCTCAGGCATCATATGACGCGAGTTTGAGACGCTTTGGATACTTTTCATTTTTTGGAAAAAATCCTGACCCGCGGGTCACAGTTTTTGCCTTCTTTTTCTCTCCTGAGCTGCACTCAGGTTTCTGCAGCTTGTTCAGAATCTAGAGCAGGGAAACAGGTTCCGCAAACTTTTTCTTCCCTTTCGGATCTCGGGCATCATATGACGCGAGTTTGAGACGCTTTGGATACTTTTCATTTTTTTGAAAAAATCCTGACCCGCGGGTCACACTTTTTGCCTGCTTTTTCTCTCCTGAGCTGCACTCAGGTTTCTGCAGCTTGTTCAGAATCTAGAGCAGGGAAACAGGTTCCGCAAACTTTTTCTGCCCTTTCGGATCTCGGGCATCATATGACGCGAATTTGAGACGCTTTGGATACTTTTCATTTTTTTGAAAAAATCCTGACCCGCGGGTCACACTTTTTGCCTTCTTTTTCTCTCCTGAGCTGCACTCAGGTTTCTGCAGCTTGTTCAGAATCTAGAGCAGGGAAACAGGTTCTGCAAACTTTTTCTGCCCTTTCCGATCTCGGGCATCATATGACACGAGTTTGAGATGCTTTGGATACTTTTCATTTTTTTGAAAAAATCCTGACCCGCGGGTCACACTTTTTTCCTGCTTTTTCTCTCCTGAGCTGCACTCAGGTTTCTGCAGCTTGTTCAGAATCTAGAGCAGGGAAACAGGTTCCGCAAACTTTTTCTGCCCTTTCGGATCTCGGGTATCATATGATGCGAGTTTGAGACGCTTTGGATACTTTTCATTTTTTTGAAAAAATCCTGACCCGCGGGTCACACTTTTTGCCTGCTTTTTCTCTGTTGAGGTGCACTCAGGTTTCTGCAGCTTGTTCAGAATCTAGAGCAGGGAAACAGGTTCCGCAAACTATTTCTGCCCTTTCGGATCTCGGGCATCATATGACGCGAGTTTGAGACGCTTTGGATACTTTTCATTTTTTTGAAAAAATCCTGACCTGCGGGTCACAGTTTTGCCTTCTTTTTCTCTCCTGAGCTGCACTCAGGTTTCTGCAGCTTGTTCAGAATCTAGAGCAGGGAAACAGGTTCCGCAAACTTTTTCTGCCCTTTCGGATCTCGGGCATCATATGACGCGAGTTTGAGACGCTTTGGATACTTTTCATTTTTTGGAAAAAATCCTGACCCGCGGGTCACAGTTTTTGCCTTCTTTTTCTCTCCTGAGCTGCACTCAGGTTTCTGCAGCTTGTTCAGAATCTAGAGCAGGGAAACAGGTTCCGCAAACTTTTTCTTCCCTTTCGGATCTCGGGCATCATATGACGCGAGTTTGAGACGCTTTGGATACTTTTCATTTTTTTGAAAAAATCCTGACCCGCGGGTCACACTTTTTGCCTGCTTTTTCTCTCCTGAGCTGCACTCAGGTTTCTGCAGCTTGTTCAGAATCTAGAGCAGGGAAACAGGTTCCGCAAACTTTTTCTGCCCTTTCGGATCTCGGGCATCATATGACGCGAATTTGAGACGCTTTGGATACTTTTCATTTTTTTGAAAAAATCCTGACCCGCGGGTCACACTTTTTGCCTTCTTTTTCTCTCCTGAGCTGCACTCAGGTTTCTGCAGCTTGTTCAGAATCTAGAGCAGGGAAACAGGTTCCGCAAACTTTTTCTGCCCTTTCGGATCTCGGGCATCATATGACGCGAGTTTGAGACGCTTTGGATACTTTTCATTTTTTGGAAAAAATCCTGACCCGCGGGTCACAGTTTTTGCCTTCTTTTTCTCTCCTGAGCTGCACTCAGGTTTCTGCAGCTTGTTCAGAATCTAGAGCAGGGAAACAGGTTCCGCAAACTTTTTCTTCCCTTTCGGATCTCGGGCATCATATGACGCGAGTTTGAGACGCTTTGGATACTTTTCATTTTTTTGAAAAAATCCTGACCCGCGGGTCACACTTTTTGCCTGCTTTTTCTCTCCTGAGCTGCACTCAGGTTTCTGCAGCTTGTTCAGAATCTAGAGCAGGGAAACAGGTTCCGCAAACTTTTTCTGCCCTTTCGGATCTCGGGCATCATATGACGCGAATTTGAGACGCTTTGGATACTTTTCATTTTTTTGAAAAAATCCTGACCCGCGGGTCACACTTTTTGCCTTCTTTTTCTCTCCTGAGCTGCACTCAGGTTTCTGCAGCTTGTTCAGAATCTAGAGCAGGGAAACAGGTTCTGCAAACTTTTTCTGCCCTTTCCGATCTCGGGCATCATATGACACGAGTTTGAGATGCTTTGGATAGTTTTCATTTTTTTGAAAAAATCCTGACCCGCGGGTCACACTTTTTTCCTGCTTTTTCTCTCCTGAGCTGCACTCAGGTTTCTGCAGCTTGTTCAGAATCTAGAGCAGGGAAACAGGTTCCGCAAACTTTTTCTGCCCTTTCGGATCTCGGGTATCATATGATGCGAGTTTGAGACGCTTTGGATACTTTTCATTTTTTTGAAAAAATCCTGACCCGCGGGTCACACTTTTTGCCTGCTTTTTCTCTGTTGAGGTGCACTCAGGTTTCTGCAGCTTGTTCAGAATCTAGAGCAGGGAAACAGGTTCCGCAAACTATTTCTGCCCTTTCGGATCTCGGGCATCATATGACGCGAGTTTGAGACGCTTTGGATACTTTTCATTTTTTTGAAAAAATCCTGACCTGCGGGTCACAGTTTTGCCTTCTTTTTCTCTCCTGAGCTGCACTCAGGTTTCTGCAGCTTGTTCAGAATCTAGAGCAGGGAAACAGGTTCCGAAAACTTTTTCTGCCCTTTCGGATCTCGGGCATCATATGACGCGAGTTTGAGACGCTTTGGATACTTTTCATTTTTTTGAAAAAATCCTGACCCGCGGGTCACACTTTTTGCCTGCTTTTTCTCTCCTGAGGTGCACTCAGGTTTCTGCAGCTTGTTCAGAATCTAGAGCAGGGAAACATATTCCGCAAACTTTTTCTGCCCTTTTGGATCTCGGGCATCATATGATGCAATTTTGAGACGCTTTGGATACTTTTCATTTTTTTGAAAAAATCCTGACCTGCGGGTCACACTTTTTTCCTGCTTTTTCTCTCCTGAGCTGCACTCAGGTTTCTGTAACTTGTTCAGAATCTAGAGCAGGGAAACATATTCCGCAAACTTTTTCTGCCCTTTCGGATCACGGGCATCATATGACGCGAGTTTGAGACGCTTTGGATACTTTTCATTTTTTTGAAAAAATCCTGACCCGCGGGTCACACTTTTTTCCTCCTTTTTCTCTCCTGAGCTGCACTCAGGTTTCTGTAGCTTTTTCAGAATCTAGAGCAGGGAAACAGGTTCCGCAAACTTTTTCTGCCCTTTCGGATCTCGGGCATCATATGACGCGAGTTTGAGACGCATTGGATACTTTTCATTTTTTTGAAAAAATCCTGACCCGCGGGTGACACTTTTTGCCTGCTTTTTCTCTCCTGAGCTGCACTCAGGTTTCTGCAGCTTGTTCAGAATCTAGAGCAGGGAAACAGGTTCTGCAAACTTTTTCTGCCCTTTTGGATCTCGGGCATCATATGACGCGAGTTTGATACGCTTTGGATACTTTTCATTTTTTTGAAAAAATCCTGACCCGCGGGTCACACTTTTTGCCTTCTTTTTCTCTCCTGAGCTGCACTCAGGTTTCTGCAGCTTGTTCAGAATCTAGAGCAGGGAAACAGGTTCCGCAAACTTTTTCTGCCCTTTCGGATCTCGGGCATCATATGACGCGAGTTTGAGACGCATTGGATACTTTTCATTTTTTTGAAAAAATCCTGACCCGCGGGTCACACTTTTTGCCTGCTTTTTCTCTCCTGAGGTGCACTCAGGTTTCTGCAGCTTGTTCAGAATCTAGAGCAGGGAAACATATTCCGCAAACTTTTTCTGCCCTTTTGGATCTCGGGCATCATATGATGCAATTTTGAGACGCTTTGGATACTTTTCATTTTTTTGAAAAAATCCTGACCTGCGGGTCACACTTTTTTCCTGCTTTTTCTCTCCTGAGCTGCACTCAGGTTTCTGTAACTTGTTCAGAATCTAGAGCAGGGAAACATATTCCGCAAACTTTTTCTGCCCTTTCGGATCACGGGCATCATATGACGCGAGTTTGAGACGCTTTGGATACTTTTCATTTTTTTGAAAAAATCCTGACCCGCGGGTCACACTTTTTTCCTCCTTTTTCTCTCCTGAGCTGCACTCAGGTTTCTGTAGCTTTTTCAGAATCTAGAGCAGGGAAACAGGTTCCGCAAACTTTTTCTGCCCTTTCGGATCTCGGGCATCATATGACGCGAGTTTGAGACGCATTGGATACTTTTCATTTTTTTGAAAAAATCCTGACCCGCGGGTGACACTTTTTGCCTGCTTTTTCTCTCCTGAGCTGCACTCAGGTTTCTGCAGCTTGTTCAGAATCTAGAGCAGGGAAACAGGTTCTGCAAACTTTTTCTGCCCTTTTGGATCTCGGGCATCATATGACGCGAGTTTGATACGCTTTGGATACTTTTCATTTTTTTGAAAAAATCCTGACCCGCGGGTCACACTTTTTGCCTTCTTTTTCTCTCCTGAGCTGCACTCAGGTTTCTGCAGCTTGTTCAGAATCTAGAGCAGGGAAACAGGTTCCGCAAACTTTTTCTGCCCTTTCGGATCTCGGGCATCATATGACGCGAGTTTGAGACGCATTGGATACTTTTCATTTTTTTGAAAAAATCCTGACCCGCGGGTCACACTTTTTGCCTGCTTTTTCTCTCCTGAGCTGCACTCAGGTTTCTGCAGCTTGTTCAGAATCTAGAGCAGGGAAACAGGTTCCGCAAACTTTTTCTGCCCTTTCGGATCTCGGGCATCATATGACGCGAGTTTGAGACGCTTTGGATACTTTTCATTTTTTTGAAAAAATCCTGACCCGCGGGTCACACTTTTTGCCTGCTTTTTCTCTCCTGAGCTGCACTCAGGTTTCTGCAGCTTGTTCAGAATCTAGAGCAGGGAAACAGGTTCCGCAAACTTTTTCTGCCCTTTCGGATCTCGGGCATCATATGACGCGAGTTTGAGACGCTTTGGATACTTTTCATTTTTTTGAAAAAATCCTGACCCGCGGGTCACACTTTTTTCCTTCTTTTTCTCTCCTGAGCTGCCCTCAGGTTTCTGCAGCTTGTTCAGAATCTAGAGCAGGGAAACAGGTTCCGCAAACTTTTTCTGCCCTTTCGGATCTCGGGCATCATATGACGCGAGTTTGAGACGCATTGGATACTTTTCATTTTTTTGAAAAAATCCTGACCCGCGGGTCACACTTTTTGCCTGCTTTTTCTCTCCTGAGCTGCACTCAGGTTTCTGCAGCTTGTTCAGAATCTAGAGCAGGGAAACAGGTTCCGCAAACTTTTTCTGCCCTTTCGGATCTCGGGCATCATATGACGCGAGTTTGAGACGCTTTGGATACTTTTCATTTTTTTGAAAAAATCCTGACCCGCGGGTCACACTTTTTGCCTTCTTTTTCTCTCCTGAGCTGCACTCAGGTTTCTGCAGCTTGTTCAGAATCTAGAGCAGGGAAACAGGTTCCGCAAACTTTTTCTGCCCTTTCGGATCTCGGGCATCATATGACGCGAATTTGAGTCGCTTTGGATACTTTTCATTTTTTTGAAAAAATCCTGACCCGCGGGTCACACTTTTTTCCTTCTTTTTCTCTCCTGAGCTGCCCTCAGGTTTCTGCAGCTTGTTCAGAATCTAGAGCAGGGAAACAGGTTCCGCAAACTTTTTCTGCCCTTTCGGATCTCGGGCATCATATGATGCGAGTTTGAGATGCTTTGGATACTTTTCATTTTTTTGAAAAAATGCTGACCCGCGGGTCACACTTTTTTCCTGCTTTTTCTCTCCTGAGCTGCACTCAGGTTTCTGCAGCTTGTTCAGAATCTAGAGCAGGGAAACAGGTTCCGCAAACTTTTTCTGCCCGTTCGGATCTCGGGCATCATATGACGCGAGATGCTTTGGATACTTTTCATTTTTTGGAAAAAATCCTGACCCGCGGGTCACAGTTTTTGCCTTCTTTTTCTCTCCTGAGCTGCACTCAGGTTTCTGCAGCTTGTTCAGAATCTAGAGCAGGGAAACAGGTTCTGCAAGCTTTTTCTGCCCTTTCGGATCTCGGGCATCATATGACGCGAGTTTGAGACGCTTTGGATACTTTTCATTTTTTTGAAAAAAATCCTGACCCGCGACACCTTTTGCCTTCTTTTTCTCTCCTGAGCTGAACTCAGGTTTCTGCAGCTTGTTCAGAATCTAGAGCAGGGAAAAAGGTTTCGCAAACTTTTTCTGCCCTTTTGGATCTCGGGCATCATATGACGCACGTTTGAAACGCTTTGGGTACTTTTCATTTTTTTGAAAAAAATCCTGACCCGCGACACCTTTTGCCTTCTTTTTCTCTCTAGAGCTGCACTCAGGTTTCTGCAGCTTGTTCAGAATCTAGAGCAGGGAAACAGGTTTCACAAACTTTTTCTGCTCGTTCGGATCTCGGGCATCATATGACGCGAGTTTGAGACGCTTTGGATACTTTTCATTTTTTGGAAAAAATCCTGACCCGCGGGTCACAGTTTTGGCCTTCTTTTTTTCTGCTGAGCTGCACTCAGGTTTCTGCAGCTTGTTCAGAATCTAGAGCAGAGAAACAGGTTCTCTAAGCTTTTTCTGCCCTTCCGGATCTCGGGCATCATATGACACGAGTTTGAGACGCTTTGGATACTTTTCATTTTTTGGAAAAAATCCTGACCCGCGGGTCACAGTTTTTGCCTTCTTTTTCTCGGCTGAGCTGCACTCAGGTTTCTGCAGCTTGTTCAGAATCTAGAGCAGGGAAACAGGTTCCGCAAACTTTTTCTGCCCGTTCGGATCTCGGGCATCATATGACGCGAGATGCTTTGGATACTTTTCATTTTTTGGAAAAAATCCTGACCCGAGGGTCATAGTTTTTGCCTTCTTTTTCTCTCCTGAGCTGCACTCAGGTTTCTGCAGCTTGTTCAGAATCTAGAGCAGGGAAACAGGTTCCGCAAACTTTTTCTGCCCTTTCGGATCTCGGGCATCATATGACGCGAGTTTGAGACGCTTTGGATACTTTTCATTTTTTGGAAAAAATCCTGACCTGCGGGTCACAGTTTTGGCCTTCTTTTTCTCGGCTGAGCTGCACTCAGGTTTCTGCAGCTTGTTCAGAATCTAGAGCAGAGAAACAGGTTCTCTAAGCTTTTTCTGCCCTTTCGGATCTCGGGCATCATATGACGCGAGATGCTTTGAATACTTTTCAGTTTTTGGAAAAAATCCTGACCCGCGAAACCTTTTGCCTTCTTTTTCTCTCCTGAGCTGCACTCAGGTTTCTGCAGCTTGTTCAGAATCTAGAGCAGGGAAACAGGTTCCGCAAACTTTTCTGCTCTTTCGGATCTCAGGCATCATATGACGCGAGTTTGAGACGCTTTGGATACTTTTCATTTTTTGGAAAAAATCCTGACCCGCGGGTCACAGTTTTTGCCTTCTTTTTCTCTCCTGAGCTGCACTCAGGTTTCTGCAGCTTGTTCAGAATCTAGAGCAGGGAAACAGGTTCCGCAAACTTTTTCTTCCCTTTCGGATCTCGGGCATCATATGACGCGAGTTTGAGACGCTTTGGATACTTTCCATTTTTTGGAAAAAATCCTGACCTGCGGGTCACAGTTTTTGCCTTCTTTTTCTCTCCTGAGCTGCACTCAGGTTTCTGCAGCTTGTTCAGAATCTAGAGCAGGGAAACAGGTTCCGCAAACTTTTTCTGCCCTTTCGGATCTCGGGCATCATATGACGCGAGTTTGAGACGCTTTGGATACTTTTCATTTTTTTGAAAAAAATCCTGACCCGCGACACCTTTTGCCTTCTTTTTCTCTGCTGAGCTGCACTCAGGTTTCTGCAGCTTGTTCAGAATCTAGAGCAGGGAAACAGGTTCCGCAAACTTTTACTGCCCGTTCGGATCTCGGGCATCATATGACGCAAGATGCTTTGGATACTTTTCATTTTTTGGAAAAAATCCTGACCTGCGGGTCACAGTTTTGGCCTTCTTTTTCTCTGCTGAGCTGCACCCAGGTTTCTGCAGCTTGTTCAGAATCTAGAGCAGAGAAACAGGTTCTCTAAGCTTTTTCTGCCCTTTCGGATCTCGGGCATCATATGACACGAGTTTGAGACACTTTGGATACTTTTCATTTTTTGGAAAAAATCCTGACCCGCGGGTCACAGTTTTTGCCTTCTTTTTCTCTCCTGAGCTGCACTCAGGTTTCTGCAGCTTGTTCAGAATCTAGAGCAGGGAAACAGGTTCCGCAAGCTTTTTCTGCCCTTTCGGATCTCAGGCATCATATGACGTGAGTTTGAGACGCTTTGGATACTTTTCGTTTTTTTGAAAAAATCCTGACCCGCTGGTTACAGTTTTTGCCTTCTTTTTCTCTCCAGAGCTGCACTCAGGTTTCTGTAGCTTGTTCAGAATCTAGAGCAGGGAAACAGGTTCCGCAAACTTTTTCTGCCCTTTCGGATCTCGGGCATCATATGACGCGAGTTTGAGACGCTTTGGATACTTTTCATTTTTTTGAAAAAATCCTGACCCACGGGTCACAGTTTTTGCTTTCTTTTTCTCTCCTGAGCTGCACTCAGGTTTCTGCAGCTTGTTCAGAATCTAGAGTAGGGAAACAGGTTCCGCAAACTTTTTCTGCCCGTTCGGATCTCGGGCATCATATGACGCGAGATGCTTTGGATACTTTTCATTTTTTGGAAAAAATCCTGACCCGCGGGTCACAGTTTTTGCCTTCTTTTTCTCTCCTGAGCTGCACTCAGGTTTCTGCAGCTTGTTCAGAATCTAGAGCAGGGAAACAGGTTCTGCAAACTTTTTCTGGCCTTTCGGATCTCAGGCATCATATGACACGAGTATGAGACGCTCTGGAAACTTCTCATTTTTTTGAAAAAAACCTGACCCGCGGGTCACAGTTTTTGCCTTCTTTTTCTCTCCTGAGCTGCACTCAGGTTTCTGCAGATTGTTCAGAATCTAGAGCAGGGAAACAGGTTCCGCAAACTTTTTCTGCCCTTTCGGATCTCGGGCATCATATGACGCGAGTTTGAGACGCTTTGGATACTTTTCATTTTTTGGAAAAAATCCTGACCCACGGGTCACAGTTTTTGCCTACTTTTTCTCTCCTGAGCTGCACTCAGGTTTCTGCAGCTTGTTCAGAATCTAGAGCAGGGAAACAGGTTCCGCAAGCTATTTCTGCCCTTTCGGATCTCGGGCATCATATGACGTGAGTTTGAGACGCTTTGGATACTTTTCATTTTTTGGAAAAAATCCTGACCCGCGGGTCACAGTTTTTGCCTTCTTTTCTCTCCTGAGCTGCACTCAGGTTTCTGCAGCTTGTTCAGAATCTAGAGCAGGGAAACAGGTTCTGCAAGCTTTTTCTGCCCTTTCGGATCTCGGGCATCATATGACGCGAGTTTGAGACGCTTTGGATACTTTTCATTTTTTTGAAAAAAATCCTGACCCGCGACACCTTTTGCCTTCTTTTTCTCTCCTGAGGTGCACTCAGGTTTCTACAGCCTGTTCAGAATCTAGAGCAGGGAAACAGGTTTCGCAAACTTTTTCTGCCCTTTTGGATCTCGGGCATCATATGACGCACGTTTGAAACACTTTGGGTACTTTTCATTTTTTTGAAAAAAATCCTGACCCGCGACACCTTTTGCCTTCTTTTTCTCTCCAGAGCTGCACTCAGGTTTCTGTAGCTTGTTCAGAATCTAGAGCAGGGAAACAGGTTTCACAAACTTTTTCTGCTCGTTCGGATCTCGGGCATCATATGACGCGAGTTTGAGACGCTTTGGATACTTTTCATTTTTTGGAAAAAATCCTGACCCGCGGGTCACAGTTTTGGCCTTCTTTTTTTCTGCTGAGCTGCACTAAGGTTTCTGCAGCTTGTTCAGAATCTAGAGCAGAGAAACAGGTTCTCTAAGCTTTTTCTGCCCTTTCGGATCTCGGGCATCATATGACACGAGTTTGAGACGCTTTGGATACTTTTCATTTTTTGGAAAAAATCCTGACCCGCGGGTCACAGTTTTTGCCTTCTTTTTCTCTCCTGAGCTGCACTCAGGTTTCTGCAGCTTGTTCAGAATCTAGAGCAGGGAAACAGGTTCCGCAAACTTTTTCTGCCCGTTTGGATCTCGGGCATCATATGACGCGAGTTTGAGACGCTTTGGATACTTTTCATTTTTTGGAAAAAATCCTGACCCACGGGTCACAGTTTTTGCCTTCTTTTTCTCTCCTGAGCTGCACTCAGGTTTCTGCAGCTTGTTCAGAATCTAGAGCAGGGAAACAGGTTCCGCAAACTTTTTCTGCCCTTTCGGATCTCGGGCATCATATGACGCGAGTTTGAGACGCTTTGGATACTTTTCATTTTTTTGAAAAAATCCTGACCCACGGGTCACAGTTTTTGCCTTCTTTTTCTCTCCTGAGCTGCACTCAGGTTTCTGCAGCTTGTTCAGAATCTAGAGTAGGGAAACAGGTTCCGCAAACTTTTTCTGCCCGTTCGGATCTCGGGCATCATATGACGCGAGATGCTTTGGATACTTTTCATTTTTTGGAAAAAATCCTGACCCGCGGGTCACAGTTTTTGCCTTCTTTTTCTCTCCTGAGCTGCACTCAGGTTTCTGCAGCTTGTTCAGAATCTAGAGCAGGGAAACAGGTTCTGCAAACTTTTTCTGGCCTTTCGGATCTCAGGCATCATATGACACGAGTATGAGACGCTCTGGATACTTCTCATTTTTTTGAAAAAATCCTGACCCGCGGGTCACAGTTTTTGCCTTCTTTTTCTCTCCTGAGCTGCACTCAGGTTTCTGCAGATTGTTCAGAATCTAGAGCAGGGAAACAGGTTCCGCAAACTTTTTCTGCCCTTTCGGATCTCGGGCATCATATGACGCGAGTTTGAGACGCTTTGGATACTTTTCATTTTTTGGAAAAAATCCTGACCCACGGGTCACAGTTTTTGCCTTCTTTTTCTCTCCTGAGCTGCACTCAGGTTTCTGCAGCTTGTTCAGAATCTAGAGCAGGGAAACAGGTTCCGCAAGCTATTTCTGAACTTTCGGATCTCGGGCATCATATGACGTGAGTTTGAGACGCTTTGGATACTTTTCATTTTTTGGAAAAAATCCTGACCCGCGGGTCACAGTTTTTGCCTTCTTTTCTCTCCTGAGCTGCACTCAGGTTTCTGCAGCTTGTTCAGAATCTAGAGCAGGGAAACAGGTTCTGCAAGCTTTTTCTGCCCTTTCGGATCTCGGGCATCATATGACGCGAGTTTGAGACGCTTTGGATACTTTTCATTTTTTTGAAAAAAATCCTGACCCGCGACACCTTTTGCCTTCTTTTTCTCTCCTGAGCTGCACTCAGGTTTCTACAGCCTGTTCAGAATCTAGAGCAGGGAAACAGGTTTCGCAAACTTTTTCTGCCCTTTTGGATCTCGGGCATCATATGACGCACGTTTGAAACGCTTTGGGTACTTTTCATTTTTTTGAAAAAAATCCTGACCCGCGACACCTTTTGCCTTCTTTTTCTCTCCAGAGCTGCACTCAGTTTTCTGTAGCTTGTTCAGAATCTAGAGCAGGGAAACAGGTTTCACAAACTTTTTCTGCTCGTTCGGATCTCGGGCATCATATGACGCGAGTTTGAGACGCTTTGGATACTTTTCATTTTTTGGAAAAAATCCTGACCCACGGGTCACAGTTTTTGCCTTCTTTTTCTCTCCTGAGCTGCACTCAGGTTTCTGCAGCTTGTTCAGAATCTAGAGCAGGGAAACAGGTTCCGCAAGCTATTTCTGAACTTTCGGATCTCGGGCATCATATGACGTGAGTTTGAGACGCTTTGGATACTTTTCATTTTTTGGAAAAAATCCTGACCCGCGGGTCACAGTTTTTGCCTTCTTTTCTCTCCTGAGCTGCACTCAGGTTTCTGCAGCTTGTTCAGAATCTAGAGCAGGGAAACAGGTTCTGCAAGCTTTTTCTGCCCTTTCGGATCTCGGGCATCATATGACGCGAGTTTGAGACGCTTTGGATACTTTTCATTTTTTTGAAAAAAATCCTGACCCGCGACACCTTTTGCCTTCTTTTTCTCTCCTGAGCTGCACTCAGGTTTCTACAGCCTGTTCAGAATCTAGAGCAGGGAAACAGGTTTCGCAAACTTTTTCTGCCCTTTTGGATCTCGGGCATCATATGACGCACGTTTGAAACGCTTTGGGTACTTTTCATTTTTTTGAAAAAAATCCTGACCCGCGACACCTTTTGCCTTCTTTTTCTCTCCAGAGCTGCACTCAGTTTTCTGTAGCTTGTTCAGAATCTAGAGCAGGGAAACAGGTTTCACAAACTTTTTCTGCTCGTTCGGATCTCGGGCATCATATGACGCGAGTTTGAGACGCTTTGGATACTTTTCATTTTTTGGAAAAAATCCTGACCCACGGGTCACAGTTTTGGCCTTCTTTTTTTCTGCTGAGCTGCACTAAGGTTTCTGCAGCTTGTTCAGAATCTAGAGCAGAGAAACAGGTTCTCTAAGCTTTTTCTGCCCTTTCGGATCTCGGGCATCATATGACACGAGTTTGAGACGCTTTGGATACTTTTCATTTTTTGGAAAAAATCCTGACCCGCGGGTCACAGTTTTTGCCTTCTTTTTCTCTCCTGAGCTGCACTCAGGTTTCTGCAGCTTGTTCAGAATCTAGAGCAGGGAAACAGGTTCCGCAAACTTTTTCTGCCCGTTTGGATCTCGGGCATCATATGACGCGAGTTTGAGACGCTTTGGATACTTTTCATTTTTTTGAAAAAATCCTGACCCACGGGTCACAGTTTTTGCCTTCTTTTTCTCTCCTGAGCTGCACTCAGGTTTCTGCAGCTTGTTCAGAATCTAGAGTAGGGAAACAGGTTCCGCAAACTTTTTCTGCCCGTTCGGATCTCGGGCATCATATGACGCGAGATGCTTTGGATACTTTTCATTTTTTGGAAAAAATCCTGACCCGCGGGTCACAGTTTTTGCCTTCTTTTTCTCTCCTGAGCTGCACTCAGGTTTCTGCAGCTTGTTCAGAATCTAGAGCAGGGAAACAGGTTCTGCAAACTTTTTCTGGCCTTTCGGATCTCAGGCATCATATGACACGAGTATGAGACGCTCTGGATACTTCTCATTTTTTTGAAAAAATCCTGACCCGCGGGTCACAGTTTTTGCCTTCTTTTCTCTCCTGAGCTGCACTCAGGTTTCTGCAGCTTGTTCAGAATCTAGAGCAGGGAAACAGGTTCTGCAAGCTTTTTCTGCCCTTTCGGATCTCGGGCATCATATGACGCGAGTTTGAGACGCTTTGGATACTTTTCATTTTTTTGAAAAAAATCCTGACCCGCGACACCTTTTGCCTTCTTTTTCTCTCCTGAGCTGCACTCAGGTTTCTACAGCCTGTTCAGAATCTAGAGCAGGGAAACAGGTTTCGCAAACTTTTTCTGCCCTTTTGGATCTCGGGCATCATATGACGCACGTTTGAAACGCTTTGGGTACTTTTCATTTTTTTGAAAAAAATCCTGACCCGCGACACCTTTTGCCTTCTTTTTCTCTCCAGAGCTGCACTCAGGTTTCTGTAGCTTGTTCAGAATCTAGAGCAGGGAAACAGGTTTCACAAACTTTTTCTGCTCGTTCGGATCTCGGGCATCATATGACGCGAGTTTGAGACGCTTTGGATACTTTTCATTTTTTGGAAAAAATCCTGACCCGCGGGTCACAGTTTTGGCCTTCTTTTTTTCTGCTGAGCTGCACTAAGGTTTCTGCAGCTTGTTCAGAATCTAGAGCAGAGAAACAGGTTCTCTAAGCTTTTTCTGCCCTTTCGGATCTCGGGCATCATATGACACGAGTTTGAGACGCTTTGGATACTTTTCATTTTTTGGAAAAAATCCTGACCCGCGGGTCACAGTTTTTGCCTTCTTTTTCTCTCCTGAGCTGCACTCAGGTTTCTGCAGCTTGTTCAGAATCTAGAGCAGGGAAACAGGTTCCGCAAACTTTTTCTGCCCGTTTGGATCTCGGGCATCATATGACGCGAGTTTGAGACGCTTTGGATACTTTTCATTTTTTGGAAAAAATCCTGACCCACGGGTCACAGTTTTTGCCTTCTTTTTCTCTCCTGAGCTGCACTCAGGTTTCTGCAGCTTGTTCAGAATCTAGAGCAGGGAAACAGGTTCCGCAAACTTTTTCTGCCCTTTCGGATCTCGGGCATCATATGACGCGAGTTTGAGACGCTTTGGATACTTTTCATTTTTTTGAAAAAATCCTGACCCACGGGTCACAGTTTTTGCCTTCTTTTTCTCTCCTGAGCTGCACTCAGGTTTCTGCAGCTTGTTCAGAATCTAGAGTAGGGAAACAGGTTCCGCAAACTTTTTCTGCCCGTTCGGATCTCGGGCATCATATGACGCGAGATGCTTTGGATACTTTTCATTTTTTGGAAAAAATCCTGACCCGCGGGTCACAGTTTTTGCCTTCTTTTTCTCTCCTGAGCTGCACTCAGGTTTCTGCAGCTTGTTCAGAATCTAGAGCAGGGAAACAGGTTCTGCAAACTTTTTCTGGCCTTTCGGATCTCAGGCATCATATGACGCGAGTTTGAGACGCTTTGGATACTTTTCATTTTTTTGAACAAAATCCTGACCCGCGACACCTTTTGCCTTCTTTTTCTCTCCTGAGCTGCACTCAGGTTTCTGCAGCTTGTTCAGAATCTAGAGCAGGGAAACAGGTTTCGCAAACTTTTTCTGCCCTTTTGGATCTCGGGCATCATATGACGCACGTTTGAAACGCTTTGGGTACTTTTCATTTTTTTGAAAAAAATCCTGACCCGCGACACCTTTTGCCTTCTTTTTCTCTCCAGAGCTGCACTCAGGTTTCTGCAGCTTGTTCAGAATCTAGAGCAGGGAAACAGGTTTCACAAACTTTTTCTGCTCGTTCGGATCTCGGGCATCATATGACGCGAGTTTGAGACGCTTTGGATACTTTTCATTTTTTGGAAAAAATCCTGACCCGCGGGTCACAGTTTTGGCCTTCTTTTTTTCTGCTGAGCTGCACTCAGGTTTCTGCAGCTTGTTCAGAATCTAGAGCAGAGAAACAGGTTCTCTAAGCTTTTTCTGCCCTTTCGGATCTCGGGCATCATATGACACGAGTTTGAGACGCTTTGGATACTTTTCATTTTTTGGAAAAAATCCTGACCCGCGGGTCACAGTTTTTGCCTTCTTTTTCTCTCCTGAGCTGCACTCAGGTTTCTGCAGCTTGTTCAGAATCTAGAGCAGGGAAACAGGTTCCGCAAGCTTTTTCTGCCCTTTCGGATCTCAGGCATCATATGACGTGAGTTTGAGACGCTTTGGATACTTTTCGTTTTTTTGAAAAAATCCTGACCCGCTGGTCACAGTTTTTGCCTTCTTTTTCTCTCCAGAGCTGCACTCAGGTTTCTGTAGCTTGTTCAGAATCTAGAGCAGGGAAACAGGTTCCGCAAACTTTTTCTGCCCTTTCGGATCTCGGGCATCATATGACGCGAGTTTGAGACGCTTTGGATACTTTTCATTTTTTGGAAAAAATCCTGACCCACGGGTCACAGTTTTTGCTTTCTTTTTCTCTCCTGAGCTGCACTCAGGTTTCTGCAGCTTGTTCAGAATCTAGAGTAGGGAAACAGGTTCCGCAAACTTTTTCTGCCCGTTCGGATCTCGGGCATCATATGACGCGAGATGCTTTGGATACTTTTCATTTTTTGGAAAAAATCCTGACCCGCGGGTCACAGTTTTTGCCTTCTTTTTCTCTCCTGAGCTGCACTCAGGTTTCTGCAGCTTGTTCAGAATCTAGAGCAGGGAAACAGGTTCTGCAAACTTTTTCTGCCCTTTCGGATCTCAGGCATCATATGACACGAGTATGAGACGCTCTGGAAACTTCTCATTTTTTTGAAAAAATCCTGACCCGCGGGTCACAGTTTTTGCCTTCTTTTTCTCTCCTGAGCTGCACTCAGGTTTCTGCAGATTGTTCAGAATCTAGAGCAGGGAAACAGGTTCCGCAAACTTTTTCTGCCCTTTCGGATCTCGGGCATCATATGACGCGAGTTTGAGACGCTTTGGATACTTTTCATTTTTTGGAAAAAATCCTGACCCACGGGTCACAGTTTTTGCCTTCTTTTTCTCTCCTGAGCTGCACTCAGGTTTCTGCAGCTTGTTCAGAATCTAGAGCAGGGAAACAGGTTCCGCAAGCTATTTCTGCCCTTTCGGATCTCGGGCATCATATGACGTGAGTTTGAGACGCTTTGGATACTTTTCATTTTTTGGAAAAAATCCTGACCCGCGGGTCACAGTTTTTGCCTTCTTTTCTCTCCTGAGCTGCACTCAGGTTTCTGCAGCTTGTTCAGAATCTAGAGCAGGGAAACAGGTTCTGCAAGCTTTTTCTGCCCTTTCGGATCTCGGGCATCATATGACGCGAGTTTGAGACGCTTTGGATACTTTTCATTTTTTTGAAAAAAATCCTGACCCGCGACACCTTTTGCCTTCTTTTTCTCTCCTGAGCTGCACTCAGGTTTCTACAGCCTGTTCAGAATCTAGAGCAGGGAAACAGGTTTCGCAAACTTTTTCTGCCCTTTTGGATCTCGGGCATCATATGACGCACGTTTGAAACGCTTTGGGTACTTTTCATTTTTTTGAAAAAAATCCTGACCCGCGACACCTTTTGCCTTCTTTTTCTCTCCAGAGCTGCACTCAGGTTTCTGTAGCTTGTTCAGAATCTAGAGCAGGGAAACAGGTTTCACAAACTTTTTCTGCTCGTTCGGATCTCGGGCATCATATGACGCGAGTTTGAGACGCTTTGGATACTTTTCATTTTTTGGAAAAAATCCTGACCCGCGGGTCACAGTTTTGGCCTTCTTTTTTTCTGCTGAGCTGCACTAAGGTTTCTGCAGCTTGTTCAGAATCTAGAGCAGAGAAACAGGTTCTCTAAGCTTTTTCTGCCCTTTCGGATCTCGGGCATCATATGACACGAGTTTGAGACGCTTTGGATACTTTTCATTTTTTGGAAAAAATCCTGACCCGCGGGTCACAGTTTTTGCCTTCTATTTCTCTCCTGAGCTGCACTCAGGTTTCTGCAGCTTGTTCAGAATCTAGAGCAGGGAAACAGGTTCCGCAAACTTTTTCTGCCCGTTTGGATCTCGGGCATCATATGACGCGAGTTTGAGACGCTTTGGATACTTTTCATTTTTTGGAAAAAATCCTGACCCACGGGTCACAGTTTTTGCCTTCTTTTTCTCTCCTGAGCTGCACTCAGGTTTCTGCAGCTTGTTCAGAATCTAGAGCAGGGAAACAGGTTCCGCAAACTTTTTCTGCCCTTTCGGATCTCGGGCATCATATGACGCGAGTTTGAGACGCTTTGGATACTTTTCATTTTTTTGAAAAAATCCTGACCCACGGGTCACAGTTTTTGCCTTCTTTTTCTCTCCTGAGCTGCACTCAGGTTTCTGCAGCTTGTTCAGAATCTAGAGTAGGGAAACAGGTTCCGCAAACTTTTTCTGCCCGTTCGGATCTCGGGCATCATATGACGCGAGATGCTTTGGATACTTTTCATTTTTTGGAAAAAATCCTGACCCGCGGGTCACAGTTTTTGCCTTCTTTTTCTCTCCTGAGCTGCACTCAGGTTTCTGCAGCTTGTTCAGAATCTAGAGCAGGGAAACAGGTTCTGCAAACTTTTTCTGGCCTTTCGGATCTCAGGCATCATATGACACGAGTATGAGACGCTCTGGATACTTCTCATTTTTTTGAAAAAATCCTGACCCGCGGGTCACAGTTTTTGCCTTCTTTTTCTCTCCTGAGCTGCACTCAGGTTTCTGCAGCTTGTTCAGAATCTAGAGCAGGGAAACAGGTTCTGCAAGCTTTTTCTGCCCTTTCGGATCTCGGGCATCATATGACACGAGTTTGAGACGCTTTGGATACTTTTCATTTTTTTGAACAAAATCCTGACCCGCGACACCTTTTGCCTTCTTTTTCTCTCCTGAGCTGCACTCAGGTTTCTGCAGCTTGTTCAGAATCTAGAGCAGGGAAACAGGTTCCGCAAACTTTTTCTGCCCTTTCGGATCTCGGGCATCATATGACGCGAATTTGAGACTCTTTGGATACTTTTCATTTTTTTGAAAAAATCCTGACCCGCGGGTCACACTTTTTGCCTGCTTTTTCTCTCCTGAGGTGCACTCAGGTTTCTGCAGCTTGTTCAGAATCTAGAGCAGGGAAACAGGTTCCGCAAACTTTTTCTGCCCTTTCGGATCTCGGGCATCATATGATGCGAGTTTGAGACGCTTTGGATACTTTTCATTTTTTTGAAAAAATCCTGACCCGCGGGTCACACTTTTTGCCTGCTTTTTCTCTCCTGAGCTGCACTCAGGTTTCTGCAGCTTGTTCAGAATCTAGAGCAGCAAAACAGGTTCCGCAAACTTTTTCTGCCCTTTCGGATCTCGGGCATCATATGATGCGAGTTTGAGATGCTTTGGATACTTTTCATTTTTTTGAAAAAATCCTGACCCGCGGGTCACACTTTTTTCCTGCTTTTTCTCTCCTGAGCTGCACTCAGGTTTCTGCAGCTTGTTCAGAATCTAGAGCAGGGAAACAGGTTCCGCAAACTTTTTCTGCCCGTTCGGATCTCGAGCATCATATGACGCGAGATGCTTTGGATACTTTTCATTTTTTGGAAAAAATCCTGACCCGCGGGTCACAGTTTTTGCCTTCTTTTTCTCTCCTGAGCTGCACTCAGGTTTCTGCAGCTTGTTCAGAATCTAGAGCAGGGAAACAGGTTCTGCAAACTTTTTCTGGCCTTTCGGATCTCAGGCATCATATGACACGAGTATGAGACGCTCTGGATACTTCTCATTTTTTTGAAAATATCCTGACCCGCGGGTCACAGTTTTTGCCTTCTTTTTCTCTCCTGAGCTGCACTCAGGTTTCTGCAGCTTGTTCAGAATCTAGAGCAGGGAAACAGGTTCTGCAAGCTTTTTCTGCCCTTTCGGATCTCGGGCATCATATGACGCGAGTTTGAGACGCTTTGGATACTTTTCATTTTTTTGAAAAAAATCCTGACCCGCGACACCTTTTGCCTTCTTTTTCTCTCCTGAGCTGCACTCAGGTTTCTGCAGCTTGTTCAGAATCTAGAGCAGGGAAACAGGTTTCGCAAACTTTTTCTGCCCTTTTGGATCTCGGGCATCATATGACGCACGTTTGAAACGCTTTGGGTACTTTTCATTTTTTTGAAAAAAATCCTGACCCGCGACACCTTTTGCCTTCTTTTTCTCTCTAGAGCTGCACTCAGGTTTCTGCAGCTTGTTCAGAAGCTAGAGCAGGGAAACAGGTTTCACAATCTTTTTCTGCTCGTTCGGATCTCGGGCATCATATGACGTGAGTTTGAGACGCTTTGGATACTTTTCATTTTTTGGAAAAAATCCTGACCCGCGGGTCACAGTTTTGGCCTTCTTTTTTTCTGCTGAGCTGCACTCAGGTTTCTGCAGCTTGTTCAGAATCTAGAGCAGAGAAACAGGTTCTCTAAGCTTTTTCTGCCCTTCCGGATCTCGGGCATCATATGACACGAGTTTGAGACGCTTTGGATACTTTTCATTTTTTTGAAAAAATCCTGACCCGCGGGTCACAGTTTTTGCCTTCTTTTTCTCTCCTGAGCTGCACTCAGGTTTCTGCAGCTTGTTCAGAATCTAGAGCAGGGAAACAGGTTCCGCAAGCTTTTTCTGCCCTTTCGGATCTCGGGCATCATATGACTCGAGTTTGAGACGCTTTGGATACTTTTCATTATTTGGAAAAAATCCTGACCCGCGGGTCACAGTTTTTGCCTTCTTTTTCTCTGCTGAGCTGCACTCAGGTTTCTGCAGCTTGTTCAGAATCTAGAGCAGGGAAACAGGTTCCGCAAACTTTTTCTGCCCGTTCGGATCTCGGGCATCATATGACGCGAGATGCTTTGGATACTTTTCATTTTTTGGAAAAAATCCTGACCCGAGGGTCATAGTTTTTGCCTTCTTTTTCTCTCCTGAGCTGCACTCAGGTTTCTGCAGCTTGTTCAGAATCTAGAGCAGGGAAACAGGTTCCGCAAACTTTTTCTGCCCTTTCGGATCTCGGGCATCATATGACGCGAGTTTGAGACGCTTTGGATACTTTTCATTTTTTGGAAAAAATCCTGACCTGCGGGTCACAGTTTTGGCCTTCTTTTTCTCGGCTGAGCTGCACTCAGGTTTCTGCAGCTTGTTCAGAATCTAGAGCAGAGAAACAGGTTCTCTAAGCTTTTTCTGCCCTTTCGGATCTCGGGCATCATATGACGCGAGATGCTTTGAATACTTTTCAGTTTTTGGAAAAAATCCTGACCCGCGAAACCTTTTGCCTTCTTTTTCTCTCCTGAGCTGCACTCAGGTTTCTGCAGCTTGTTCAGAATCTAGAGCAGGGAAACAGGTTCCGCAAACTTTTTCTGCTCTTTCGGATCTCAGGCATCATATGACGCGAGTTTGAGACGCTTTGGATACTTTTCATTTTTTGGAAAAAATCCTGACCCGCGGGTCACAGTTTTTGCCTTCTTTTTCTCTCCTGAGCTGCACTCAGGTTTCTGCAGCTTGTTCAGAATCTAGAGCAGGGAAACAGGTTCCGCAAACTTTTTCTGCCCTTTCGGATCTCGGGCATCATATGACGCGAGTTTGAGACGCTTTGGATACTTTTCATTTTTTTGAAAAAAATCCTGACCCGCGACACCTTTTGCCTTCTTTTTCTCTGCTGAGCTGCACTCAGGTTTCTGCAGCTTGTTCAGAATCTAGAGCAGGGAAACAGGTTCCGCAAACTTTTTCTGCCCGTTCGGATCTCGGGCATCATATGACGCGAGATGCTTTGGATACTTTTCATTTTTTGGAAAAAATCCTGACCTGCGGGTCACAGTTTTGGCCTTCTTTTTCTCTGCTGAGCTGCACTCAGGTTTCTGCAGCTTGTTCAGAATCTAGAGCAGAGAAACAGGTTCTCTAAGCTTTTTCTGCCCTTTCGGATCTCGGGCATCATATGACACGAGTTTGAGACACTTTGGATACTTTTCATTTTTTGGAAAAAATCCTGACCCGCGGGTCACAGTTTTTGCCTTCTTTTTCTCTCCTGAGCTGCACTCAGGTTTCTGCAGCTTGTTCAGAATCTAGAGCAGGGAAACAGGTTCCGCAAACTTTTTCTGCCCGTTTGGATCTCGGGCATCATATGACGCGAGTTTGAGACGCTTTGGATACTTTTCATTTTTTGGAAAAAATCCTGACCCACGGGTCACAGTTTTTGCCTTCTTTTTCTCTCCTGAGCTGCACTCAGGTTTCTGCAGCTTGTTCAGAATCTAGAGCAGGGAAACAGGTTCCGCAAGCTTTTTCTGCCCTTTCGGATCTCGGGAATCATATGACGCGAGTTTGAGACGCTTTGGATACTTTTCATTTTTTGGAAAAAATCCTGACCCGCGGGTCACACTTTTTTCCTGCTTTTTCTCTCCTGAGCTGCCCTCAGGTTTCTGCAGCTTGTTCAGAATCTAGAGCAGGGAAACAGGTTCCGCAAACTTTTTCTGCCCTTTCGGATCTCGGGCATCATATGATGCGAGTTTGAGACGCTTTGGATACTTTTCATTTTTTTGAAAAAATCCTGACCCGCGGGTCACACTTTTTGCCTGCTTTTTCTCTCCTGAGCTGCACTCAGGTTTCTGCAGCTTGTTCAGAATCTAGAGCAGCGAAACAGGTTCCGCAAACTTTTTCTGCCCTTTCGGATCTCGGGCATCATATGATGCGAGTTTGAGATGCTTTGGATACTTTTCATTTTTTTGAAAAAATCCTGACCCGCGGGTCACACTTTTTTCCTGCTTTTTCTCTCCTGAGCTGCACTCAGGTTTCTGCAGCTTGTTCAGAATCTAGAGCAGAGAAACAGGTTCTCTAAGCTTTTTCTGCCCTTTCGGATCTCGGGCATCATATGACGCGAGATGCTTTGAATACTTTTCAGTTTTTGGAAAAAATCCTGACCCGCGAAACCTTTTGCCTTCTTTTTCTCTCCTGAGCTGCACTCAGGTTTCTGCAGCTTGTTCAGAATCTAGAGCAGGGAAACAGGTTCCGCAAACTTTTTCTGCTCTTTCGGATCTCAGGCATCATATGACGCGAGTTTGAGACGCTTTGGATACTTTTCATTTTTTGGAAAAAATCCTGACCCGCGGGTCACAGTTTTTGCCTTCTTTTTCTCTCCTGAGCTGCACTCAGGTTTCTGCAGCTTGTTCAGAATCTAGAGCAGGGAAACAGGTTCCGCAAACTTTTTCTTCCCTTTCGGATCTCGGGCATCATATGACGCGAGTTTGAGACGCTTTGGATACTTTCCATTTTTTGGAAAAAATCCTGACCTGCGGGTCACAGTTTTTGCCTTCTTTTTCTCTCCTGAGCTGCACTCAGGTTTCTGCAGCTTGTTCAGAATCTAGAGCAGGGAAACAGGTTCCGCAAACTTTTTCTGCCCTTTCGGATCTCGGGCATCATATGACGCGAGTTTGAGACGCTTTGGATACTTTTCATTTTTTTGAAAAAAATCCTGACCCGCGACACCTTTTGCCTTCTTTTTCTCTGCTGAGCTGCACTCAGGTTTCTGCAGCTTGTTCAGAATCTAGAGCAGGGAAACAGGTTCCGCAAACTTTTTCTGCCCGTTCGGATCTCGGGCATCATATGACGCGAGATGCTTTGGATACTTTTCATTTTTTGGAAAAAATCCTGACCTGCGGGTCACAGTTTTGGCCTTCTTTTTCTCTGCTGAGCTGCACTCAGGTTTCTGCAGCTTGTTCAGAATCTAGAGCAGGGAAACAGGTTCCGCAAGCTTTTTCTGCCCTTTCGGATCTCGGGCATCATATGACACGAGTTTGAGACACTTTGGATACTTTTCGTTTTTTTGAAAAAATCCTGACCCACGGTTCACAGTTTTTGCCTTCTTTTTCTCTCCTGAGCTGCACTCAGGTTTCTGCAGCTTGTTCAGAATCTAGAGTAGGGAAACAGGTTCCGCAAACTTTTTCTGCCCGTTCGGATCTCGGGCATCATATGACGCGAGATGCTTTGGATACTTTTCATTTTTTGGAAAAAATCCTGACCCGCGGGTCACAGTTTTTGCCTTCTTTTTCTCTCCTGAGCTGCACTCAGGTTTCTGCAGCTTGTTCAGAATCTAGAGCAGGGAAACAGGTTCTGCAAACTTTTTCTGGCCTTTCGGATCTCAGGCATCATATGACACGAGTATGAGACGCTCTGGATACTTCTCATTTTTTTGAAAAAATCCTGACCCGCGGGTCACAGTTTTTGCCTTCTTTTTCTCTCCTGAGCTGCACTCAGGTTTCTGCAGCTTGTTCAGAATCTAGAGCAGGGAAACAGGTTCTGCAAGCTTTTTCTGCCCTTTCGGATCTCGGGCATCATATGACGCGAGTTTGAGACGCTTTGGATACTTTTCATTTTTTTGAAAAAAATCCTGACCCGCGACACCTTTTGCCTTCTTTTTCTCTCCTCAGCTGCACTCAGGTTTCTGCAGCTTGTTCAGAATCTAGAGCAGGGAAACAGGTTTCGCAAACTTTTTCTGCCCTTTTGGATCTCGGGCATCATATGACGCACGTTTGAAACGCTTTGGGTACTTTTCATTTTTTTGAAAAAAATCCTGACCCGCGACACCTTTTGCCTTCTTTTTCTCTCCAGAGCTGCACTCAGGTTTCTGCAGCTTGTTCAGAATCTAGAGCAGGGAAACAGGTTTCACAAACTTTTTCTGCTCGTTCGGATCTCGGGCATCATATGACGCGAGTTTGAGACGCTTTGGATACTTTTCATTTTTTGGAAAAAATCCTGACCCGCGGGTCACAGTTTTGGCCTTCTTTTTTTCTGCTGAGCTGCACTCAGGTTTCTGCAGCTTGTTCAGAATCTAGAGCAGAGAAACAGGTTCTCTAAGCTTTTTCTGCCCTTTCGGATCTCGGGCATCATATGACACGAGTTTGAGACGCTTTGGATACTTTTCATTTTTTGGAAAAAATCCTGACCCGCGGGTCACAGTTTTTGCCTTCTTTTTCTCTCCTGAGCTGCACTCAGGTTTCTGCAGCTTGTTCAGAATCTAGAGCAGGGAAACAGGTTCCGCAAACTTTTTCTGCCCGTTTGGATCTCGGGCATCATATGACGCGAGTTTGAGACGCTTTGGATACTTTTCATTTTTTGGAAAAAATCCTGACCCGCGGATCACACTTTTTGCCTTCTTTTTCTCTCCTGAGCTGCACTCAGGTTTCTGCAGCTTGTTCAGAATCTAGAGCAGGGAAACAGGTTCCGCAAACTTTTTCTGCCCTTTCGGATCTCGGGCATCATATGACGCGAGTTTGAGACGCATTGGATACTTTTCATTTTTTTGAAAAAATCCTGACCCGCGGGTCACACTTTTTCCCTGCTTTTTCTCTCCTGAGCTGCACTCAGGTTTCTGCAGCTTGTTCAGAATCTAGAGCAGGGAAACAGGTTCCGCAAACTTTTTCTGCCCTTTCGGATCTCGGGCATCATATGACGCGAGTTTGAGACGCTTTGGATACTTTTCATTTTTTTGAAAAAATCCTGACCCGCGGGTCACACTTTTTGCCTGCTTTTTCTCTCCTGAGCTGCACTCAGGTTTCTGCAGCTTGTTCAGAATCTAGAGCAGGGAAACAGGTTCCGCAAACTTTTTCTGCCCTTTCGGATCTCGGGCATCATATGACGCGAGTTTGAGACGCTTTGGATACTTTTCATTTTTTTGAAAAAATCCTGACCCGCGGGTCACACTTTTTGCCTTCTTTTTCTCTCCTGAGCTGCACTCAGGTTTCTGCAGCTTGTTCAGAATCTAGAGCAGGGAAACAGGTTCCGCAAACTTTTTCTGCCCTTTCGGATCTCGGGCATCATATGACGCGAATTTGAGACGCTTTGGATACTTTTCATTTTTTTGAAAAAATCCTGACCCGCGGGTCACACTTTTTGCCTGCTTTTTCTCTCCTGAGCTGCACTCAGGTTTCTGCAGCTTGTTCAGAATCTAGAGCAGGGAAACAGGTTCCGCAAACTTTTTCTGCCCTTTCGGATCTCGGGCATCATATGATGCGAGTTTGAGACGCTTTGGATACTTTTCATTTTTTTGAAAAAATCCTGACCCGCGGGTCACACTTTTTGCCTGCTTTTTCTCTCCTGAGCTGCACTCAGGTTTCTGCAGCTTGTTCAGAATCTAGAGCAGCAAAACAGGTTCCGCAAACTTTTTCTGCCCTTTCGGATCTCGGGCATCATATGATGCGAGTTTGAGATGCTTTGGATACTTTTCATTTTTTTGAAAAAATCCTGACCCGCGGGTCACACTTTTTTCCTGCTTTTTCTCTCCTGAGCTGCACTCAGGTTTCTGCAGCTTGTTCAGAATCTAGAGCAGGGAAACAGGTTCCGCAAACTTTTTCTGCCCGTTCGGATCTCGGGCATCATATGACGCGAGATGCTTTGGATACTTTTCATTTTTTGGAAAAAATCCTGACCCGCGGGTCACAGTTTTTGCCTTCTTTTTCTCTCCTGAGCTGCACTCAGGTTTCTGCAGCTTGTTCAGAATCTAGAGCAGGGAAACAGGTTCTGCAAACTTTTTCTGGCCTTTCGGATCTCAGGCATCATATGACACGAGTATGAGACGCTCTGGATACTTCTCATTTTTTTGAAAAAATCCTGACCCGCGGGTCACAGTTTTTGCCTTCTTTTTCTCTCCTGAGCTGCACTCAGGTTTCTGCAGCTTGTTCAGAATCTAGAGCAGGGAAACAGGTTCTGCAAGCTTTTTCTGCCCTTTCGGATCTCGGGCATCATATGACGCGAGTTTGAGACGCTTTGGATACTTTTCATTTTTTTGAAAAAAATCCTGACCCGCGACACCTTTTGCCTTCTTTTTCTCTCCTGAGCTGCACTCAGGTTTCTGCAGCTTGTTCAGAATCTAGAGCAGGGAAACAGGTTTCGCAAACTTTTTCTGCCCTTTTGGATCTCGGGCATCATATGACGCACGTTTGAAACGCTTTGGGTACTTTTCATTTTTTTGAAAAAAATCCTGACCCGCGACACCTTTTGCCTTCTTTTTCTCTCTAGAGCTGCACTCAGGTTTCTGCAGCTTGTTCAGAAGCTAGAGCAGGGAAACAGGTTTCACAATCTTTTTCTGCTCGTTCGGATCTCGGGCATCATATGACGCGAGTTTGAGACGCTTTGGATACTTTTCATTTTTTGGAAAAAATCCTGACCCGCGGGTCACAGTTTTGGCCTTCTTTTTTTCTGCTGAGCTGCACTCAGGTTTCTGCAGCTTGTTCAGAATCTAGAGCAGAGAAACAGGTTCTCTAAGCTTTTTCTGCCCTTCCGGATCTCGGGCATCATATGACACGAGTTTGAGACGCTTTGGATACTTTTCATTTTTTTGAAAAAATCCTGACCCGCGGGTCACAGTTTTTGCCTTCTTTTTCTCTCCTGAGCTGCACTCAGGTTTCTGCAGCTTGTTCAGAATCTAGAGCAGGGAAACAGGTTCCGCAAGCTTTTTCTGCCCTTTCGGATCTCGGGCATCATATGACGCGAGTTTGAGACGCTTTGGATACTTTTCATTTTTTGGAAAAAATCCTGACCCGCGGGTCACAGTTTTTGCCTTCTTTTTCTCTGCTGAGCTGCACTCAGGTTTCTGCAGCTTGTTCAGAATCTAGAGCAGGGAAACAGGTTCCGCAAACTTTTTCTGCCCGTTCGGATCTCGGGCATCATATGACGCGAGATGCTTTGGATACTTTTCATTTTTTGGAAAAAATCCTGACCCGAGGGTCATAGTTTTTGCCTTCTTTTTCTCTCCTGAGCTGCACTCAGGTTTCTGCAGCTTGTTCAGAATCTAGAGCAGGGAAACAGGTTCCGCAAACTTTTTCTGCCCTTTCGGATCTCGGGCATCATATGACGCGAGTTTGAGACGCTTTGGATACTTTTCATTTTTTGGAAAAAATCCTGACCTGCGGGTCACAGTTTTGGCCTTCTTTTTCTCGGCTGAGCTGCACTCAGGTTTCTGCAGCTTGTTCAGAATCTAGAGCAGAGAAACAGGTTCTCTAAGCTTTTTCTGCCCTTTCGGATCTCGGGCATCATATGACGCGAGATGCTTTGAATACTTTTCAGTTTTTGGAAAAAATCCTGACCCGCGAAACCTTTTGCCTTCTTTTTCTCTCCTGAGCTGCACTCAGGTTTCTGCAGCTTGTTCAGAATCTAGAGCAGGGAAACAGGTTCCGCAAACTTTTTCTGCTCTTTCGGATCTCAGGCATCATATGACGCGAGTTTGAGACGCTTTGGATACTTTTCATTTTTTGGAAAAAATCCTGACCCGCGGGTCACAGTTTTTGCCTTCTTTTTCTCTCCTGAGCTGCACTCAGGTTTCTGCAGCTTGTTCAGAATCTAGAGCAGGGAAACAGGTTCCGCAAACTTTTTCTGCCCTTTCGGATCTCGGGCATCATATGACGCGAGTTTGAGACGCTTTGGATACTTTTCATTTTTTTGAAAAAAATCCTGACCCGCGACACCTTTTGCCTTCTTTTTCTCTGCTGAGCTGCACTCAGGTTTCTGCAGCTTGTTCAGAATCTAGAGCAGGGAAACAGGTTCCGCAAACTTTTTCTGCCCGTTCGGATCTCGGGCATCATATGACGCGAGATGCTTTGGATACTTTTCATTTTTTGGAAAAAATCCTGACCTGCGGGTCACAGTTTTGGCCTTCTTTTTCTCTGCTGAGCTGCACTCAGGTTTCTGCAGCTTGTTCAGAATCTAGAGCAGAGAAACAGGTTCTCTAAGCTTTTTCTGCCCTTTCGGATCTCGGGCATCATATGACACGAGTTTGAGACACTTTGGATACTTTTCATTTTTTGGAAAAAATCCTGACCCGCGGGTCACAGTTTTTGCCTTCTTTTTCTCTCCTGAGCTGCACTCAGGTTTCTGCAGCTTGTTCAGAATCTAGAGCAGGGAAACAGGTTCCGCAAACTTTTTCTGCCCGTTTGGATCTCGGGCATCATATGACGCGAGTTTGAGACGCTTTGGATACTTTTCATTTTTTGGAAAAAATCCTGACCCACGGGTCACAGTTTTTGCCTTCTTTTTCTCTCCTGAGCTGCACTCAGGTTTCTGCAGCTTGTTCAGAATCTAGAGCAGGGAAACAGGTTCCGCAAGCTTTTTCTGCCCTTTCGGATCTCGGGAATCATATGACGCGAGTTTGAGACGCTTTGGATACTTTTCATTTTTTGGAAAAAATCCTGACCCGCGGGTCACACTTTTTTCCTGCTTTTTCTCTCCTGAGCTGCCCTCAGGTTTCTGCAGCTTGTTCAGAATCTAGAGCAGGGAAACAGGTTCCGCAAACTTTTTCTGCCCTTTCGGATCTCGGGCATCATATGATGCGAGTTTGAGACGCTTTGGATACTTTTCATTTTTTTGAAAAAATCCTGACCCGCGGGTCACACTTTTTACCTGCTTTTTCTCTCCTGAGCTGCACTCAGGTTTCTGCAGCTTGTTCAGAATCTAGAGCAGCGAAACAGGTTCCGCAAACTTTTTCTGCCCTTTCGGATCTCGGGCATCATATGATGCGAGTTTGAGATGCTTTGGATACTTTTCATTTTTTTGAAAAAATCCTGACCCGCGGGTCACACTTTTTTCCTGCTTTTTCTCTCCTGAGCTGCACTCAGGTTTCTGCAGCTTGTTCAGAATCTAGAGCAGAGAAACAGGTTCTCTAAGCTTTTTCTGCCCTTTCGGATCTCGGGCATCATATGACGCGAGATGCTTTGAATACTTTTCAGTTTTTGGAAAAAATCCTGACCCGCGAAACCTTTTGCCTTCTTTTTCTCTCCTGAGCTGCACTCAGGTTTCTGCAGCTTGTTCAGAATCTAGAGCAGGGAAACAGGTTCCGCAAACTTTTTCTGCTCTTTCGGATCTCAGGCATCATATGACGCGAGTTTGAGACGCTTTGGATACTTTTCATTTTTTGGAAAAAATCCTGACCCGCGGGTCACAGTTTTTGCCTTCTTTTTCTCTCCTGAGCTGCACTCAGGTTTCTGCAGCTTGTTCAGAATCTAGAGCAGGGAAACAGGTTCCGCAAACTTTTTCTTCCCTTTCGGATCTCGGGCATCATATGACGCGAGTTTGAGACGCTTTGGATACTTTCCATTTTTTGGAAAAAATCCTGACCTGCGGGTCACAGTTTTTGCCTTCTTTTTCTCTCCTGAGCTGCACTCAGGTTTCTGCAGCTTGTTCAGAATCTAGAGCAGGGAAACAGGTTCCGCAAACTTTTTCTGCCCTTTCGGATCTCGGGCATCATATGACGCGAGTTTGAGACGCTTTGGATACTTTTCATTTTTTTGAAAAAAATCCTGACCCGCGACACCTTTTGCCTTCTTTTTCTCTGCTGAGCTGCACTCAGGTTTCTGCAGCTTGTTCAGAATCTAGAGCAGGGAAACAGGTTCCGCAAACTTTTTCTGCCCGTTCGGATCTCGGGCATCATATGACGCGAGATGCTTTGGATACTTTTCATTTTTTGGAAAAAATCCTGACCTGCGGGTCACAGTTTTGGCCTTCTTTTTCTCTGCTGAGCTGCACTCAGGTTTCTGCAGCTTGTTCAGAATCTAGAGCAGGGAAACAGGTTCCGCAAGCTTTTTCTGCCCTTTCGGATCTCGGGCATCATATGACACGAGTTTGAGACACTTTGGATACTTTTCGTTTTTTTGAAAAAATCCTGACCCGCTGGTCACAGTTTTTGCCTTCTTTTTCTCTCCAGAGCTGCACTCAGGTTTCTGTAGCTTGTTCAGAATCTAGAGCAGGGAAACAGGTTCCGCAAACTTTTTCTGCCCTTTCGGATCTCGGGCATCATATGACGCGAGTTTGAGACGCTTTGGATACTTTTCATTTTTTTGAAAAAATCCTGACCCACGGGTCACAGTTTTTGCTTTCTTTTTCTCTCCTGAGCTGCACTCAGGTTTCTGCAGCTTGTTCAGAATCTAGAGTAGGGAAACAGGTTCCGCAAACTTTTTCTGCCCGTTCGGATCTCGGGCATCATATGACGCGAGATGCTTTGGATACTTTTCATTTTTTGGAAAAAATCCTGACCCGCGGGTCACAGTTTTTGCCTTCTTTTTCTCTCCTGAGCTGCACTCAGGTTTCTGCAGCTTGTTCAGAATCTAGAGCAGGGAAACAGGTTCTGCAAACTTTTTCTGGCCTTTCGGATCTCAGGCATCATATGACACGAGTATGAGACGCTCTGGAAACTTCTCATTTTTTTGAAAAAATCCTGACCCGCGGGTCACAGTTTTTGCCTTCTTTTTCTCTCCTGAGCTGCACTCAGGTTTCTGCAGATTGTTCAGAATCTAGAGCAGGGAAACAGGTTCCGCAAACTTTTTCTGCCCTTTCGGATCTCGGGCATCATATGACGCGAGTTTGAGACGCTTTGGATACTTTTCATTTTTTGGAAAAAATCCTGACCCACGGGTCACAGTTTTTGCCTTCTTTTTCTCTCCTGAGCTGCACTCAGGTTTCTGCAGCTTGTTCAGAATCTAGAGCAGGGAAACAGGTTCCGCAAGCTATTTCTGCCCTTTCGGATCTCGGGCATCATATGACGTGAGTTTGAGACGCTTTGGATACTTTTCATTTTTTGGAAAAAATCCTGACCCGCGGGTCACAGTTTTTGCCTTCTTTTCTCTCCTGAGCTGCACTCAGGTTTCTGCAGCTTGTTCAGAATCTAGAGCAGGGAAACAGGTTCTGCAAGCTTTTTCTGCCCTTTCGGATCTCGGGCATCATATGACGCGAGTTTGAGACGCTTTGGATACTTTTCATTTTTTTGAAAAAAATCCTGACCCGCGACACCTTTTGCCTTCTTTTTCTCTCCTGAGCTGCACTCAGGTTTCTACAGCCTGTTCAGAATCTAGAGCAGGGAAACAGGTTTCGCAAACTTTTTCTGCCCTTTTGGATCTCGGGCATCATATGACGCACGTTTGAAACGCTTTGGGTACTTTTCATTTTTTTGAAAAAAATCCTGACCCGCGACACCTTTTGCCTTCTTTTTCTCTCCAGAGCTGCACTCAGGTTTCTGTAGCTTGTTCAGAATCTAGAGCAGGGAAACAGGTTTCACAAACTTTTTCTGCTCATTCGGATCTCGGGCATCATATGACGCGAGTTTGAGACGCTTTGGATACTTTTCATTTTTTGGAAAAAATCCTGACCCGCGGGTCACAGTTTTGGCCTTCTTTTTTTCTGCTGAGCTGCACTAAGGTTTCTGCAGCTTGTTCAGAATCTAGAGCAGAGAAACAGGTTCTCTAAGCTTTTTCTGCCCTTTCGGATCTCGGGCATCATATGACACGAGTTTGAGACGCTTTGGATACTTTTCATTTTTTGGAAAAAATCCTGACCCGCGGGTCACAGTTTTTGCCTTCTTTTTCTCTCCTGAGCTGCACTCAGATTTCTGCAGCTTGTTCAGAATCTAGAGCAGGGAAACAGGTTCCGCAAACTTTTTCTGCCCGTTTGGATCTCGGGCATCATATGACGTGAGTTTGAGACGCTTTGGATACTTTTCATTTTTTGGAAAAAATCCTGACCCACGGGTCACAGTTTTTGCCTTCTTTTTCTCTCCTGAGCTGCACTCAGGTTTCTGCAGCTTGTTCAGAATCTAGAGCAGGGAAACAGGTTCCGCAAACTTTTTCTGCCCGTTCGGATCTCGGGCATCATATGACGCGAGATGCTTTGGATACTTTTCATTTTTTGGAAAAAATCCTGACCCGCGGGTCACAGTTTTTGCCTTCTTTTTCTCTCCTGAGCTGCACTCAGGTTTCTGCAGCTTGTTCAGAATCTAGAGCAGGGAAACAGGTTCTGCAAACTTTTTCTGGCCTTTCGGATCTCAGGCATCATATGACACGAGTATGAGACGCTCTGGATACTTCTCATTTTTTTGAAAAAATCCTGACCCGCGGGTCACAGTTTTTGCCTTCTTTTTCTCTCCTGAGCTGCACTCAGGTTTCTGCAGCTTGTTCAGAATCTAGAGCAGGGAAACAGGTTCTGCAAGCTTTTTCTGCCCTTTCGGATCTCGGGCATCATATGACGCGAGTTTGAGACGCTTTGGATACTTTTCATTTTTTTGAACAAAATCCTGACCCGCGACACCTTTTGCCTTCTTTTTCTCTCCTGAGCTGCACTCAGGTTTCTGCAGCTTGTTCAGAATCTAGAGCAGGGAAACAGGTTTCGCAAACTTTTTCTGCCCTTTTGGATCTCGGGCATCATATGACGCACGTTTGAAACGCTTTGGGTACTTTTCATTTTTTTGAAAAAAATCCTGACCCGCGACACCTTTTGCCTTCTTTTTCTCTCCAGAGCTGCACTCAGGTTTCTGCAGCTTGTTCAGAATCTAGAGCAGGGAAACAGGTTTCACAAACTTTTTCTGCTCGTTCGGATCTCGGGCATCATATGACGCGAGTTTGAGACGCTTTGGATACTTTTCATTTTTTGGAAAAAATCCTGACCCGCGGGTCACAGTTTTGGCCTTCTTTTTTTCTGCTGAGCTGCACTCAGGTTTCTGCAGCTTGTTCAGAATCTAGAGCAGAGAAACAGGTTCTCTAAGCCTTTTCTGCCCTTTCGGATCTCGGGCATCATATGACACGAGTTTGAGACGCTTTGGATACTTTTCATTTTTTGGAAAAAATCCTGACCCGCGGGTCACAGTTTTTGCCTTCTTTTTCTCTCCTGAGCTGCACTCAGGTTTCTGCAGCTTGTTCAGAATCTAGAGCAGGGAAACAGGTTCCGCAAACTTTTTCTGCCCGTTTGGATCTCGGGCATCATATGACGCGAGTTTGAGACGCTTTGGATACTTTTCATTTTTTGGAAAAAATCCTGACCCACGGGTCACAGTTTTTGCCTTCTTTTTCTCTCCTGAGCTGCACTCAGGTTTCTGCAGCTTGTTCAGAATCTAGAGCAGGGAAACAGGTTCCGCAAGCTTTTTCTGCCCTTTCGGATCTCGGGCATCATATGACGCGAGTTTGAGACGCTTTGGATACTTTTCATTTTTTGGAAAAAATCCTGACCCGCGGGTCACAGTTTTTGCCTTCTTTTTCTCTGCTGAGCTGCACTCAGGTTTCTGCAGCTTGTTCAGAATCTAGAGCAGGGAAACAGGTTCCGCAAACTTTTTCTGCCCGTTCGGATCTCGGGCATCATATGACGCGAGATGCTTTGGATACTTTTCATTTTTTGGAAAAAATCCTGACCCGAGGGTCATAGTTTTTGCCTTCTTTTTCTCTCCTGAGCTGCACTCAGGTTTCTGCAGCTTGTTCAGAATCTAGAGCAGGGAAACAGGTTCCGCAAACTTTTTCTGCCCTTTCGGATCTCGGGCATCATATGACGCGAGTTTGAGACGCTTTGGATACTTTTCATTTTTTTGAACAAAATCCTGACCCGCGACACCTTTTGCCTTCTTTTTCTCTCCTGAGCTGCACTCAGGTTTCTGCAGCTTGTTCAGAATCTAGAGCAGGGAAACAGGTTTCGCAAACTTTTTCTGCCCTTTTGGATCTCGGGCATCATATGACGCACGTTTGAAACGCTTTGGGTACTTTTCATTTTTTTGAAAAAAATCCTGACCCGCGACACCTTTTGCCTTCTTTTTCTCTCCAGAGCTGCACTCAGGTTTCTGCAGCTTGTTCAGAATCTAGAGCAGGGAAACAGGTTTCACAAACTTTTTCTGCTCGTTCGGATCTCGGGCATCATATGACGTGAGTTTGAGACGCTTTGGATACTTTTCATTTTTTGGAAAAAATCCTGACCCGCGGGTCACAGTTTTGGCCTTCTTTTTTTCTGCTGAGCTGCACTCAGGTTTCTGCAGCTTGTTCAGAATCTAGAGCAGAGAAACAGGTTCTCTAAGCTTTTTCTGCCCTTTCGGATCTCGGGCATCATATGACACGAGTTTGAGACGCTTTGGATACTTTTCATTTTTTGGAAAAAATCCTGACCCGCGGGTCACAGTTTTTGCCTTCTTTTTCTCTCCTGAGCTGCACTCAGGTTTCTGCAGCTTGTTCAGAATCTAGAGCAGGGAAACAGGTTCCGCAAACTTTTTCTGCCCGTTTGGATCTCGGGCATCATATGACGCGAGTTTGAGACGCTTTGGATACTTTTCATTTTTTGGAAAAAATCCTGACCCACGGGTCACAGTTTTTGCCTTCTTTTTCTCTCCTGAGCTGCACTCAGGTTTCTGCAGCTTGTTCAGAATCTAGAGCAGGGAAACAGGTTCCGCAAGCTTTTTCTGCCCTTTCGGATCTCGGGCATCATATGACGCGAGTTTGAGACGCTTTGGATACTTTTCATTTTTTGGAAAAAATCCTGACCCGCGGGTCACAGTTTTTGCCTTCTTTTTCTCTGCTGAGCTGCACTCAGGTTTCTGCAGCTTGTTCAGAATCTAGAGCAGGGAAACAGGTTCCGCAAACTTTTTCTGCCCGTTCGGATCTCGGGCATCATATGACGCGAGATGCTTTGGATACTTTTCATTTTTTGGAAAAAATCCTGACCCGAGGGTCATAGTTTTTGCCTTCTTTTTCTCTCCTGAGCTGCACTCAGGTTTCTGCAGCTTGTTCAGAATCTAGAGCAGGGAAACAGGTTCCGCAAACTTTTTCTGCCCTTTCGGATCTCGGGCATCATATGACGCGAGTTTGAGACGCTTTCGATACTTTTCATTTTTTGGAAAAAATCCTGACCTGCGGGTCACAGTTTTGGCCTTCTTTTTCTCGGCTGAGCTGCACTCAGGTTTCTGCAGCTTGTTCAGAATCTAGAGCAGAGAAACAAGTTCTCTAAGCTTTTTCTGCCCTTTCGGATCTCGGGCATCATATGACGCGAGATGCTTTGAATACTTTTCAGTTTTTGGAAAAAATCCTGACCCGCGAAACCTTTTGCCTTCTTTTTCTCTCCTGAGCTGCACTCAGGTTTCTGCAGCTTGTTCAGAATCTAGAGCAGGGAAACAGGTTCCGCAAACTTTTTCTGCTCTTTCGGATCTCAGGCATCATATGACGCGAGTTTGAGACGCTTTGGATACTTTTCATTTTTTGGAAAAAATCCTGACCCGCGGGTCACAGTTTTTGCCTTCTTTTTCTCTCCTGAGCTGCACTCAGGTTTCTGCAGCTTGTTCAGAATCTAGAGCAGGGAAACAGGTTCCGCAAACTTTTTCTTCCCTTTCGGATCTCGGGCATCATATGACGCGAGTTTGAGACGCTTTGGATACTTTCCATTTTTTGGAAAAAATCCTGACCTGCGGGTCACAGTTTTTGCCTTCCTTTCTCTCCTGAGCTGCACTCAGGTTTCTGCAGCTTGTTCAGAATCTAGAGCAGGGAAACAGGTTCCGCAAACTTTTTCTGCCCTTTCGGATCTCGGGCATCATATGACGCGAGTTTGAGACGCTTTGGATACTTTTCATTTTTTTGAAAAAAATCCTGACCCGCGACACCTTTTGCCTTCTTTTTCTCTGCTGAGCTGCACTCAGGTTTCTGCAGCTTGTTCAGAATCTAGAGCAGGGAAACAGGTTCCGCAAACTTTTTCTGCCCTTTCGGATCTCGGGCATCATATGACGCGAGTTTGAGACGCTTTGGATACTTTTCATTTTTTTGAAAAAATCTTTTGCCTTCTTTTTCTCTCCTGAGCTGCACTCAGGTTTCTGCAGCTTGTTCAGAATCTAGAGCAGAGAAACAGGTTGTCTAAGCTTTTTCTGCCCTTTCGGATCTCAGGCATCATATGACGCGAGTTTGAGACGCTTTGGATACTTTTCATTTTTTGGAAAAAATCCTGACCCGCGGGTCACAGTTTTTGCCTTCTTTTTCTCTCCTGAGCTGCACTCAGGTTTCTGCAGCTTGTTCAGAATCTAGAGCAGGGAAACAGGTTCCGCAAACTTTTTCTTCCCTTTCGGATCTCGGGCATCATATGACGCGAGTTTGAGACGCTTTGGATACTTTCCATTTTTTGGAAAAAATCCTGACCTGCGGGTCACAGTTTTTGCCTTCTTTTTCTCTCCTGAGCTGCACTCAGGTTTCTGCAGCTTGTTCAGAATCTAGAGCAGGGAAACAGGTTCCGCAAACTTTTTCTGCCCTTTCGGATCTCGGGCATCATATGACGCGAGTTTGAGACGCTTTGGATACTTTTCATTTTTTTGAAAAAAATCCTGACCCGCGACACCTTTTGCCTTCTTTTTCTCTCCTGAGCTGCACTCAGGTTTCTGCAGCTTGTTCAGAATCTAGAGCAGGGAAACAGGTTCCGCAAGCTATTTCTGCCCTTTCGGATCTCGGGCATCATATGACGTGAGTTTGAGACGCTTTGGATACTTTTCATTTTTTGGAAAAAATCCTGACCCGCGGGTCACAGTTTTTGCCTTCTTTTTCTCTCCTGAGCTGCACTCAGGTTTCTGCAGCTTGTTCAGAATCTAGAGCAGAGAAACAGGTTCTCTAAGCTTTTTCTGCCCTTTCGGATCTCGGGCATCATATGACGCGAGATGATTTGAATACTTTTCAGTTTTTGGAAAAAATCCTGACCCGCGAAACCTTTTGCCTTCTTTTTCTCTCCTGAGCTGCACTCAGGTTTCTGCAGCTTGTTCAGAATCTAGAGCAGGGAAACAGGTTCCGCAAACTTTTTCTGCTCTTTCGGATCTCAGGCATCATATGACGCGAGTTTGAGACGCTTTGGATACTTTTCATTTTTTGGAAAAAATCCTGACCCGCGGGTCACAGTTTTTGCCTTCTTTTTCTCTCCTGAGCTGCACTCAGGTTTCTGCAGCTTGTTCAGAATCTAGAGCAGGGAAACAGGTTCCGCAAACTTTTTCTTCCCTTTCGGATCTCGGGCATCATATGACGCGAGTTTGAGACGCTTTGGATACTTTCCATTTTTTGGAAAAAATCCTGACCTGCGGGTCACAGTTTTTGCCTTCTTTTTCTCTCCTGAGCTGCACTCAGGTTTCTGCAGCTTGTTCAGAATCTAGAGCAGGGAAACAGGTTCCGCAAACTTTTTCTGCCCTTTCGGATCTCGGGCATCATATGACGCGAGTTTGAGACGCTTTGGATACTTTTCATTTTTTTGAAAAAAATCCTGACCCGCGACACCTTTTGCCTTCTTTTTCTCTGCTGAGCTGCACTCAGGTTTCTGCAGCTTGTTCAGAATCTAGAGCAGGGAAACAGGTTCCGCAAACTTTTTCTGCCCTTTCGGATCTCGGGCATCATATGACGCGAGTTTGAGACGCTTTGGATACTTTTCATTTTTTGGAAAAAATCCTGACCTGCAGGTCACAGTTTTGGCCTTCTTTTTCTCGGCTGAGCTGCACTCAGGTTTCTGCAGCTTGTTCAGAATCTAGAGCAGAGAAACAGGTTCTCTAAGCTTTTTCTGCCCTTTCGGATCTCGGGCATCATATGACGCGAGATGCTTTGAATACTTTTCAGTTTTTGGAAAAAATCCTGACCCGCGAAACCTTTTGCCTTCTTTTTCTCTCCTGAGCTGCACTCAGGTTTCTGCAGCTTGTTCAGAATCTAGAGCAGGGAAACAGGTTCCGCAAACTTTTTCTGCTCTTTCGGATCTCAGGCATCATATGACGCAAGTTTGAGACGCTTTGGATACTTTTCATTTTTTGGAAAAAATCCTGACCCGCGGGTCACAGTTTTTGCCTTCTTTTTCTCTCCTGAGCTGCACTCAGGTTTCTGCAGCTTGTTCAGAATCTAGAGCAGGGAAACAGGTTCCGCAAACTTTTTCTGCCCTTTCGGATCTCGGGCATCATATGACGCGAGTTTGAGACGCTTTGGATACTTTCCATTTTTTGGAAAAAATCCTGACCTGCGGGTCACAGTTTTTGCCTTCTTTTTCTCTCCTGAGCTGCACTCAGGTTTCTGCAGCTTGTTCAGAATCTAGAGCAGGGAAACAGGTTCCGCAAACTTTTTCTGCCCTTTCGGATCTCGGGCATCATATGACGCGAGTTTGAGACGCTTTGGATACTTTTCATTTTTTTGAAAAAAATCCTGACCCGCGACACCTTTTGCCTTCTTTTTCTCTCCTGAGCTGCACTCAGGTTTCTGCAGCTTGTTCAGAATCTAGAGCAGGGAAACAGGTTCCGCAAGCTATTTCTGCCCTTTCGGATCTCGGGCATCATATGACGTGAGTTTGAGACGCTTTGGATACTTTTCATTTTTTGGAAAAAATCCTGACCCGCGGGTCACAGTTTTTGCCTTCTTTTTCTCTCCTGAGCTGCACTCAGGTTTCTGCAGCTTGTTCAGAATCTAGAGCAGAGAAACAGGTTCTCTAAGCTTTTTCTGCCCTTTCGGATCTCGGGCATCATATGACGCGAGATGCTTTGAATACTTTTCAGTTTTTGGAAAAAATCCTGACCCGCGAAACCTTTTGCCTTCTTTTTCTCTCCTGAGCTGCACTCAGGTTTCTGCAGCTTGTTCAGAATCTAGAGCAGGGAAACAGGTTCCGCAAACTTTTTCTGCTCTTTCGGATCTCAGGCATCATATGACGCGAGTTTGAGACGCTTTGGATACTTTTCATTTTTTGGAAAAAATCCTGACCCGCGGGTCACAGTTTTTGCCTTCTTTTTCTCTCCTGAGCTGCACTCAGGTTTCTGCAGCTTGTTCAGAATCTAGAGCAGGGAAACAGGTTCCGCAAACTTTTTCTGCTCTTTCGGATCTCAGGCATCATATGACGCGAGTTTGAGACGCTTTGGATACTTTTCATTTTTTGGAAAAAATCCTGACCCGCGGGTCACAGTTTTTGCCTTCTTTTTCTCTCCTGAGCTGCACTCAGGTTTCTGCAGCTTGTTCAGAATCTAGAGCAGGGAAACAGGTTCCGCAAACTTTTTCTTCCCTTTCGGATCTCGGGCATCATATGACGCGAGTTTGAGACGCTTTGGATACTTTCCATTTTTTGGAAAAAATCCTGACCTGCGGGTCACAGTTTTTGCCTTCTTTTTCTCTCCTGAGCTGCACTCAGGTTTCTGCAGCTTGTTCAGAATCTAGAGCAGGGAAACAGGTTCCGCAAACTTTTTCTGCCCTTTCGGATCTCGGGCATCATATGACGCGAGTTTGAGACGCTTTGGATACTTTTCATTTTTTTGAAAAAAATCCTGACCCGCGACACCTTTTGCCTTCTTTTTCTCTGCTGAGCTGCACTCAGGTTTCTGCAGCTTGTTCAGAATCTAGAGCAGGGAAACAGGTTCCGCAAACTTTTTCTGCCCTTTCGGATCTCGGGCATCATATGACGCGAGTTTGAGACGCTTTGGATACTTTTCATTTTTTTGAAAAAATCTTTTGCCTTCTTTTTCTCTCCTGAGCTGCACTCAGGTTTCTGCAGCTTGTTCAGAATCTAGAGCAGAGAAACAGGTTCTCTAAGCTTTTTCTGCCCTTTCGGATCTCAGGCATCATATGACGCGAGTTTGAGACGCTTTGGATACTTTTCATTTTTTGGAAAAAATCCTGACCCGCGGGTCACAGTTTTTGCCTTCTTTTTCTCTCCTGAGCTGCACTCAGGTTTCTGCAGCTTGTTCAGAATCTAGAGCAGGGAAACAGGTTCCGCAAACTTTTTCTGCCCTTTCGGATCTCGGGCATCATATGACGCGAGTTTGAGACGCTTTGGATACTTTTCATTTTTTGGAAAAAATCCTGACCTGCGGGTCACAGTTTTGGCCTTCTTTTTCTCGGCTGAGCTGCACTCAGGTTTCTGCAGCTTGTTCAGAATCTAGAGCAGAGAAACAGGTTCTCTAAGCTTTTTCTGCCCTTTCGGATCTCGGGCATCATATGACGCGAGATGCTTTGAATACTTTTCAGTTTTTGGAAAAAATCCTGACCCGCGGGTCACAGTTTTTACCTTCTTTTTCTCTCCTGAGCTGCACTCAGGTTTCTGCAGCTTGTTCAGAATCTAGAGCAGGGAAACAGGTTCCGCAAACTTTTTCTTCCCTTTCAGATCTCGGGCATCATATGACGCGAGTTTGAGACGCTTTGGATACTTTCCATTTTTTGGAAAAAATCCTGACCTGCGGGTCACAGTTTTTGCCTTCTTTTTCTCTCCTGAGCTGCACTCAGGTTTCTGCAGCTTGTTCAGAATCTAGAGCAGGGAAACAGGTTCCGCAAACTTTTTCTGCCCTTTCGGATCTCGGGCATCATATGACGCGAGTTTGAGACGCTTTGGATACTTTTCATTTTTTTGAAAAAAATCCTGACCCGCGACACCTTTTGCCTTCTTTTTCTCTGCTGAGCTGCACTCAGGTTTCTGCAGCTTGTTCAGAATCTAGAGCAGGGAAACAGGTTCCGCAAACTTTTTCTGCCCTTTCGGATCTCGGGCATCATATGACGTGAGTTTGAGACGCTTTGGATACTTTTCATTTTTTTGAAAAAATCTTTTGCCTTCTTTTTCTCTCCTGAGCTGCACTCAGGTTTCTGCAGCTTGTTCAGAATCTAGAGCAGAGAAACAGGTTCTCTAAGCTTTTTCTGCCCTTTCGGATCTCAGGCATCATATGACGCGAGTTTGAGACGCTTTGGATACTTTTCATTTTTTGGAAAAAATCCTGACCCGCGGGTCACAGTTTTTGCCTTCTTTTTCTCTCCTGAGCTGCACTCAGGTTTCTGCAGCTTGTTCAGAATCTAGAGCAGGGAAACAGGTTCCGCAAACTTTTTCTGCCCGTTCGGATCTCGGGCATCATATGACGCGAGATGCTTTGGATACTTTTCATTTTTTGGAAAAAATCCTGACCCGCGGGTCATAGTTTTTGCCTTCTTTTTCTCTCCTGAGCTGCACTCAGGTTTCTGCAGCTTGTTCAGAATCTAGAGCAGGGAAACAGGTTCCGCAAACTTTTTCTGCCCTTTCGGATCTCGGGCATCATATGACGCGAGTTTGAGACGCTTTGGATACTTTTCATTTTTTGGAAAAAATCCTGACCTGCGGGTCACAGTTTTGGCCTTCTTTTTCTCGGCTGAGCTGCACTCAGGTTTCTGCAGCTTGTTCAGAATCTAGAGCAGAGAAACAGGTTCTCTAAGCTTTTTCTGCCCTTTCGGATCTCGGGCATCATATGACGCGATATGCTTTGAATACTTTTCAGTTTTGGAAAAAATCCTGACCCGCGAAACCTTTTGCCTTCTTTTTCTCTCCTGAGCTGCACTCAGGTTTCTGCAGCTTGTTCAGAATCTAGAGCAGGGAAACAGGTTCCGCAAACTTTTTCTTCCCTTTCGGATCTCAGGCATCATATGACGCGAGTTTGAGACGCTTTGGATACTTTCCATTTTTTGGAAAATATCCTGACCTGCGGGTCACAGTTTTTGCCTTCTTTTTCTCTCCTGAGCTGCACTCAGGTTTCTGCAGCTTGTTCAGAATCTAGAGCAGGGAAACAGGTTCCGCAAACTTTTTCTGCCCTTTCGGATCTCGGGCATCATATGACGCGAGTTTGAGACGCTTTGGATACTTTTCATTTTTTTGAAAAATATCCTGACCCGCGACACCTTTTGCCTTCTTTTTCTCTGCTGAGCTGCACTCAGGTTTCTGCAGCTTGTTCAGAATCTAGAGCAGGGAAACAGGTTCCGCAAACTTTTTCTGCCCTTTCGGATCTCGGGCATCATATGACGTGAGTTTGAGACGCTTTGGATACTTTTCATTTTTTTGAAAAAATCTTTTGCCTTCTTTTTCTCTCCTGAGCTGCACTCAGGTTTCTGCAGCTTGTTCAGAATCTAGAGCATGGAAACAGGTTCCGCAAACTTTTTCTGCCCGTTCGGATCTCGGGCATCATATGACGCGAGATGCTTTGGATACTTTTCATTTTTTGGAAAAAATCCTGACCCGCGGGTCACAGTTTTTGCCTTCTTTTTCTCTCCTGAGCTGCACTCAGGTTTCTGCAGCTTGTTCAGAATCTAGAGCAGGGAAACAGGTTCTGCAAACTTTTTCTGGCCTTTCGGATCTCAGGCATCATATGACACGAGTATGAGACGCTCTGGAAACTTCTCATTTTTTTGAAAAAATCCTGACCCGCGGGTCACAGTTTTTGCCTTCTTTTTCTCTCCTGAGCTGCACTCAGGTTTCTGCAGATTGTTCAGAATCTAGAGCAGGGAAACAGGTTCCGCAAACTTTTTCTGCCCTTTCGGATCTCGGGCATCATATGACGCGAGTTTGAGACGCTTTGGATACTTTTCATTTTTTGGAAAAAATCCTGACCCACGGGTCACAGTTTTTGCCTTCTTTTTCTCTCCTGAGCTGCACTCAGGTTTCTGCAGCTTGTTCAGAATCTAGAGCAGGGAAACAGGTTCCGCAAGCTATTTCTGCCCTTTCGGATCTCGGGCATCATATGACGTGAGTTTGAGACGCTTTGGATACTTTTCATTTTTTGGAAAAAATCCTGACCCGCGGGTCACAGTTTTTGCCTTCTTTTCTCTCCTGAGCTGCACTCAGGTTTCTGCAGCTTGTTCAGAATCTAGAGCAGGGAAACAGGTTCTGCAAGCTTTTTCTGCCCTTTCGGATCTCGGGCATCATATGACGCGAGTTTGAGACGCTTTGGATACTTTTCTTTTTTTTGAAAAAAATCCTGACCCGCGACACCTTTTGCCTTCTTTTTCTCTCCTGAGCTGCACTCAGGTTTCTGTAGCTTGTTCAGAATCTAGAGCAGAGAAACAGGTTCTCTAAGCTTTTTCTGCCCTTTCGGATCTCGGGCATCATATGACACGAGTTTGAGACGCTTTGGATACTTTTCATTTTTTGGAAAAAATCCTGACCCGCGGGTCACAGTTTTTGCCTTCTTTTTCTCTCCTGAGCTGCACTCAGGTTTCTGCAGCTTGTTCAGAATCTAGAGCAGGGAAACAGGTTCCGCAAACTTTTTCTGCCCGTTTGGATCTCGGGCATCATATGACGCGAGTTTGAGACGCTTTGGATACTTTTCATTTTTTGGAAAAAATCCTGACCCACGGGTCACAGTTTTTGCCTTCTTTTTCTCTCCTGAGCTGCACTCAGGTTTCTGCAGCTTGTTCAGAATCTAGAGCAGGGAAACAGGTTCCGCAAACTTTTTCTGCCCTTTCGGATCTCGGGCATCATATGACGCGAGTTTGAAACGCTTTGGATACTTTTCATTTTTTTGAAAAAATCCTGACCCACGGGTCACAGTTTTTGCCTTCTTTTTCTCTCCTGAGCTGCACTCAGGTTTCTGCAGCTTGTTCAGAATCTAGAGTAGGGAAACAGGTTCCGCAAACTTTTTCTGCCCGTTCGGATCTCGGGCATCATATGACGCGAGATGCTTTGGATACTTTTCATTTTTTGGAAAAAATCCTGACCCGCGGGTCACAGTTTTTGCCTTCTTTTTCTCTCCTGAGCTGCACTCAGGTTTCTGCAGCTTGTTCAGAATCTAGAGCAGGGAAACAGGTTCTGCAAACTTTTTCTGGCCTTTCGGATCTCGGGCATCATATGACGTGAGTTTGAGACGCTTTGGATACTTTTCATTTTTTTGAAAAAATCTTTTGCCTTCTTTTTCTCTCCTGAGCTGCACTCAGGTTTCTGCAGCTTGTTCAGAATTTACAGCATGGAAACAGGTTCCGCAAACTTTTTCTGCCCGTTCGGATCTCGGGCATCATATGACGCACGTTTGAAACGCTTTGGGTACTTTTCATTTTTTTGAAAAAAATCCTGACCCGCGACACCTTTTGCCTTCTTTTTCTCTCCAGAGCTGCACTCAGGTTTCTGTAGCTTGTTCAGAATCTAGAGCAGGGAAACAGGTTTCACAAACTTTTTCTGCTCGTTCGGATCTCGGGCATCATATGACGCGAGTTTGAGACGCTTTGGATACTTTTCATTTTTTGGAAAAAATCCTGACCCGCGGGTCACAGTTTTGGCCTTCTTTTTTTCTGCTGAGCTGCACTCAGGTTTCTGCAGCTTGTTCAGAATCTAGAGCAGAGAAACAGGTTCTCTAAGCTTTTTCTGCCCTTTCGGATCTTGGGCATCATATGACACGAGTTTGAGACGCTTTGGATACTTTTCATTTTTTGGAAAAAATCCTGACCCGCGGGTCACAGTTTTTGCCTTCTTTTTCTCTCCTGAGCTGCACTCAGGTTTCTGCAGCTTGTTCAGAATCTAGAGCAGGGAAACAGGTTCCGCAAACTTTTTCTGCCCGTTTGGATCTCGGGCATCATATGACGCGAGTTTGAGACGCTTTGGATACTTTTCATTTTTTGGAAAAAATCCTGACCCACGGGTCACAGTTTTTGCCTTCTTTTTCTCTCCTGAGCTGCACTCAGGTTTCTGCAGCTTGTTCAGAATCTAGAGCAGGGAAACAGGTTCCGCAAACTTTTTCTGCCCTTTCGGATCTCGGGCATCATATGACGCGAGTTTGAAACGCTTTGGATACTTTTCATTTTTTTGAAAAAATCCTGACCCGCGGGTCACAGTTTTTGCCTTCTTTTTCTCTCCTGAGCTGCACTCAGGTTTCTGCAGCTTGTTCAGAATCTAGAGCAGGGAAACAGGTTCTGCAAACTTTTTCTGGCCTTTCGGATCTCAGGCATCATATGACACGAGTATGAGACGCTCTGGAAACTTCTCATTTTTTTGAAAAAATCCTGACCCGCGGGTCACAGTTTTTGCCTTCTTTTTCTCTCCTGAGCTGCACTCAGGTTTCTGCAGATTGTTCAGAATCTAGAGCAGGGAAACAGGTTCCGCAAACTTTTTCTGCCCTTTCGGATCTCGGGCATCATATGACGCGAGTTTGAGACGCTTTGGATACTTTTCATTTTTTGGAAAAAATCCTGACCCACGGGTCACAGTTTTTGCCTTCTTTTTCTCTCCTGAGCTGCACTCAGGTTTCTGCAGCTTGTTCAGAATCTAGAGCAGGGAAACAGGTTCCGCAAGCTATTTCTGCCCTTTCGGATCTCGGGCATCATATGACGTGAGTTTGAGACGCTTTGGATACTTTTCATTTTTTGGAAAAAATCCTGACCCGCGGGTCACAGTTTTTGCCTTCTTTTCTCTCCTGAGCTGCACTCAGGTTTCTGCAGCTTGTTCAGAATCTAGAGCAGGGAAACAGGTTCTGCAAGCTTTTTCTGCCCTTTCGGATCTCGGGCATCATATGACGCGAGTTTGAGACGCTTTGGATACTTTTCATTTTTTTGAAAAAAATCCTGACCCGCGACACCTTTTGCCTTCTTTTTCTCTCCTGAGCTGCACTCAGGTTTCTACAGCCTGTTCAGAATCTAGAGCAGGGAAACAGGTTTCGCAAACTTTTTCTACCCTTTTGGATCTCGGGCATCATATGACGCACGTTTGAAACGCTTTGGGTACTTTTCATTTTTTTGAAAAAAATCCTGACCCGCGACACCTTTTGCCTTCTTTTTCTCTCCAGAGCTGCACTCAGGTTTCTGTAGCTTGTTCAGAATCTAGAGCAGGGAAACAGGTTTCACAAACTTTTTCTGCTCGTTCGGATCTCGGGCATCATATGACGCGAGTTTGAGACGCTTTGGATACTTTTCATTTTTTGGAAAAAATCCTGACCCGCGGGTCACAGTTTTGGCCTTCTTTTTTTCTGCTGAGCTGCACTCAGGTTTCTGCAGCTTGTTCAGAATCTAGAGCAGAGAAACAGGTTCTCTAAGCTTTTTCTGCCCTTTCGGATCTCGGGCATCATATGACACGAGTTTGAGACGCTTTGGATACTTTCCATTTTTTGGAAAAAATCCTGACCCGCGGGTCACAGTTTTTGCCTTCTTTTTCTCTCCTGAGCTGCACTCAGGTTTCTGCAGCTTGTTCAGAATCTAGAGCAGGGAAACAGGTTCCGCAAACTTTTTCTGCCCGTTTGGATCTCGGGCATCATATGACGCGAGTTTGAGACGCTTTGGATACTTTTCATTTTTTGGAAAAAATCCTGACCCACGGGTCACAGTTTTTGCCTTCTTTTTCTCTCCTGAGCTGCACTCAGGTTTCTGCAGCTTGTTCAGAATCTAGAGCAGGGAAACAGGTTCCGCAAACTTTTTCTGCCCTTTCGGATCTCGGGCATCATATGACGCGAGTTTGAAACGCTTTGGATACTTTTCATTTTTTTGAAAAAATCCTGACCCACGGGTCACAGTTTTTGCCTTCTTTTTCTCTCCTGAGCTGCACTCAGGTTTCTGCAGCTTGTTCAGAATCTAGAGTAGGGAAACAGGTTCCGCAAACTTTTTCTGCCCGTTCGGATCTCGGGCATCATATGACGCGAGATGCTTTGGATACTTTTCATTTTTTGGAAAAAATCCTGACCCGCGGGTCACAGTTTTTGCCTTCTTTTTCTCTCCTGAGCTGCACTCAGGTTTCTGCAGCTTGTTCAGAATCTAGAGCAGGGAAACAGATTCTGCAAACTTTTTCTGGCCTTTCGGATCTCAGGCATCATATGACACGAGTATGAGACGCTCTGGATACTTCTCATTTTTTTGAAAAAATCCTGACCCGCGGGTCACAGTTTTTGCCTTCTTTTTCTCTCCTGAGCTGCACTCAGGTTTCTGCAGCTTGTTCAGAATCTAGAGCAGGGAAACAGGTTCTGCAAGCTTTTTCTGCCCTTTCGGATCTCGGGCATCATATGACACGAGTTTGAGACGCTTTGGATACTTTTCATTTTTTTGAACAAAATCCTGACCCGCGACACCTTTTGCCTTCTTTTTCTCTCCTGAGCTGCACTCAGGTTTCTGCAGCTTGTTCAGAATCTAGAGCAGGGAAACAGGTTTCACAAACTTTTTCTGCTCGTTCGGATCTCGGGCATCCTATGACGCGAGTTTGAGACGCTTTGGATACTTTTCATTTTTTGGAAAAAATCCTGACCCGCGGGTCACAGTTTTGGCCTTCTTTTTTTCTGCTGAGCTGCACTCAGGTTTCTGCAGCTTGTTCAGAATCTAGAGCAGAGAAACAGGTTCTCTAAGCTTTTTCTGCCCTTTCGGATCTCGGGCATCATATGACACGAGTTTGAGACGCTTTGGATACTTTTCATTTTTTGGAAAAAATCCTGACCCGCGGGTCACAGTTTTTGCCTTCTTTTTCTCTCCTGAGCTGCACTCAGGTTTCTGCAGCTTGTTCAGAATCTAGAGCAGGGAAACAGGTTCCGCAAACTTTTTCTGCCCGTTTGGATCTCGGGCATCATATGACGCGAGTTTGAGACGCTTTGGATACTTTTCATTTTTTGGAAAAAATCCTGACCCACGGGTCACAGTTTTTGCCTTCTTTTTCTCTCCTGAGCTGCACTCAGGTTTCTGCAGCTTGTTCAGAATCTAGAGCAGGGAAACAGGTTCCGCAAGCTTTTTCTGCCCTTTCGGATCTCGGGCATCATATGACGCGAGTTTGAGACGCTTTGGATACTTTTCATTTTTTGGAAAAAATCCTGACCCGCGGGTCACAGTTTTTGCCTTCTTTTTCTCTGCTGAGCTGCACTCAGGTTTCTGCAGCTTGTTCAGAATCTAGAGCAGGGAAACAGGTTCCGCAAACTTTTTCTGCCCGTTCGGATCTCGGGCATCATATGACGCGAGATGCTTTGGATACTTTTCATTTTTTGGAAAAAATCCTGACCCGAGGGTCATAGTTTTTGCCTTCTTTTTCTCTCCTGAGCTGCACTCAGGTTTCTGCAGCTTGTTCAGAATCTAGAGCAGGGAAACAGGTTCCGCAAACTTTTTCTGCCCTTTCGGATCTCGGGCATCATATGACGCGAGTTTGAGACGCTTTGGATACTTTTCATTTTTTGGAAAAAATCCTGACCTGCGGGTCACAGTTTTGGCCTTCTTTTTCTCGGCTGAGCTGCACTCAGGTTTCTGCAGCTTGTTCAGAATCTAGAGCAGAGAAACAGGTTCTCTAAGCTTTTTCTGCCCTTTCGGATCTCGGGCATCATATGACGCGAGATGCTTTGAATACTTTTCAGTTTTTGGAAAAAATCCTGACCCGCGAAACCTTTTGCCTTCTTTTTCTCTCCTGAGCTGCACTCAGGTTTCTGCAGCTTGTTCAGAATCTAGAGCAGGGAAACAGGTTCCGCAAACTTTTTCTGCTCTTTCGGATCTCAGGCATCATATGACGCGAGTTTGAGACGCTTTGGATACTTTTCATTTTTTGGAAAAAATCCTGACCCGCGGGTCACAGTTTTTGCCTTCTTTTTCTCTCCTGAGCTGCACTCAGGTTTCTGCAGCTTGTTCAGAATCTAGAGCAGGGAAACAGGTTCCGCAAACTTTTTCTTCCCTTTCGGATCTCGGGCATCATATGACGCGAGTTTGAGACGCTTTGGATACTTTCCATTTTTTGGAAAAAATCCTGACCTGCGGGTCACAGTTTTTGCCTTCTTTTTCTCTCCTGAGCTGCACTCAGGTTTCTGCAGCTTGTTCAGAATCTAGAGCAGGGAAACAGGTTCCGCAAACTTTTTCTGCCCTTTCGGATCTCGGGCATCATATGACGCGAGTTTGAGACGCTTTGGATACTTTTCATTTTTTTGAAAAAAATCCTGACCCGCGACACCTTTTGCCTTCTTTTTCTCTGCTGAGCTGCACTCAGGTTTCTGCAGCTTGTTCAGAATCTAGAGCAGGGAAACAGGTTCCGCAAACTTTTTCTGCCCTTTCGGGTCTCGGGCATCATATGATGCGAGTTTGAGACGCTTTGGATACTTTTCATTTTTTTGAAAAAATCTTTTGCCTTCTTTTTCTCTCCTGAGCTGCACTCAGGTTTCTGCAGCTTGTTCAGAATCTAGAGCAGAGAAACAGGTTCTCTAAGCTTTTTCTGCCCTTTCGGATCTCAGGCATCATATGACGCGAGTTTGAGACGCTTTGGATACTTTTCATTTTTTGGAAAAAATCCTGACCCGCGGGTCACAGTTTTTGCCTTCTTTTTCTCTCCTGAGCTGCACTCAGGTTTCTTCAGCTTGTTCAGAATCTAGAGCAGGGAAACAGGTTCCGCAAACTTTTTCTGCCCGTTTGGATCTCGGGCATCATATGACGCGAGTTTGAGACGCTTTGGATACTTTTCATTTTTTGGAAAAAATCCTGACCCGCGGGTCACAGTTTTTGCCTTCTTTTTCTCTGCTGAGCTGCACTCAGGTTTCTGCAGCTTGTTCAGAATCTAGAGCAGGGAAACAGGTTCCGCAAACTTTTTCTGCCCGTTCGGATCTCGGGCATCATATGACGCGAGATGCTTTGGATACTTTTCATTTTTTGGAAAAAATCCTGACCCGAGGGTCATAGTTTTTGCCTTCTTTTTCTCTCCTGAGCTGCACTCAGGTTTCTGCACCTTGTTCAGAATCTAGAGCAGGGAAACAGGTTCCGCAAACTTTTTCTGCCCTTTCGGATCTCGGGCATCATATGACGCGAGTTTGAGACGCTTTGGATACTTTTCATTTTTTGGAAAAAATCCTGACCTGCGGGTCACAGTTTTGGCCTTCTTTTTCTCGGCTGAGCTGCACTCAGGTTTCTGCAGCTTGTTCAGAATCTAGAGCAGAGAAACAGGTTCTCTAAGCTTTTTCTGCCCTTTCGGATCTCGGGCATCATATGACGCGAGATGCTTTGAATACTTTTCAGTTTTTGGAAAAAATCCTGACCCGCGAAACCTTTTGCCTTCTTTTTCTCTCCTGAGCTGCACTCAGGTTTCTGCAGCTTGTTCAGAATCTAGAGCAGGGAAACAGGTTCCGCAAACTTTTTCTGCTCTTTCGGATCTCAGGCATCATATGACGCAAGTTTGAGACGCTTTGGATACTTTTCATTTTTTGGAAAAAATCCTGACCCGCGGGTCACAGTTTTTGCCTTCTTTTTCTCTCCTGAGCTGCACTCAGGTTTCTGCAGCTTGTTCAGAATCTAGAGCAGGGAAACAGGTTCCGCAAACTTTTTCTTCCCTTTCGGATCTCGGGCATCATATGACGCGAGTTTGAGACGCTTTGGATACTTTCCATTTTTTGGAAAAAATCCTGACCTGCGGGTCACAGTTTTTGCCTTCCTTTCTCTCCTGAGCTGCACTCAGGTTTCTGCAGCTTGTTCAGAATCTAGAGCAGGGAAACAGGTTCCGCAAACTTTTTCTGCCCTTTCGGATCTCGGGCATCATATGACGCGAGTTTGAAACGCTTTGGATACTTTTCATTTTTTTGAAAAAATCCTGACCCACGGGTCACAGTTTTTGCCTTCTTTTTCTCTCCTGAGCTGCACTCAGGTTTCTGCAGCTTGTTCAGAATCTAGAGTAGGGAAACAGGTTCCGCAAACTTTTTCTGCCCGTTCGGATCTCGGGCATCATATGACGCGAGATGCTTTGGAAACTTTTCATTTTTTGGAAAAAATCCTGACCCGCGGGTCACAGTTTTTGCCTTCTTTTTCTCTCCTGAGCTGCACTCAGGTTTCTGCAGCTTGTTCAGAATCTAGAGCAGGGAAACAGATTCTGCAAACTTTTTCTGGCCTTTCGGATCTCAGGCATCATATGACACGAGTATGAGACGCTCTGGATACTTCTCATTTTTTTGAAAAAATCCTGACCCGCGGGTCACAGTTTTTGCCTTCTTTTTCTCTCCTGAGCTGCACTCAGGTTTCTGCAGCTTGTTCAGAATCTAGAGCAGGGAAACAGGTTCTGCAAGCTTTTTCTGCCCTTTCGGATCTCGGGCATCATATGACACGAGTTTGAGACGCTTTGGATACTTTTCATTTTTTTGAACAAAATCCTGACCCGCGACACCTTTTGCCTTCTTTTTCTCTCCTGAGCTGCACTCAGGTTTCTGCAGCTTGTTCAGAATCTAGAGCAGGGAAACAGGTTTCACAAACTTTTTCTGCTCGTTCGGATCTCGGGCATCCTATGACGTGAGTTTGAGACGCTTTGGATACTTTTCATTTTTTGGAAAAAATCCTGACCCGCGGGTCACAGTTTTGGCCTTCTTTTTTTCTGCTGAGCTGCACTCAGGTTTCTGCAGCTTGTTCAGAATCTAGAGCAGAGAAACAGGTTCTCTAAGCTTTTTCTGCCCTTTCGGATCTCGGGCATCATATGACACGAGTTTGAGACGCTTTGGATACTTTTCATTTTTTGGAAAAAATCCTGACCCGCGGGTCACAGTTTTTGCCTTCTTTTTCTCTCCTGAGCTGCACTCAGGTTTCTGCAGCTTGTTCAGAATCTAGAGCTGGGAAACAGGTTCCGCAAACTTTTTCTGCCCGTTTGGATCTCGGGCATCATATGACGCGAGTTTGAGACGCTTTGGATACTTTTCATTTTTTGGAAAAAATCCTGACCCACGGGTCACAGTTTTTGCCTTCTTTTTCTCTCCTGAGCTGCACTCAGGTTTCTGCAGCTTGTTCAGAATCTAGAGCAGGGAAACAGGTTCCGCAAGCTTTTTCTGCCCTTTCGGATCTCGGGCATCATATGACGCGAGTTTGAGACGCTTTGGATACTTTTCATTTTTTGGAAAAAATCCTGACCCGCGGGTCACAGTTTTTGCCTTCTTTTTCTCTGCTGAGCTGCACTCAGGTTTCTGCAGCTTGTTCAGAATCTAGAGCAGGGAAACAGGTTCCGCAAACTTTTTCTGCCCGTTCGGATCTCGGGCATCATATGACGCGAGATGCTTTGGATACTTTTCATTTTTTGGAAAAAATCCTGACCCGAGGGTCATAGTTTTTGCCTTCTTTTTCTCTCCTGAGCTGCACTCAGGTTTCTGCAGCTTGTTCAGAATCTAGAGCAGGGAAACAGGTTCCGCAAACTTTTTCTGCCCTTTCGGATCTCGGGCATCATATGACGCGAGTTTGAGACGCTTTGGATACTTTTCATTTTTTGGAAAAAATCCTGACCTGCGGGTCACAGTTTTGGCCTTCTTTTTCTCGGCTGAGCTGCACTCAGGTTTCTGCAGCTTGTTCAGAATCTAGAGCAGAGAAACAGGTTCTCTAAGCTTTTTCTGCCCTTTCGGATCTCGGGCATCATATGACGCGAGATGCTTTGAATACTTTTCAGTTTTTGGAAAAAATCCTGACCCGCGAAACCTTTTGCCTTCTTTTTCTCTCCTGAGCTGCACTCAGGTTTCTGCAGCTTGTTCAGAATCTAGAGCAGGGAAACAGGTTCCGCAAACTTTTTCTGCTCTTTCGGATCTCAGGCATCATATGACGCAAGTTTGAGACGCTTTGGATACTTTTCATTTTTTGGAAAAAATCCTGACCCGCGGGTCACAGTTTTTGCCTTCTTTTTCTCTCCTGAGCTGCACTCAGGTTTCTGCAGCTTGTTCAGAATCTAGAGCAGGGAAACAGGTTCCGCAAACTTTTTCTTCCCTTTCGGATCTCGGGCATCATATGACGCGAGTTTGAGACGCTTTGGATACTTTCCATTTTTTGGAAAAAATCCTGACCTGCGGGTCACAGTTTTTGCCTTCCTTTCTCTCCTGAGCTGCACTCAGGTTTCTGCAGCTTGTTCAGAATCTAGAGCAGGGAAACAGGTTCCGCAAACTTTTTCTGCCCTTTCGGATCTCGGGCATCATATGACGCGAGTTTGAAACGCTTTGGATACTTTTCATTTTTTTGAAAAAATCCTGACCCACGGGTCACAGTTTTTGCCTTCTTTTTCTCTCCTGAGCTGCACTCAGGTTTCTGCAGCTTGTTCAGAATCTAGAGTAGGGAAACAGGTTCCGCAAACTTTTTCTGCCCGTTCGGATCTCGGGCATCATATGACGCGAGATGCTTTGGATACTTTTCATTTTTTGGAAAAAATCCTGACCCGCGGGTCACAGTTTTTGCCTTCTTTTTCTCTCCTGAGCTGCACTCAGGTTTCTGCAGCTTGTTCAGAATCTAGAGCAGGGAAACAGATTCTGCAAACTTTTTCTGGCCTTTCGGATCTCAGGCATCATATGACACGAGTATGAGACGCTCTGGATACTTCTCATTTTTTTGAAAAAATCCTGACCCGCGGGTCACAGTTTTTGCCTTCTTTTTCTCTCCTGAGCTGCACTCAGGTTTCTGCAGCTTGTTCAGAATCTAGAGCAGGGAAACAGGTTCTGCAAGCTTTTTCTGCCCTTTCGGATCTCGGGCATCATATGACACGAGTTTGAGACGCTTTGGATACTTTTCATTTTTTTGAACAAAATCCTGACCCGCGACACCTTTTGCCTTCTTTTTCTCTCCTGAGCTGCACTCAGGTTTCTGCAGCTTGTTCAGAATCTAGAGCAGGGAAACAGGTTTCACAAACTTTTTCTGCTCGTTCGGATCTCGGGCATCCTATGACGTGAGTTTGAGACGCTTTGGATACTTTTCATTTTTTGGAAAAAATCCTGACCCGCGGGTCACAGTTTTGGCCTTCTTTTTTTCTGCTGAGCTGCACTCAGGTTTCTGCAGCTTGTTCAGAATCTAGAGCAGAGAAACAGGTTCTCTAAGCTTTTTCTGCCCTTTCGGATCTCGGGCATCATATGACACGAGTTTGAGACGCTTTGGATACTTTTCATTTTTTGGAAAAAATCCTGACCCGCGGGTCACAGTTTTTGCCTTCTTTTTCTCTCCTGAGCTGCACTCAGGTTTCTGCAGCTTGTTCAGAATCTAGAGCTGGGAAACAGGTTCCGCAAACTTTTTCTGCCCGTTTGGATCTCGGGCATCATATGACGCGAGTTTGAGACGCTTTGGATACTTTTCATTTTTTGGAAAAAATCCTGACCCACGGGTCACAGTTTTTGCCTTCTTTTTCTCTCCTGAGCTGCACTCAGGTTTCTGCAGCTTGTTCAGAATCTAGAGCAGGGAAACAGGTTCCGCAAGCTTTTTCTGCCCTTTCGGATCTCGGGCATCATATGACGCGAGTTTGAGACGCTTTGGATACTTTTCATTTTTTGGAAAAAATCCTGACCCGCGGGTCACAGTTTTTGCCTTCTTTTTCTCTGCTGAGCTGCACTCAGGTTTCTGCAGCTTGTTCAGAATCTAGAGCAGGGAAACAGGTTCCGCAAACTTTTTCTGCCCGTTCGGATCTCGGGCATCATATGACGCGAGATGCTTTGGATACTTTTCATTTTTTGGAAAAAATCCTGACCCGAGGGTCATAGTTTTTGCCTTCTTTTTCTCTCCTGAGCTGCACTCAGGTTTCTGCAGCTTGTTCAGAATCTAGAGCAGGGAAACAGGTTCCGCAAACTTTTTCTGCCCTTTCGGATCTCGGGCATCATATGACGCGAGTTTGAGACGCTTTGGATACTTTTCATTTTTTGGAAAAAATCCTGACCTGCGGGTCACAGTTTTGGCCTTCTTTTTCTCGGCTGAGCTGCACTCAGGTTTCTGCAGCTTGTTCAGAATCTAGAGCAGAGAAACAGGTTCTCTAAGCTTTTTCTGCCCTTTCGGATCTCGGGCATCATATGACGCGAGATGCTTTGAATACTTTTCAGTTTTTGGAAAAAATCCTGACCCGCGAAACCTTTTGCCTTCTTTTTCTCTCCTGAGCTGCACTCAGGTTTCTGCAGCTTGTTCAGAATCTAGAGCAGGGAAACAGGTTCCGCAAATATTTTTCTGCTCTTTCGGATCTCAGGCATCATATGACGCAAGTTTGAGACGCTTTGGATACTTTTCATTTTTTGGAAAAAATCCTGACCCGCGGGTCACAGTTTTTGCCTTCTTTTTCTCTCCTGAGCTGCACTCAGGTTTCTGCAGCTTGTTCAGAATCTAGAGCAGGGAAACAGGTTCCGCAAACTTTTTCTTCCCTTTCGGATCTCGGGCATCATATGACGCGAGTTTGAGACGCTTTGGATACTTTCCATTTTTTGGAAAAAATCCTGACCTGCGGGTCACAGTTTTTGCCTTCCTTTCTCTCCTGAGCTGCACTCAGGTTTCTGCAGCTTGTTCAGAATCTAGAGCAGGGAAACAGGTTCCGCAAACTTTTTCTGCCCTTTCGGATCTCGGGCATCATATGACGCGAGTTTGAAACGCTTTGGATACTTTTCATTTTTTTGAAAAAATCCTGACCCACGGGTCACAGTTTTTGCCTTCTTTTTCTCTCCTGAGCTGCACTCAGGTTTCTGCAGCTTGTTCAGAATCTAGAGTAGGGAAACAGGTTCCGCAAACTTTTTCTGCCCGTTCGGATCTCGGGCATCATATGACGCGAGATGCTTTGGATACTTTTCATTTTTTGGAAAAAATCCTGACCCGCGGGTCACAGTTTTTGCCTTCTTTTTCTCTCCTGAGCTGCACTCAGGTTTCTGCAGCTTGTTCAGAATCTAGAGCAGGGAAACAGATTCTGCAAACTTTTTCTGGCCTTTCGGATCTCAGGCATCATATGACACGAGTATGAGACGCTCTGGATACTTCTCATTTTTTTGAAAAAATCCTGACCCGCGGGTCACAGTTTTTGCCTTCTTTTTCTCTCCTGAGCTGCACTCAGGTTTCTGCAGCTTGTTCAGAATCTAGAGCAGGGAAACAGGTTCTGCAAGCTTTTTCTGCCCTTTCGGATCTCGGGCATCATATGACACGAGTTTGAGACGCTTTGGATACTTTTCATTTTTTTGAACAAAATCCTGACCCGCGACACCTTTTGCCTTCTTTTTCTCTCCTGAGCTGCACTCAGGTTTCTGCAGCTTGTTCAGAATCTAGAGCAGGGAAACAGGTTTCACAAACTTTTTCTGCTCGTTCGGATCTCGGGCATCCTATGACGTGAGTTTGAGACGCTTTGGATACTTTTCATTTTTTGGAAAAAATCCTGACCCGCGGGTCACAGTTTTGGCCTTCTTTTTTTCTGCTGAGCTGCACTCAGGTTTCTGCAGCTTGTTCAGAATCTAGAGCAGAGAAACAGGTTCTCTAAGCTTTTTCTGCCCTTTCGGATCTCGGGCATCATATGACACGAGTTTGAGACGCTTTGGATACTTTTCATTTTTTGGAAAAAATCCTGACCCGCGGGTCACAGTTTTTGCCTTCTTTTTCTCTCCTGAGCTGCACTCAGGTTTCTGCAGCTTGTTCAGAATCTAGAGCTGGGAAACAGGTTCCGCAAACTTTTTCTGCCCGTTTGGATCTCGGGCATCATATGACGCGAGTTTGAGACGCTTTGGATACTTTTCATTTTTTGGAAAAAATCCTGACCCACGGGTCACAGTTTTTGCCTTCTTTTTCTCTCCTGAGCTGCACTCAGGTTTCTGCAGCTTGTTCAGAATCTAGAGCAGGGAAACAGGTTCCGCAAGCTTTTTCTGCCCTTTCGGATCTCGGGCATCATATGACGCGAGTTTGAGACGCTTTGGATACTTTTCATTTTTTGGAAAAAATCCTGACCCGCGGGTCACAGTTTTTGCCTTCTTTTTCTCTGCTGAGCTGCACTCAGGTTTCTGCAGCTTGTTCAGAATCTAGAGCAGGGAAACAGGTTCCGCAAACTTTTTCTGCCCGTTCGGATCTCGGGCATCATATGACGCGAGATGCTTTGGATACTTTTCATTTTTTGGAAAAAATCCTGACCCGAGGGTCATAGTTTTTGCCTTCTTTTTCTCTCCTGAGCTGCACTCAGGTTTCTGCAGCTTGTTCAGAATCTAGAGCAGGGAAACAGGTTCCGCAAACTTTTTCTGCCCTTTCGGATCTCGGGCATCATATGACGCGAGTTTGAGACGCTTTGGATACTTTTCATTTTTTGGAAAAAATCCTGACCTGCGGGTCACAGTTTTGGCCTTCTTTTTCTCGGCTGAGCTGCACTCAGGTTTCTGCAGCTTGTTCAGAATCTAGAGCAGAGAAACAGGTTTTCTAAGCTTTTTCTGCCCTTTCGGATCTCGGGCATCATATGACGCGAGATGCTTTGAATACTTTTCAGTTTTTGGAAAAAATCCTGACCCGCGAAACCTTTTGCCTTCTTTTTCTCTCCTGAGCTGCACTCAGGTTTCTGCAGCTTGTTCAGAATCTAGAGCAGGGAAACAGGTTCCGCAAACTTTTTCTGCTCTTTCGGATCTCAGGCATCATATGACGCGAGTTTGAGACGCTTTGGATACTTTTCATTTTTTGGAAAAAATCCTGACCCGCGGGTCACAGTTTTTGCCTTCTTTTTCTCTCCTGAGCTGCACTCAGGTTTCTGCAGCTTGTTCAGAATCTAGAGCAGGGAAACAGGTTCCGCAAACTTTTTCTTCCCTTTCGGATCTCGGGCATCATATGACGCGAGTTTGAGACGCTTTGGATACTTTCCATTTTTTGGAAAAAATCCTGACCTGCGGGTCACAGTTTTTGCCTTCTTTTTCTCTCCTGAGCTGCACTCAGGTTTCTGCAGCTTGTTCAGAATCTAGAGCAGGGAAACAGGTTCCGCAAACTTTTTCTGCCCTTTCGGATCTCGGGCATCATATGACGCGAGTTTGAGACGCTTTGGATACTTTTCATTTTTTTGAAAAAAATCCTGACCCGCGACACCTTTTGCCTTCTTTTTCTCTGCTGAGCTGCACTCAGGTTTCTGCAGCTTGTTCAGAATCTAGAGCAGGGAAACAGGTTCCGCAAACTTTTTCTGCCCTTTCGGGTCTCGGGCATCATATGATGCGAGTTTGAGACGCTTTGGATACTTTTCATTTTTTTGAAAAAATCTTTTGCCTTCTTTTTCTCTCCTGAGCTTCACTCAGGTTTCTGCAGCTTGTTCAGAATCTAGAGCAGAGAAACAGGTTCTCTAAGCTTTTTCTGCCCTTTCGGATCTCAGGCATCATATGACGCGAGTTTGAGACGCTTTGGATACTTTTCATTTTTTGGAAAAAATCCTGACCCGCGGGTCACAGTTTTTGCCTTCTTTTTCTCTGCTGAGCTGCACTCAGGTTTCTGCAGCTTGTTCAGAATCTAGAGCAGGGAAACAGGTTCCGCAAACTTTTTCTGCCCTTTCGGATCTCGGGCATCATATGACGCGAGTTTGAGATGCTTTGGATACTTTTCATTTTTTGGAAAAAATCCTGACCTGCGGGTCACAGTTTTGGCCTTCTTTTTCTCGGCTGAGCTGCACTCAGGTTTCTGCAGCTTGTTCAGAATCTAGAGCAGAGAAACAGGTTCTCTAAGCTTTTTCTGCCCTTTCGGATCTCGGGCATCATATGACGCGAGATGCTTTGAATACTTTTCAGTTTTTGGAAAAAATCCTGACCCGCGAAACCTTTTGCCTTCTTTTTCTCTCCTGAGCTGCACTCAGGTTTCTGCAGCTTGTTCAGAATCTAGAGCAGGGAAACAGGTTCCACAAACTTTTTCTGCTCTTTCGGATCTCAGGCATCATATGACGCAAGTTTGAGACGCTTTGGATACTTTTCATTTTTTGGAAAAAATCCTGACCCGCGGGTCACAGTTTTTGCCTTCTTTTTCTCTCCTGAGCTGCACTCAGGTTTCTGCAGCTTGTTCAGAATCTAGAGCAGGGAAACAGGTTCCGCAAACTTTTTCTTCCCTTTCGGATCTCGGGCATCATATGACGCGAGTTTGAGACGCTTTGGATACTTTCCATTTTTTGGAAAAAATCCTGACCTGCGGGTCACAGTTTTGGCCTTCTTTTTCTCTCCTGAGCTGCACTCAGGTTTCTGCAGCTTGTTCAGAATCTAGAGCAGGGAAACAGGTTCCGCAAACTTTTTCTGCCCTTTCGGATCTCGGGCATCATATGACGCGAGTTTGAGACGCTTTGGATACTTTTCATTTTTTTGAAAAAAATCCTGACCCGCGACACCTTTTGCCTTCTTTTTCTCTCCTGAGCTGCACTCAGGTTTCTGCAGCTTGTTCAGAATCTAGAGCAGGGAAACAGGTTCCGCAAGCTATTTCTGCCCTTTCGGATCTCGGGCATCATATGACGTGAGTTTGAGACGCTTTGGATACTTTTCATTTTTTGGAAAAAATCCTGACCCGCGGGTCACAGTTTTTGCCTTCTTTGTCTCGGCTGAGCTGCACTCAGGTTTCTGCAGCTTGTTCAGAATCTAGAGCAGAGAAACAGGTTCTCTAAGCTTTTTCTGCCCTTTCGGATCTCGGGCATCATATGACGCGAGATGCTTTGAATACTTTTCAGTTTTTGGAAAAAATCCTGACCCGCGAAACCTTTTGCCTTCTTTTTCTCTCCTGAGCTGCACTCAGGTTTCTGCAGCTTGTTCAGAATCTAGAGCAGGGAAACAGGTTCCGCAAACTTTTTCTGCTCTTTCGGATCTCAGGCATCATATGACGCGAGTTTGAGACGCTTTGGATACTTTTCATTTTTTGGAAAAAATCCTGACCTGAGGGTCACAGTTTTGGCCTTCTTTTTCTCTGCTGAGCTGCACTCAGGTTTCTGCAGCTTGTTCAGAATCTAGAGCAGGGAAACAGGTTCCGCAAACTTTTTCTGCCCTTTCGGATCTCGGGCATCATATGACGCGAGTTTGAGACGCTTTGGATACTTTTCATTTTTTGGAAAAAATCCTGACCTGCGGGTCACAGTTTTGGCCTTCTTTTTCTCGGCTGAGCTGCACTCAGGTTTCTGCAGCTTGTTCAGAATCTAGAGCAGAGAAACAGGTTCTCTAAGCTTTTTCTGCCCTTTCGGATCTCGGGCATCATATGACGCGAGATGCTTTGAATACTTTTCAGTTTTTGGAAAAAATCCTGACCCGCGAAACCTTTTGCCTTCTTTTTCTCTCCTGAGCTGCACTCAGGTTTCTGCAGCTTGTTCAGAATCTAGAGCAGGGAAACAGGTTCCGCAAACTTTTTCTGCTCTTTCGGATCTCAGGCATCATATGACGCAAGTTTGAGACGCTTTGGATACTTTTCATTTTTTGGAAAAAATCCTGACCCGCGGGTCACAGTTTTTGCCTTCTTTTTCTCTCCTGAGCTGCACTCAGGTTTCTGCAGCTTGTTCAGAATCTAGAGCAGGGAAACAGGTTCCGCAAACTTTTTCTTCCCTTTCGGATCTCGGGCATCATATGACGCGAGTTTGAGACGCTTTGGATACTTTCCATTTTTTGGAAAAAATCCTGACCTGCGGGTCACAGTTTTGGCCTTCTTTTTCTCGGCTGAGCTGCACTCAGGTTTCTGCAGCTTGTTCAGAATCTAGAGCAGGGAAACAGGTTCCGCAAACTTTTTCTGCCCTTTCGGATCTCGGGCATCATATGACGCGAGTTTGAGACGCTTTGGATACTTTTCATTTTTTTGAAAAAAATCCTGACCCGCGACACCTTTTGCCTTCTTTTTCTCTGCTGAGCTGCACTCAGGTTTCTGCAGCTTGTTCAGAATCTAGAGCAGGGAAACAGGTTCCGCAAACTTTTTCTGCCCTTTCGGATCTCGGGCATCATATGACGCGAGTTTGAGACGCTTTGGATACTTTTCATTTTTTTGAAAAAATCTTTTGCCTTCTTTTTCTCTCCTGAGCTGCACTCAGGTTTCTGCAGCTTGTTCAGAATCTAGAGCAGAGAAACAGGTTCTCTAAGCTTTTTCTGCCCTTTCGGATCTCAGGCATCATATGACGCGAGTTTGAGACGCTTTGGATACTTTTCATTTTTTGGAAAAAATCCTGACCCGCGGGTCACAGTTTTTGCCTTCTTTTTCTCTCCTGAGCTGCACTCAGGTTTCTGCAGCTTGTTCAGAATCTAGAGCAGGGAAACAGGTTCCGCAAACTTTTTCTGCCCGTTCGGATCTCGGGCATCATATGACGCGAGATGCTTTGGATACTTTTCATTTTTTGGAAAAAATCCTGACCCGAGGGTCATAGTTTTTGCCTTCTTTTTCACTCCTGAGCTGCACTCAGGTTTCTGCAGCTTGTTCAGAATCTAGAGCAGGGAAACAGGTTCCGCAAACTTTTTCTGCCCTTTCGGATCTCGGGCATCATATGACACGAGTTTGAGACGCTTTGGATACTTTTCATTTTTTGGAAAAAATCCTGACCTGCGGGTCACAGTTTTGGCCTTCTTTTTCTCGGCTGAGCTGCACTCAGGTTTCTGCAGCTTGTTCAGAATCTAGAGCAGAGAAACAGGTTCTCTAAGCTTTTTCTGCCCTTTCGGATCTCGGGCATCATATGACGCGAGATGCTTTGAATACTTTTCAGTTTTTGGAAAAAATCCTGACCCGCGACACCTTTTGCCTTCTTTTTCTCTGCTGAGCTGCACTCAGGTTTCTGCAGCTTGTTCAGAATCTAGAGCAGGGAAACAGGTTCCGCAAACTTTTTCTGCCCTTTCGGATCTCGGGCATCATATGACGTGAGTTTGAGACGCTTTGGATACTTTTCATTTTTTTGAAAAAATCTTTTGCCTTCTTTTTCTCTCCTGAGCTGCACTCAGGTTTCTGCAGCTTGTTCAGAATCTAGAGCAGAGAAACAGGTTCTCTAAGCTTTTTCTGCCCTTTCGGATCTCAGGCATCATATGACGCGAGTTTGAGACGCTTTGGATACTTTTCATTTTTTTGAAAAAATCCTGACCCGCGGGTCACAGTTTTTGCCTTCTTTTTCTCTCCTGAGCTGCACTCAGGTTTCTGCAGCTTGTTCAGAATCTAGAGCAGGGAAACAGGTTCCGCAAGCTTTTTCTGCCCTTTCGAATCTCAGGCATCATATGACGCGAGTTTGAGACGCTTTGGATACTTTTCATTTTTTTGAAAAAATCCTGACCCGCTGGTCACAGTTTTTGCCTTCTTTTTCTCTCCAGAGCTGCACTCAGGTTTCTGCAGCTTGTTCAGAATCTAGAGCAGGGAAACAGGTTCCGCAAACTTTTTCTGCCCTTTCGGATCTCGGGCATCATATGACGCGAGTTTGAGACGCTTTGGATACTTTTCATTTTTTGGAAAAAATCCTGACCCACGGGTCACAGTTTTTGCCTTCTTTTTCTCTCCTGAGCTGCACTCAGGTTTCTGCAGCTTGTTCAGAATCTAGAGCAGGGAAACAGGTTCCGCAAACTTTTTCTGCCCGTTCGGATCTCGGGCATCATATGACGCGAGATCCTTTGGATACTTTTCATTTTTTGGAAAAAATCCTGACCCGCGGGTCAGTTTTTGCCTTCTTTTTCTCTCCTGAGCTGCACTCAGGTTTCTGCAGCTTGTTCAGAATCTAGAGCAGGGAAACAGGTTCTGCAAACTTTTTCTGGCCTTTCGGATCTCAGGCATCATATGACACGAGTTTGAGACGCTCTGGATACTTCTCATTTCTTTGAAAAAATCCTGACCCACGGGTCACAGTTTTTGCCTTCTTTTTCTCTCCTGAGCTGCACTCAGGTTTCTGCAGCTTGTTCAGAATCTAGAGCAGGGAAACAGGTTCAGCAAACTTTTTCTGCCCTTTCGGATCTCGGGCATCATATGACGCGAGTTTGAGACGCTTTGGATACTTTTCATTTTTTTGAAAAAATCCTGACCCGTGGGTCACAGTTTTTGCCTTCTTTTTCTCTCCTGAGCTGCACTCAGGTTTCTGCAGCTTGTTCAGAATCTAGAGCAGGGAAACAGGTTCTGCAAGCTTTTTCTGCCCTTTTGGATCTCAGGCATCATATGATGCGAGTTTGAGACACTTTGGATACTTTTCATTTTTTGGAAAAAATCCTGACCCGTGGGTCACAATTTTTGCCTCCTTTTTCTCTCCTGAGCTGCACTCAGGTTTCTGCAGCTTGTTCAGAATCTAGAGCAGGGAAACAGGTTCCGCAAACTTTTTCTGCCCGTTTGGATCTCGGGCATCATATGACGCGAGTTTGAGATGCTTTGGATACTTTTCATTTTTTGGAAAAAATCCTGACCCGCGGGTCACAGTTTTTGCCTTCTTTTTCTCTCCTGAGCTGCACTCAGGTTTCTGCAGCTTGTTCAGAATCTAGAGCAGGGAAACAGGTTCCGCAAACTTTTTCTGCCCTTTCGGATCTCGGGCATCATATGACGCGAGTTTGAGACGCTTTGGATACTTTTCATTTTTTTGAAAAAATCTTTTGCCTTCTTTTTCTCTCCTGAGCTGCACTCAGGTTTCTGCAGCTTGTTCAGAATCTAGAGCAGGGAAACAGGTTCCGCAAGCTTTTTCTGCCCTTTCGGATCTCAGGCATCATATGACGCGAGTTTGAGACGCTTTGGATACTTTTCATTTTTTTGAAAAAAATCCTGACCCGCGACACCTTTTGCCTTCTTTTTCTCTCCTGAGCTGCACTCAGGTTTCTGCAGCTTGTTCAGAATCTAGAGCAGGGAAACAGGTTTCGCAAACTTTTTCTGCCCTTTCGGATCTCGGGCATCATATGATGTGAGTTTGAGACACTTTGGATACTTTTCATTTTTTGGAAAAAATCCTGACCCGCGGGTCACAGTTTTTGCCTTCTTTTTCTCTCCTGAGCTGCACTCAGGTTTCTGCAGCTTGTTCAGAATCTAGAGCAGGGAAACAGGTTCGGCAAACTTTTTCTGCCCTTTCGGATCTCGGGCATCATATGACGCGAGTTTGAGACGCTTTGGATACTTTTCATTTTTTTGAAAAAAATCCTGACCCGCGACACCTTTTGCCTTCTTTTTCTCTCCTGAGCTGCACTCAGGTTTCTGCAGCTTGTTCAGAATCTAGAGCAGGGAAACAGGTTCTGCAAACTTTTTCTGCCCTTTCGGATCTCGGGCATCATATGACGCGAGTTTGAGACGCTTTGGATACTTTTCATTTTTTGGAAAAAATCCTGACCCGCGGATCTCAGTTTTTGCCTTCTTTTTCTCTCCTGAGCTGCACTCAGGTTTCTGCAGCTTGTTCAGAATCTAGAGCAGGGAAACAGGTTCCGCAAGCTTTTTCTGCCCTTTCGGATCTCAGGCATCATATGACGCGAGATGCTTTGAATACTTTTCAGTTTTTGGAAAAAATCCTGACCCGCGAAACCTTTTGCCTTCTTTTTCTCTCCTGAGCTGCACTCAGGTTTCTGCAGCTTGTTCAGAATCTAGAGCAGGGAAACAGGTTCCGCAAACTTTTTCTGCTCTTTCGGATCTCAGGCATCATATGACGCGAGTTTGAGACGCTTTGGATACTTTTCATTTTTTGGAAAAAATCCTGACCCGCGGGTCACAGTTTTTGCCTTCTTTTTCTCTCCTGAGCTGCACTCAGGTTTCTGCAGCTTGTTCAGAATCTAGAGCAGGGAAACAGGTTCCGCAAACTTTTTCTTCCCTTTCGGATCTCGGGCATCATATGACGCGAGTTTGAGACGCTTTGGATACTTTCCATTTTTTGGAAAAAATCCTGACCTGCGGGTCACAGTTTTTGCCTTCTTTTTCTCTCCTGAGCTGCACTCAGGTTTCTGCAGCTTGTTCAGAATCTAGAGCAGGGAAACAGGTTCCGCAAACTTTTTCTGCTCTTTCGGATCTCAGGCATCATATGACGCGAGTTTGAGACGCTTTGGATACTTTTCATTTTTTGGAAAAAATCCTGACCCGCGGGTCACAGTTTTTGCCTTCTTTTTCTCTCCTGAGCTGCACTCAGGTTTCTGCAGCTTGTTCAGAATCTAGAGCAGGGAAACAGGTTCCGCAAACTTTTTCTTCCCTTTCGGATCTCGGGCATCATATGACGCGAGTTTGAGACGCTTTGGATACTTTCCATTTTTTGGAAAAAATCCTGACCTGCGGGTCACAGTTTTTGCCTTCTTTTTCTCTCCTGAGCTGCACTCAGGTTTCTGCAGCTTGTTCAGAATCTAGAGCAGGGAAACAGGTTCCGCAAACTTTTTCTGCCCTTTTGGATCTCGGGCATCATATGACGCGAGTTTGAGACGCTTTGGATACTTTTCATTTTTTGGAAAAAATCCTGACCCACGGGTCACAGTTTTTGCCTTCTTTTTCTCTCCTGAGCTGCACACAGGTTTCTGCAGCTTGTTCAGAATCTAGAGCAGGGAAACAGGTTCCGCAAGCTTTTTCTGCCCTTTCGGATCTCAGGCATCATATGACGCGAGTTTGAGACGCTTTGGATACTTTTCATTTTTTTGAAAAAAATCTTGACCCGCGACACCTTTTGCCTTCTTTTTCTCTCCTGAGCTGCACTCAGGTTTCTGCAGCTTGTTCAGAATCTAGAGCAGGGAAACAGGTTCCGCAAACTTTTTCTGCCCTTTCGGATCTCGGGCATCATATGACGCGAGTTTGAGACGCTTTGGATACTTTTCATTTTTTGGAAAAAATCCTGACCTGCGGGTCACAGTTTTGGCCTTCTTTTTCTCGGCTGAGCTGCACTCAGGTTTCTGCAGCTTGTTCAGAATCTAGAGCAGAGAAACAGGTTCTCTAAACTTTTTCTGCCCTTTCGGATCTCGGGCATCATATGACACGAGTTTGAGACGCTTTGGATACTTTTCATTTTTTGGAAAAAATCCTGACCCGCGGGTCACAGTTTTTGCCTTCTTTTTCTCTCCTGAGCTGCACTCAGGTTTCTGCAGCTTGTTCAGAATCTAGAGCAGGGAAACAGGTTCCGCAAGCTTTTTCTGCCCTTTCGGATCTCAGGCATCATATGACGCGAGTTTGAGACGCTTTGGATACTTTTCATTTTTTTGAAAAAATCCTGACACGCGGGTCACAGTTTTTGCCTTCTTTTTCTCTCCTGAGCTGCACTCAGGTTTCTGCAGCTTGTTCAGAATCTAGAGCAGGGAAACAGGTTCCGCAAACTTTTTCTGCCTGTTCGGATCTCGGGCATCATATGACGCGAGATGCTTTGAATACTTTTCAGTTTTTGGAAAAAATCCTGACCCGCGAAACCTTTTGCCTTCTTTTTCTCTCCTGAGCTGCACTCAGGTTTCTGCAGCTTGTTCAGAATCTAGAGCAGGGAAACAGGTTCCGCAAACTTTTTCTGCTCTTTCGGATCTCAGGCATCATATGACGCGAGTTTGAGACGCTTTGGATACTTTTCATTTTTTGGAAAAAATCCTGACCCGCGGGTCTCAGTTTTTGCCTTCTTTTTCTCTCCTGAGCTGCACTCAGGTTTCTGCAGCTTGTTCAGAATCTAGAGCAGGGAAACAGGTTCCGCAAACTTTTTCTTCCCTTTCGGATCTCGGGCATCATATGACGCGAGTTTGAGACGCTTTGGATACTTTCCATTTTTTGGAAAAAATCCTGACCTGCGGGTCACAGTTTTTGCCTTATTTTTCTCTCCTGAGCTGCACTCAGGTTTCTGCAGCTTGTTCAGAATCTAGAGCAGGGAAACAGGTTCCGCAAACTTTTTCTGCCCTTTCGGATCTCGGGCATCATATGACGCGAGTTTGAGACGCTTTGGATACTTTTCATTTTTTTGAAAAAATCTTTTGCCTTCTTTTTCTCTCCTGAGCTGCACTCAGGTTTCTGCAGCTTGTTCAGAATCTAGAGCAGGGAAACAGGTTCCGCAAGCTATTTCTGCCCTTTCGGATCTCGGGCATCATATGACGCGAGTTTGAGACGCTTTGGATACTTTTCATTTTTTGGAAAAAATCCTGACCTGCGGGTCATAGTTTTTGCCTTCTTTTTCTCTCCTGAGCTGCACTCAGGTTTCTGCAGCTTGTTCAGAATCTAGAGCAGAGAAACAGGTTCTCTAAGCTTTTTCTGCCCTTTCGGATCTCGGGCATCATATGACGCGAGTTTGAGACGCTTTGGATACTTTTCATTTTTTGGAAAAAATCCTGACCTGCAGGTCACAGTTTTGGCCTTCTTTTTCTCGGCTGAGCTGCACTCAGGTTTCTGCAGCTTGTTCAGAATCTAGAGCAGAGAAACAGGTTCTCTAAGCTTTTTCTGCCCTTTCGGATCTCGGGCATCATATGACGCGAGATGCTTTGAATACTTTTCAGTTTTTGGAAAAAATCCTGACCCGCGAAACCTTTTGCCTTCTTTTTCTCTCCTGAGCTGCACTCAGGTTTCTGCAGCTTGTTCAGAATCTAGAGCAGGGAAACAGGTTCCGCAAACTTTTTCTGCTCTTTCGGATCTCAGGCATCATATGACGCAAGTTTGAGACGCTTTGGATACTTTTCATTTTTTGGAAAAAATCCTGACCCGCGGGTCACAGTTTTTGCCTTCTTTTTCTCTCCTGAGCTGCACTCAGGTTTCTGCAGCTTGTTCAGAATCTAGAGCAGGGAAACAGGTTCCGCAAACTTTTTCTTCCCTTTCGGATCTCGGGCATCATATGACGCGAGTTTGAGACGCTTTGTATACTTTCCATTTTTTGGAAAAAATCCTGACCTGCGGGTCACAGTTTTTGCCTTCTTTTTCTCTCCTGAGCTGCACTCAGGTTTCTGCAGCTTGTTCAGAATCTAGAGCAGGGAAACAGGTTCCGCAAACTTTTTCTGCCCTTTCGGATCTCGGGCATCATATGACGCGAGTTTGAGACGCTTTGGATACTTTTCATTTTTTTGAAAAAAATCCTGACCCGCGACACCTTTTGCCTTCTTTTTCTCTCCTGAGCTGCACTCAGGTTTCTGCAGCTTGTTCAGAATCTAGAGCAGGGAAACAGGTTCCGCAAGCTATTTCTGCCCTTTCGGATCTTGGGCATCATATGACGTGAGTTTGAGACGCTTTGGATACTTTTCATTTTTTGGAAAAAATCCTGACCCGCGGGTCACAGTTTTTGCCTTCTTTTTCTCTCCTGAGCTGTACTCAGGTTTCTGCAGCTTGTTCAGAATCTAGAGCAGAGAAACAGGTTCTCTAAGCTTTTTCTGCCCTTTCGGATCTCGGGCATCATATGACGCGAGATGCTTTGAATACTTTTCAGTTTTTGGAAAAAATCCTGACCCGCGAAACCTTTTGCCTTCTTTTTCTCTCCTGAGCTGCACTCAGGTTTCTGCAGCTTGTTCAGAATCTAGAGCAGGGAAACAGGTTCCGCAAACTTTTTCTGCTCTTTCAGATCTCAGGCATCATATGACGCGAGTTTGAGACGCTTTGGATACTTTTCATTTTTTGGAAAAAATCCTGACCCACGGGTCACAGTTTTTGCCTTCTTTTTCTCTCCTGAGCTGCACTCAGGTTTCTGCAGCTTGTTCAGAATCTAGAGCAGGGAAACAGGTTCCGCAAACTTTTTCTGCTCTTTCGGATCTCAGGCATCATATGACGCGAGTTTGAGACGCTTTGGATACTTTTCATTTTTTGGAAAAAATCCTGACCCGCGGGTCACAGTTTTTGCCTTCTTTTTCTCTCCTGAGCTGCACTCAGGTTTCTGCAGCTTGTTCAGAATCTAGAGCAGGGAAACAGGTTCCGCAAACTTTTTCTTCCCTTTCGGATCTCGGGCATCATATGACGCAAGTTTGAGACGCTTTGGATACTTTCCATTTTTTGGAAAAAATCCTGACCTGCGGGTCACAGTTTTTGCCTTCTTTTTCTCTCCTGAGCTGCACTCAGGTTTCTGCAGCTTGTTCAGAATCTAGAGCAGGGAAACAGGTTCCGCAAACTTTTTCTGCCCTTTCGGATCTCGGGCATCATATGACGCGAGTTTGAGACGCTTTGGATACTTTTCATTTTTTTGAAAAAAATCCTGACCCGCGACACCTTTTGCCTTCTTTTTCTCTGCTGAGCTGCACTCAGGTTTCTGCAGCTTGTTCAGAATCTAGAGCAGGGAAACAGGTTCCGCAAACTTTTTCTGCCCTTTCGGATCTCGGGCATCATATGACGCGAGTTTGAGACGCTTTGGATACTTTTCATTTTTTTGAAAAAATCTTTTGCCTTCTTTTTCTCTCCTGAGCTGCACTCAGGTTTCTGCAGCTTGTTCAGAATCTAGAGCAGAGAAACAGGTTCTCTAAGCTTTTTCTGCCCTTTCGGATCTCAGGCATCATATGACGCGAGTTTGAGACGCTTTGGATACTTTTCATTTTTTGGAAAAAATCCTGACCCGCGGGTCACAGTTTTTGCCTTCTTTTTCTCTCCTGAGCTGCACTCAGGTTTCTGCAGCTTGTTCAGAATCTAGAGCAGGGAAACAGGTTCTGCAAACTTTTTCTGGCCTTTCGGATCTCGGGCATCATATGACGTGAGTTTGAGACGCTTTGGATACTTTTCATTTTTTTGAAAAAATCTTTTGCCTTCTTTTTCTCTCCTGAGCTGCACTCAGGTTTCTGCAGCTTGTTCAGAATCTAGAGCATGGAAACAGGTTCCGCAAACTTTTTCTGCCCGTTCGGATCTCGGGCATCATATGACGCGAGATGCTTTGGATACTTTTCATTTTTTGGAAAAAATCCTGACCCGCGGGTCACAGTTTTTGCCTTCTTTTTCTCTCCTGAGCTGCACTCAGGTTTCTGCAGCTTGTTCAGAATCTAGAGCAGGGAAACAGGTTCTGCAAACTTTTTCTGGCCTTTCGGATCTCAGGCATCATATGACACGAGTATGAGACGCTCTGGAAACTTCTCATTTTTTTGAAAAAATCCTGACCCGCGGGTCACAGTTTTTGCCTTCTTTTTCTCTCCTGAGCTGCACTCAGGTTTCTGCAGATTGTTCAGAATCTAGAGCAGGGAAACAGTTTCCGCAAACTTTTTCTGCCCTTTCGGATCTCGGGCATCATATGACGCGAGTTTGAGACGCTTTGGATACTTTTCATTTTTTGGAAAAAATCCTGACCCACGGGTCACAGTTTTTGCCTTCTTTTTCTCTCCTGAGCTGCACTCAGGTTTCTGCAGCTTGTTCAGAATCTAGAGCAGGGAAACAGGTTCCGCAAGCTATTTCTGCCCTTTCGGATCTCGGGCATCATATGACGTGAGTTTGAGACGCTTTGGATACTTTTCATTGTTTGGAAAAAATCCTGACCCGCGGGTCACAGTTTTTGCCTTCTTTTCTCTCCTGAGCTGCACTCAGGTTTCTGCAGCTTGTTCAGAATCTAGAGCAGGGAAACAGGTTCTGCAAGCTTTTTCTGCCCTTTCGGATCTCGGGCATCATATGACGCGAGTTTGAGACGCTTTGGATACTTTTCATTTTTTTGAAAAAAATCCTGACCCGCGACACCTTTTGCCTTCTTTTTCTCTCCTGAGCTGCACTCAGGTTTCTACAGCCTGTTCAGAATCTAGAGCAGGGAAACAGGTTTCGCAAACTTTTTCTGCCCTTTTGGATCTCGGGCATCATATGACGCACGTTTGAAACGCTTTGGGTACTTTTCATTTTTTTGAAAAAAATCCTGACCCGCGACACCTTTTGCCTTCTTTTTCTCTCCAGAGCTGCACTCAGGTTTCTGTAGCTTGTTCAGAATCTAGAGCAGGGAAACAGGTTTCACAAACTTTTTCTGCTCGTTCGGATCTCGGGCATCATATGACGCGAGTTTGAGACGCTTTGGATACTTTTCATTTTTTGGAAAAAATCCTGACCCGCGGGTCACAGTTTTGGCCTTCTTTTTTTCTGCTGAGCTGCACTCAGGTTTCTGCAGCTTGTTCAGAATCTAGAGCAGAGAAACAGGTTCTCTAAGCTTTTTCTGCCCTTTCGGATCTTGGGCATCATATGACACGAGTTTGAGACGCTTTGGATACTTTTCATTTTTTGGAAAAAATCCTGACCCGCGGGTCACAGTTTTTGCCTTCTTTTTCTCTCCTGAGCTGCACTCAGGTTTCTGCAGCTTGTTCAGAATCTAGAGCAGGGAAACAGGTTCCGCAAACTTTTTCTGCCCGTTTGGATCTCGGGCATCATATGACGCGAGTTTGAGACGCTTTGGATACTTTTCATTTTTTGGAAAAAATCCTGACCCACGGGTCACAGTTTTTGCCTTCTTTTTCTCTCCTGAGCTGCACTCAGGTTTCTGCAGCTTGTTCAGAATCTAGAGCAGGGAAACAGGTTCCGCAAACTTTTTCTGCCCTTTCGGATCTCGGGCATCATATGACGCGAGTTTGAAACGCTTTGGATACTTTTCATTTTTTTGAAAAAATCCTGACCCACGGGTCACAGTTTTTGCCTTCTTTTTCTCTCCTGAGCTGCACTCAGGTTTCTGCAGCTTGTTCAGAATCTAGAGTAGGGAAACAGGTTCCGCAAACTTTTTCTGCCTGTTCGGATCTCGGGCATCATATGACGCGAGATGCTTTGGATACTTTTCATTTTTTGGAAAAAATCCTGACCCGCGGGTCACAGTTTTTGCCTTCTTTTTCTCTCCTGAGCTGCACTCAGGTTTCTGCAGCTTGTTCAGAATCTAGAGCAGGGAAACAGATTCTGCAAACTTTTTCTGGCCTTTCGGATCTCAGGCATCATATGACACGAGTATGAGACGCTCTGGATACTTCTCATTTTTTTGAAAAAATCCTGACCCACGGGTCACAGTTTTTGCCTTCTTTTTCTCTCCTGAGCTGCACTCAGGTTTCTGCAGCTTGTTCAGAATCTAGAGCAGGGAAACAGGTTCTGCAAGCTTTTTCTGCCCTTTCGGATCTCGGGCATCATATGACACGAGTTTGAGACGCTTTGGATACTTTTCATTTTTTTGAACAAAATCCTGACCCGCGACACCTTTTGCCTTCTTTTTCTCTCCTGAGCTGCACTCAGGTTTCTGCAGCTTGTTCAGAATCTAGAGCAGGGAAACAGGTTTCACAAACTTTTTCTGCTCGTTCGGATCTCGGGCATCCTATGACGCGAGTTTGAGACGCTTTGGATACTTTTCATTTTTTGGAAAAAATCCTGACCCGCGGGTCACAGTTTTGGCCTTCTTTTTTTCTGCTGAGCTGCACTCAGGTTTCTGCAGCTTGTTCAGAATCTAGAGCAGAGAAACAGGTTCTCTAAGCTTTTTCTGCCCTTTCGGATCTCGGGCATCATATGACACGAGTTTGAGACGCTTTGGATACTTTTCATTTTTTGGAAAAAATCCTGACCCGCGGGTCACAGTTTTTGCCTTCTTTTTCTCTCCTGAGCTGCACTCAGGTTTCTGCAGCTTGTTCAGAATCTAGAGCAGGGAAACAGGTTCCGCAAACTTTTTCTGCCCGTTTGGATCTCGGGCATCATATGACGCGAGTTTGAGACGCTTTGGATACTTTTCATTTTTTGGAAAAAATCCTGACAAACGGGTCACAGTTTTTGCCTTCTTTTTCTCTCCTGAGCTGCACTCAGGTTTCTGCAGCTTGTTCAGAATCTAGAGCAGGGAAACAGGTTCCGCAAGCTTTTTCTGCCCTTTCGGATCTCGGGCATCATATGACGCGAGTTTGAGACGCTTTGGATACTTTTCATTTTTTGGAAAAAATCCTGACCCGCGGGTCACAGTTTTTGCCTTCTTTTTCTCTGCTGAGCTGCACTCAGGTTTCTGCAGCTTGTTCAGAATCTAGAGCAGGGAAACAGGTTCCGCAAACTTTTTCTGCCCGTTCGGATCTCGGGCATCATATGACGCGAGATGCTTTGGATACTTTTCATTTTTTGGAAAAAATCCTGACCCGAGGGTCATAGTTTTTGCCTTCTTTTTCTCTCCTGAGCTGCACTCAGGTTTCTGCAGCTTGTTCAGAATCTAGAGCAGGGAAACAGGTTCCGCAAACTTTTTCTGCCCTTTCGGATCTCGGGCATCATATGACGCGAGTTTGAGACGCTTTGGATACTTTTCATTTTTTGGAAAAAATCCTGACCTGCGGGTCACAGTTTTGGCCTTCTTTTTCTCGGCTGAGCTGCACTCAGGTTTCTGCAGCTTGTTCAGAATCTAGAGCAGAGAAACAGGTTCTCTAAGCTTTTTCTGCCCTTTCGGATCTCGGGCATCATATGACGCGAGATGCTTTGAATACTTTTCAGTTTTTGGAAAAAATCCTGACCCGCGAAACCTTTTGCCTTCTTTTTCTCTCCTGAGCTGCACTCAGGTTTCTGCAGCTTGTTCAGAATCTAGAGCAGGGAAACAGGTTCCGCAAACTTTTTCTGCTCTTTCGGATCTCAGGCATCATATGACGCGAGTTTGAGACGCTTTGGATACTTTTCATTTTTTGGAAAAAATCCTGACCCGCGGGTCACAGTTTTTGCCTTCTTTTTCTCTCCTGAGCTGCACTCAGGTTTCTGCAGCTTGTTCAGAATCTAGAGCAGGGAAACAGGTTCCGCAAACTTTTTCTTCCCTTTCGGATCTCGGGCATCATATGACGCGAGTTTGAGACGCTTTGGATACTTTTCATTTTTTGGAAAAAATCCTGACCCACGGGTCACAGTTTTTGCCTTCTTTTTCTCTCCTGAGCTGCACTCAGGTTTCTGCAGCTTGTTCAGAATCTAGAGCAGGGAAACAGGTTCCGCAAACTTTTTCTGCTCTTTCGGATCTCAGGCATCATATGACGCGAGTTTGAGACGCTTTGGATACTTTTCATTTTTTGGAAAAAATCCTGACCCGCGGGTCACAGTTTTTGCCTTCTTTTTCTCTCCTGAGCTGCACTCAGGTTTCTGCAGCTTGTTCAGAATCTAGAGCAGGGAAACAGGTTCCGCAAACTTTTTCTTCCCTTTCGGATCTCGGGCATCATATGACGCAAGTTTGAGACGCTTTGGATACTTTCCATTTTTTGGAAAAAATCCTGACCTGCGGGTCACAGTTTTTGCCTTCTTTTTCTCTCCTGAGCTGCACTCAGGTTTCTGCAGCTTGTTCAGAATCTAGAGCAGGGAAACAGGTTCCGCAAACTTTTTCTGCCCTTTCGGATCTCGGGCATCATATGACGCGAGTTTGAGACGCTTTGGATACTTTTCATTTTTTTGAAAAAAATCCTGACCCGCGACACCTTTTGCCTTCTTTTTCTCTGCTGAGCTGCACTCAGGTTTCTGCAGCTTGTTCAGAATCTAGAGCAGGGAAACAGGTTCCGCAAACTTTTTCTGCCCTTTCGGATCTCGGGCATCATATGACGCGAGTTTGAGACGCTTTGGATACTTTTCATTTTTTTGAAAAAATCTTTTGCCTTCTTTTTCTCTCCTGAGCTGCACTCAGGTTTCTGCAGCTTGTTCAGAATCTAGAGCAGAGAAACAGGTTCTCTAAGCTTTTTCTGCCCTTTCGGATCTCAGGCATCATATGACGCGAGTTTGAGACGCTTTGGATACTTTTCATTTTTTGGAAAAAATCCTGACCCGCGGGTCACAGTTTTTGCCTTCTTTTTCTCTCCTGAGCTGCACTCAGGTTTCTGCAGCTTGTTCAGAATCTAGAGCAGGGAAACAGGTTCTGCAAACTTTTTCTGGCCTTTCGGATCTCGGGCATCATATGACGTGAGTTTGAGACGCTTTGGATACTTTTCATTTTTTTGAAAAAATCTTTTGCCTTCTTTTTCTCTCCTGAGCTGCACTCAGGTTTCTGCAGCTTGTTCAGAATCTAGAGCATGGAAACAGGTTCCGCAAACTTTTTCTGCCCGTTCGGATCTCGGGCATCATATGACGCGAGATGCTTTGGATACTTTTCATTTTTTGGAAAAAATCCTGACCCGCGGGTCACAGTTTTTGCCTTCTTTTTCTCTCCTGAGCTGCACTCAGGTTTCTGCAGCTTGTTCAGAATCTAGAGCAGGGAAACAGGTTCTGCAAACTTTTTCTGGCCTTTCGGATCTCAGGCATCATATGACACGAGTATGAGACGCTCTGGAAACTTCTCATTTTTTTGAAAAAATCCTGACCCGCGGGTCACAGTTTTTGCCTTCTTTTTCTCTCCTGAGCTGCACTCAGGTTTCTGCAGATTGTTCAGAATCTAGAGCAGGGAAACAGTTTCCGCAAACTTTTTCTGCCCTTTCGGATCTCGGGCATCATATGACGCGAGTTTGAGACGCTTTGGATACTTTTCATTTTTTGGAAAAAATCCTGACCCACGGGTCACAGTTTTTGCCTTCTTTTTCTCTCCTGAGCTGCACTCAGGTTTCTGCAGCTTGTTCAGAATCTAGAGCAGGGAAACAGGTTCCGCAAGCTATTTCTGCCCTTTCGGATCTCGGGCATCATATGACGTGAGTTTGAGACGCTTTGGATACTTTTCATTGTTTGGAAAAAATCCTGACCCGCGGGTCACAGTTTTTGCCTTCTTTTCTCTCCTGAGCTGCACTCAGGTTTCTGCAGCTTGTTCAGAATCTAGAGCAGGGAAACAGGTTCTGCAAGCTTTTTCTGCCCTTTCGGATCTCGGGCATCATATGACGCGAGTTTGAGACGCTTTGGATACTTTTCATTTTTTTGAAAAAAATCCTGACCCGCGACACCTTTTGCCTTCTTTTTCTCTCCTGAGCTGCACTCAGGTTTCTACAGCCTGTTCAGAATCTAGAGCAGGGAAACAGGTTTCGCAAACTTTTTCTGCCCTTTTGGATCTCGGGCATCATATGACGCACGTTTGAAACGCTTTGGGTACTTTTCATTTTTTTGAAAAAAATCCTGACCCGCGACACCTTTTGCCTTCTTTTTCTCTCCAGAGCTGCACTCAGGTTTCTGTAGCTTGTTCAGAATCTAGAGCAGGGAAACAGGTTTCACAAACTTTTTCTGCTCGTTCGGATCTCGGGCATCATATGACGCGAGTTTGAGACGCTTTGGATACTTTTCATTTTTTGGAAAAAATCCTGACCCGCGGGTCACAGTTTTGGCCTTCTTTTTTTCTGCTGAGCTGCACTCAGGTTTCTGCAGCTTGTTCAGAATCTAGAGCAGAGAAACAGGTTCTCTAAGCTTTTTCTGCCCTTTCGGATCTTGGGCATCATATGACACGAGTTTGAGACGCTTTGGATACTTTTCATTTTTTGGAAAAAATCCTGACCCGCGGGTCACAGTTTTTGCCTTCTTTTTCTCTCCTGAGCTGCACTCAGGTTTCTGCAGCTTGTTCAGAATCTAGAGCAGGGAAACAGGTTCCGCAAACTTTTTCTGCCCGTTTGGATCTCGGGCATCATATGACGCGAGTTTGAGACGCTTTGGATACTTTTCATTTTTTGGAAAAAATCCTGACCCACGGGTCACAGTTTTTGCCTTCTTTTTCTCTCCTGAGCTGCACTCAGGTTTCTGCAGCTTGTTCAGAATCTAGAGCAGGGAAACAGGTTCCGCAAACTTTTTCTGCCCTTTCGGATCTCGGGCATCATATGACGCGAGTTTGAAACGCTTTGGATACTTTTCATTTTTTTGAAAAAATCCTGACCCACGGGTCACAGTTTTTGCCTTCTTTTTCTCTCCTGAGCTGCACTCAGGTTTCTGCAGCTTGTTCAGAATCTAGAGTAGGGAAACAGGTTCCGCAAACTTTTTCTGCCTGTTCGGATCTCGGGCATCATATGACGCGAGATGCTTTGGATACTTTTCATTTTTTGGAAAAAATCCTGACCCGCGGGTCACAGTTTTTGCCTTCTTTTTCTCTCCTGAGCTGCACTCAGGTTTCTGCAGCTTGTTCAGAATCTAGAGCAGGGAAACAGATTCTGCAAACTTTTTCTGGCCTTTCGGATCTCAGGCATCATATGACACGAGTATGAGACGCTCTGGATACTTCTCATTTTTTTGAAAAAATCCTGACCCACGGGTCACAGTTTTTGCCTTCTTTTTCTCTCCTGAGCTGCACTCAGGTTTCTGCAGCTTGTTCAGAATCTAGAGCAGGGAAACAGGTTCTGCAAGCTTTTTCTGCCCTTTCGGATCTCGGGCATCATATGACACGAGTTTGAGACGCTTTGGATACTTTTCATTTTTTTGAACAAAATCCTGACCCGCGACACCTTTTGCCTTCTTTTTCTCTCCTGAGCTGCACTCAGGTTTCTGCAGCTTGTTCAGAATCTAGAGCAGGGAAACAGGTTTCACAAACTTTTTCTGCTCGTTCGGATCTCGGGCATCCTATGACGCGAGTTTGAGACGCTTTGGATACTTTTCATTTTTTGGAAAAAATCCTGACCCGCGGGTCACAGTTTTGGCCTTCTTTTTTTCTGCTGAGCTGCACTCAGGTTTCTGCAGCTTGTTCAGAATCTAGAGCAGAGAAACAGGTTCTCTAAGCTTTTTCTGCCCTTTCGGATCTCGGGCATCATATGACACGAGTTTGAGACGCTTTGGATACTTTTCATTTTTTGGAAAAAATCCTGACCCGCGGGTCACAGTTTTTGCCTTCTTTTTCTCTCCTGAGCTGCACTCAGGTTTCTGCAGCTTGTTCAGAATCTAGAGCAGGGAAACAGGTTCCGCAAACTTTTTCTGCCCGTTTGGATCTCGGGCATCATATGACGCGAGTTTGAGACGCTTTGGATACTTTTCATTTTTTGGAAAAAATCCTGACAAACGGGTCACAGTTTTTGCCTTCTTTTTCTCTCCTGAGCTGCACTCAGGTTTCTGCAGCTTGTTCAGAATCTAGAGCAGGGAAACAGGTTCCGCAAGCTTTTTCTGCCCTTTCGGATCTCGGGCATCATATGACGCGAGTTTGAGACGCTTTGGATACTTTTCATTTTTTGGAAAAAATCCTGACCCGCGGGTCACAGTTTTTGCCTTCTTTTTCTCTGCTGAGCTGCACTCAGGTTTCTGCAGCTTGTTCAGAATCTAGAGCAGGGAAACAGGTTCCGCAAACTTTTTCTGCCCGTTCGGATCTCGGGCATCATATGACGCGAGATGCTTTGGATACTTTTCATTTTTTGGAAAAAATCCTGACCCGAGGGTCATAGTTTTTGCCTTCTTTTTCTCTCCTGAGCTGCACTCAGGTTTCTGCAGCTTGTTCAGAATCTAGAGCAGGGAAACAGGTTCCGCAAACTTTTTCTGCCCTTTCGGATCTCGGGCATCATATGACGCGAGTTTGAGACGCTTTGGATACTTTTCATTTTTTGGAAAAAATCCTGACCTGCGGGTCACAGTTTTGGCCTTCTTTTTCTCGGCTGAGCTGCACTCAGGTTTCTGCAGCTTGTTCAGAATCTAGAGCAGAGAAACAGGTTCTCTAAGCTTTTTCTGCCCTTTCGGATCTCGGGCATCATATGACGCGAGATGCTTTGAATACTTTTCAGTTTTTGGAAAAAATCCTGACCCGCGAAACCTTTTGCCTTCTTTTTCTCTCCTGAGCTGCACTCAGGTTTCTGCAGCTTGTTCAGAATCTAGAGCAGGGAAACAGGTTCCGCAAACTTTTTCTGCTCTTTCGGATCTCAGGCATCATATGACGCGAGTTTGAGACGCTTTGGATACTTTTCATTTTTTGGAAAAAATCCTGACCCGCGGGTCACAGTTTTTGCCTTCTTTTTCTCTCCTGAGCTGCACTCAGGTTTCTGCAGCTTGTTCAGAATCTAGAGCAGGGAAACAGGTTCCGCAAACTTTTTCTTCCCTTTCGGATCTCGGGCATCATATGACGCGAGTTTGAGACGCTTTGGATACTTTCCATTTTTTGGAAAAAATCCTGACCTGCGGGTCACAGTTTTTGCCTTCTTTTTCTCTCCTGAGCTGCACTCAGGTTTCTGCAGCTTGTTCAGAATCTAGAGCAGGGAAACAGGTTCCGCAAACTTTTTCTGCCCTTTCGGATCTCGGGCATCATATGACGCGAGTTTGAGACGCTTTGGATACTTTTCATTTTTTTGAAAAAAATCCTGACCCGCGACACCTTTTGCTTTCTTTTTCTCTGCTGAGCTGCACTCAGGTTTCTGCAGCTTGTTCAGAATCTAGAGCAGGGAAACAGGTTCCGCAAACTTTTTCTGCCCTTTCGGGTCTCGGGCATCATATGATGCGAGTTTGAGACGCTTTGGATACTTTTCATTTTTTTGAAAAAATCTTTTGCCTTCTTTTTCTCTCCTGAGCTGCACTCAGGTTTCTGCAGCTTGTTCAGAATCTAGAGCAGAGAAACAGGTTCTCTAAGCTTTTTCTGCCCTTTCGGATCTCAGGCATCATATGACGCGAGTTTGAGACGCTTTGGATACTTTTCATTTTTTGGAAAAAATCCTGACCCGCGGGTCACAGTTTTTGCCTTCTTTTTCTCTCCTGAGCTGCACTCAGGTTTCTTCAGCTTGTTCAGAATCTAGAGCAGGGAAACAGGTTCCGCAAACTTTTTCTGCCCGTTTGGATCTCGGGCATCATATGACGCGAGTTTGAGACGCTTTGGATACTTTTCATTTTTTGGAAAAAATCCTGACCCGCGGGTCACAGTTTTTGCCTTCTTTTTCTCTGCTGAGCTGCACTCAGGTTTCTGCAGCTTGTTCAGAATCTAGAGCAGGGAAACAGGTTCCGCAAACTTTTTCTGCCCGTTCGGATCTCGGGCATCATATGACGCGAGATGCTTTGGATACTTTTCATTTTTTGGAAAAAATCCTGACCCGAGGGTCATAGTTTTTGCCTTCTTTTTCTCTCCTGAGCTGCACTCAGGTTTCTGCAGCTTGTTCAGAATCTAGAGCAGGGAAACAGGTTCCGCAAACTTTTTCTGCCCTTTCGGATCTCGGGCATCATATGACGCGAGTTTGAGACGCTTTGGATACTTTTCATTTTTTGGAAAAAATCCTGACCTGCGGGTCACAGTTTTGGCCTTCTTTTTCTCGGCTGAGCTGCACTCAGGTTTCTGCAGCTTGTTCAGAATCTAGAGCAGAGAAACAGGTTCTCTAAGCTTTTTCTGCCCTTTCGGATCTCGGGCATCATATGACGCGAGATGCTTTGAATACTTTTCAGTTTTTGGAAAAAATCCTGACCCGCGAAACCTTTTGCCTTCTTTTTCTCTCCTGAGCTGCACTCAGGTTTCTGCAGCTTGTTCAGAATCTAGAGCAGGGAAATAGGTTCCGCAAACTTTTTCTGCTCTTTCGGATCTCAGGCATCATATGACGCAAGTTTGAGACGCTTTGGATACTTTTCATTTTTTGGAAAAAATCCTGACCCGCGGGTCACAGTTTTTGCCTTCTTTTTCTCTCCTGAGCTGCACTCAGGTTTCTGCAGCTTGTTCAGAATCTAGAGCAGGGAAACAGGTTCCGCAAACTTTTTCTTCCCTTTCGGATCTCGGGCATCATATGACGCGAGTTTGAGACGCTTTGGATACTTTCCATTTTTTGGAAAAAATCCTGACCTGCGGGTCACAGTTTTTGCCTTCTTTTTCTCTCCTGAGCTGCACTCAGGTTTCTGCAGCTTGTTCAGAATCTAGAGCAGGGAAACAGGTTCCGCAAACTTTTTCTGCCCTTTTGGATCTCGGGCATCATATGACGCGAGTTTGAGACGCTTTGGATACTTTTCATTTTTTTGAAAAAAATCCTGACCCGCGACACCTTTTGCCTTCTTTTTCTCTCCTGAGCTGCACTCAGGTTTCTGCAGCTTGTTCAGAATCTAGAGCAGGGAAACAGGTTCCGCAAGCTATTTCTGCCCTTTCGGATCTCGGGCATCATATGACGTGAGTTTGAGACGCTTTGGATACTTTTCATTTTTTGGAAAAAATCCTGACCCGCGGGTCACAGTTTTTGCCTTCTTTTTCTCGGCTGAGCTGCACTCAGGTTTCTGCAGCTTGTTCAGAATCTAGAGCAGAGAAACAGGTTCTCTAAGCTTTTTCTGCCCTTTCGGATCTCGGGCATCATATGACGCGAGATGCTTTGAATACTTTTCAGTTTTTGGAAAAAATCCTGACCCGCGAAACCTTTTGCCTTCTTTTTCTCTCCTGAGCTGCACTCAGGTTTCTGCAGCTTGTTCAGAATCTAGAGCAGGGAAACAGGTTCCGCAAACTTTTTCTGCTCTTTCGGATCTCAGGCATCATATGACGCGAGTTTGAGACGCTTTGGATACTTTTCATTTTTTGGAAAAAATCCTGACCTGAGGGTCACAGTTTTGGCCTTCTTTTTCTCTGCTGAGCTGCACTCAGGTTTCTGCAGCTTGTTCAGAATCTAGAGCAGGGAAACAGGTTCCGCAAACTTTTTCTGCCCTTTCAGATCTCGGGCATCATATGACGCGAGTTTGAGACGCTTTGGATACTTTTCATTTTTTGGAAAAAATCCTGACCTGCGGGTCACAGTTTTGGCCTTCTTTTTCTCGGCTGAGCTGCACTCAGGTTTCTGCAGCTTGTTCAGAATCTAGAGCAGAGAAACAGGTTCTCTAAGCTTTTTCTGCCCTTTCGGATCTCGGGCATCATATGACGCGAGATGCTTTGAATACTTTTCAGTTTTTGGAAAAAATCCTGACCCGCGAAACCTTTTGCCTTCTTTTTCTCTCCTGAGCTGCACTCAGGTTTCTGCAGCTTGTTCAGAATCTAGAGTAGGGAAACAGGTTCCGCAAACTTTTTCTGCTCTTTCGGATCTCAGGCATCATATGACGCAAGTTTGAGACGCTTTGGATACTTTTCATTTTTTGGAAAAAATCCTGACCCGCGGGTCACAGTTTTTGCCTTCTTTTTCTCTCCTGAGCTGCACTCAGGTTTCTGCAGCTTGTTCAGAATCTAGAGCAGGGAAACAGGTTCCGCAAACTTTTTCTTCCCTTTCGGATCTCGGGCATCATATGACGCGAGTTTGAGACGCTTTGGATACTTTCCATTTTTTGGAAAAAATCCTGACCTGCGGGTCACAGTTTTTGCCTTCTTTTTCTCTCCTGAGCTGCACTCAGGTTTCTGCAGCTTGTTCAGAATCTAGAGCAGGGAAACAGGTTCCGCAAACTTTTTCTGCCCTTTCGGATCTCGGGCATCATATGACGCGAGTTTGAGACGCTTTGGATACTTTTCATTTTTTTGAAAAAAATCCTGACCCGCGACACCTTTTGCCTTCTTTTTCTCTCCTGAGCTGCACTCAGGTTTCTGCAGCTTGTTCAGAATCTAGAGCAGGGAAACAGGTTCCGCAAGCTATTTCTGCCCTTTCGGATCTCGGGCATCATATGACGTGAGTTTGAGATGCTTTGGATACTTTTCATTTTTTGGAAAAAATCCTGACCCGCGGGTCACAGTTTTTGCCTTCTTTTTCTCTCCTGAGCTGCACTCAGGTTTCTGCAGCTTGTTCAGAATCTAGAGCAGAGAAACAGGTTCTCTAAGCTTTTTCTGCCCTTTCGGATCTCGGGGATCATATGACGCGAGATGCTTTGAATACTTTTCAGTTTTTGGAAAAAATCCTGACCCGCGAAACCTTTTGCCTTCTTTTTCTCTCCTGAGCTGCACTCAGGTTTCTGCAGCTTGTTCAGAATCTAGAGCAGGGAAACAGGTTCCGAAAACTTTTTCTGCTCTTTCGGATCTCAGGCATCATATGACGCGAGTTTGAGACGCTTTGGATACTTTTCATTTTTTGGAAAAAATCCTGACCCGCGGGTCACAGTTTTTGCCTTCTTTTTCTCTCCTGAGCTGCACTCAGGTTTCTGCAGCTTGTTCAGAATCTAGAGCAGGGAAACAGGTTCCGCAAACTTTTTCTTCCCTTTCGGATCTCGGGCATCATATGACGCGAGTTTGAGACGCTTTGGATACTTTCCATTTTTTGGAAAAAATCCTGACCTGCGGGTCACAGTTTTTGCCTTCTTTTTCTCTCCTGAGCTGCACTCAGGTTTCTGCAGCTTGTTCAGAATCTAGAGCAGGGAAACAGGTTCCGCAAACTTTTTCTGCCCTTTCGGATCTCGGGCATCATATGACGCGAGTTTGAGACGCTTTGGATACTTTTCATTTTTTTGAAAAAATCTTTTGCCTTCTTTTTCTCTCCTGAGCTGCACTCAGGTTTCTGCAGCTTGTTCAGAATCTAGAGCAGAGAAACAGGTTCTCTAAGCTTTTTCTGCCCTTTCGGATCTCAGGCATCATATGACGCGAGTTTGAGACGCTTTGGATACTTTTCATTTTTTGGAAAAAATCCTGACCCGCGGGTCACAGTTTTTGCCTTCTTTTTCTCTCCTGAGCTGCACTCAGGTTTCTGCAGCTTGTTCAGAATCTAGAGCAGGGAAACAGGTTCCGCAAACTTTTTCTGCCCGTTCGGATCTCGGGCATCATATGACGCGAGATGCTTTGGATACTTTTCATTTTTTGGAAAAAATCCTGACCCGAGGGTCATAGTTTTTGCCTTCTTTTTCTCTCCTGAGCTGCACTCAGGTTTCTGCAGCTTGTTCAGAATCTAGAGCAGGGAAACAGGTTCCGCAAACTTTTTCTGCCCTTTCGGATCTCGGGCATCATATGACACGAGTTTGAGACGCTTTGGATACTTTTCATTTTTTGGAAAAAATCCTGACCTGCGGGTCACAGTTTTTGCCTTCTTTTTCTCTGCTGAGCTGCACTCAGGTTTCTGCAGCTTGTTCAGAATCTAGAGCAGAGAAACAGGTTCTCTAAGCTTTTTCTGCCCTTTCGGATCTCGGGCATCATATGACGCGAGATGCTTTGAATACTTTTCAGTTTTTGGAAAAAATCCTGACCCGCGAAACCTTTTGCCTTCTTTTTCTCTCCTGAGCTGCACTCAGGTTTCTGCAGCTTGTTCAGAATCTAGAGCAGGGAAACAGGTTCCGCAAACTTTTTCTTCCCTTTCGGATCTCGGGCATCATATGACGCGAGTTTGAGACGCTTTGGATACTTTCCATTTTTTGGAAAAAATCCTGACCTGCGGGTCACAGTTTTTGCCTTCTTTTTCTCTCCTGAGCTGCACTCAGGTTTCTGCAGCTTGTTCAGAATCTAGAGCAGGGAAACAGGTTCCGCAAACTTTTTCTGCCCTTTCGGATCTCGGGCATCATATGACGCGAGTTTGAGACGCTTTGGATACTTTTCATTTTTTTGAAAAAAATCCTGACCCGCGACACCTTTTGCCTTCTTTTTCTCTGCTGAGCTGCACTCAGGTTTCTGCAGCTTGTTCAGAATCTAGAGCAGGGAAACAGGTTCCGCAAACTTTTTCTGCCCTTTCGGATCTCGGGCATCATATGACGTGAGTTTGAGACGCTTTGGATACTTTTCATTTTTTTGAAAAAATCTTTTGCCTTCTTTTTCTCTCCTGAGCTGCACTCAGGTTTCTGCAGCTTGTTCAGAATCTAGAGCAGAGAAACAGGTTCTCTAAGCTTTTTCTGCCCTTTCGGATCTCAGGCATCATATGACGCGAGTTTGAGACGCTTTGGATACTTTTCATTTTTTTGAAAAAATCCTGACCCGCGGGTCACAGTTTTTGCCTTCTTTTTCTCTCCTGAGCTGCACTCAGGTTTCTGCAGCTTGTTCAGAATCTAGAGCAGGGAAACAGGTTCCGCAAGCTTTTTCTGCCCTTTCGAATCTCAGGCATCATATGACGCGAGTTTGAGACGCTTTGGATACTTTTCATTTTTTTGAAAAAATCCTGACCCGCTGGTCACAGTTTTTGCCTTCTTTTTCTCTCCAGAGCTGCACTCAGGTTTCTGCAGCTTGTTCAGAATCTAGAGCAGGGAAACAGGTTCCGCAAACTTTTTCTGCCCTTTCGGATCTCGGGCATCATATGACGCGAGTTTGAGACGCTTTGGATACTTTTCATTTTTTGGAAAAAATCCTGACCCACGGGTCACAGTTTTTGCCTTCTTTTTCTCTCCTGAGCTGCACTCAGGTTTCTGCAGCTTGTTCAGAATCTAGAGCAGGGAAACAGGTTCCGCAAACTTTTTCTGCCCGTTCGGATCTCGGGCATCATATGACGCGAGATCCTTTGGATACTTTTCATTTTTTGGAAAAAATCCTGACCCGCGGGTCAGTTTTTGCCTTCTTTTTCTCTCCTGAGCTGCACTCAGGTTTCTGCAGCTTGTTCAGAATCTAGAGCAGGGAAACAGGTTCTGCAAACTTTTTCTGGCCTTTCGGATCTCAGGCATCATATGACACGAGTTTGAGACGCTCTGGATACTTCTCATTTCTTTGAAAAAATCCTGACCCACGGGTCACAGTTTTTGCCTTCTTTTTCTCTCCTGAGCTGCACTCAGGTTTCTGCAGCTTGTTCAGAATCTAGAGCAGGGAAACAGGTTCAGCAAACTTTTTCTGCCCTTTCGGATCTCGGGCATCATATGACGCGAGTTTGAGACGCTTTGGATACTTTTCATTTTTTTGAAAAAATCCTGACCCGTGGATCACAGTTTTTGCCTTCTTTTTCTCTCCTGAGCTGCACTCAGGTTTCTGCAGCTTGTTCAGAATCTAGAGCAGGGAAACAGGTTCTGCAAGCTTTTTCTGCCCTTTCGGATCTCGGGCATCATATGACGCGAGTTTGAGACGCTTTGGATACTTTTCATTTTTTTGAAAAAATCTTTTGCCTTCTTTTTCTCTCCTGAGCTGCACTCAGGTTTCTGCAGCTTGTTCAGAATCTAGAGCAGGGAAACAGGTTCCGCAAGCTTTTTCTGCCCTTTCGGATCTCAGGCATCATGTGACGCGAGTTTGAGACGCTTTGGATACTTTTCATTTTTTTGAAAAAAATCCTGACCCGCGACACCTTTTGCCTTCTTTTTCTCTCCTGAGCTGCACTCAGGTTTCTGCAGCTTGTTCAGAATCTAGAGCAGGGAAACAGGTTTCGCAAACTTTTTCTGCCCTTTCGGATCTCGGGCATCATATGATGTGAGTTTGAGACACTTTGGATACTTTTCATTTTTTGGAAAAAATCCTGACCCGCGGGTCACAGTTTTTGCCTTCTTTTTCTCTCCTGAGCTGCACTCAGGTTTCTGCAGCTTGTTCAGAATCTAGAGCAGGGAAACAGGTTCGGCAAACTTTTTCTGCCCTTTCGGATCTCGGGCATCATATGACGCGAGTTTGAGACGCTTTGGATACTTTTCATTTTTTTGAAAAAAATCCTGACCCGCGACACCTTTTGCCTTCTTTTTCTCTCCTGAGCTGCACTCAGGTTTCTGCAGCTTGTTCAGAATCTAGAGCAGGGAAACAGGTTCGGCAAACTTTTTCTGCCCTTTCGGATCTCGGGCATCATATGACGCGAGTTTGAGACGCTTTGGATACTTTTCATTTTTTGGAAAAAATCCTGACCCGCGGATCTCAGTTTTTGCCTTCTTTTTCTCTCCTGAGCTGCACTCAGGTTTCTGCAGCTTGTTCAGAATCTAGAGCAGGGAAACAGGTTCCGCAAGCTTTTTCTGCCCTTTCGGATCTCAGGCATCATATGACGCGAGATGCTTTGAATACTTTTCAGTTTTTGGAAAAAATCCTGACCCGCGAAACCTTTTGCCTTCTTTTTCTCTCCTGAGCTGCACTCAGGTTTCTGCAGCTTGTTCAGAATCTAGAGCAGGGAAACAGGTTCCGCAAACTTTTTCTGCTCTTTCGGATCTCAGGCATCATATGACGCGAGTTTGAGACGCTTTGGATACTTTTCATTTTTTGGAAAAAATCCTGACCCGCGGGTCACAGTTTTTGCCTTCTTTTTCTCTCCTGAGCTGCACTCAGGTTTCTGCAGCTTGTTCAGAATCTAGAGCAGGGAAACAGGTTCCGCAAACTTTTTCTTCCCTTTCGGATCTCGGGCATCATATGACGCGAGTTTGAGACGCTTTGGATACTTTCCATTTTTTGGAAAAAATCCTGACCTGCGGGTCACAGTTTTTGCCTTCTTTTTCTCTCCTGAGCTGCACTCAGGTTTCTGCAGCTTGTTCAGAATCTAGAGCAGGGAAACAGGTTCCGCAAACTTTTTCTGCTCTTTCGGATCTCAGGCATCATATGACGCGAGTTTGAGACGCTTTGGATACTTTTCATTTTTTGGAAAAAATCCTGACCCGCGGGTCACAGTTTTTGCCTTCTTTTTCTCTCCTGAGCTGCACTCAGGTTTCTGCAGCTTGTTCAGAATCTAGAGCAGGGAAACAGGTTCCGCAAACTTTTTCTTCCCTTTCGGATCTCGGGCATCATATGACGCGAGTTTGAGACGCTTTGGATACTTTCCATTTTTTGGAAAAAATCCTGACCTGCGGGTCACAGTTTTTGCCTTCTTTTTCTCTCCTGAGCTGCACTCAGGTTTCTGCAGCTTGTTCAGAATCTAGAGCAGGGAAACAGGTTCCGCAAACTTTTTCTGCCCTTTTGGATCTCGGGCATCATATGACGCGAGTTTGAGACGCTTTGGATACTTTTCATTTTTTGGAAAAAATCCTGACCCACGGGTCACAGTTTTTGCCTTCTTTTTCTCTCCTGAGCTGCACTCAGGTTTCTGCAGCTTGTTCAGAATCTAGAGCAGGGAAACAGGTTCGGCAAACTTTTTCTGCCCTTTCGGATCTCGGGCATCATATGACGCGAGTTTGAGACGCTTTGGATACTTTTCATTTTTTTGAAAAAATCCTGACCCGTGGGTCACAGTTTTTGCCTTCTTTTTCTCTCCTGAGCTGCACTCAGGTTTCTGCAGCTTGTTCAGAATCTAGAGCAGGGAAACAGGTTCTGCAAGCTTTTTCTGCCCTTTTGGATCTCAGGCATCATATGACGCGAGTTTGAGACACTTTGGATACTTTTCATTTTTTGGAAAAAATCCTGACCCGCGGGTCACAATTTTTGCCTTCTTTTTCTCTCCTGAGCTGCACTCAGGTTTCTGCAGCTTGTTCAGAATCTAGAGCAGGGAAACAGGTTCCGCAAACTTTTTCTGCCCGTTTGGATATCGGGCATCATATGACGCGAGTTTGAGATGCTTTGGATACTTTTCATTTTTTGGAAAAAATCCTGACCCGCGGGTCACAGTTTTTGCCTTCTTTTTCTCTCCTGAGCTGCACTCAGGTTTCTGCAGCTTGTTCAGAATCTAGAGCAGGGAAACATGTTCTGCAAGCTATTTCTGCCCTTTCGGATCTCGGGCATCATATGACGCGAGTTTGAGACGCTTTGGATACTTTTCATTTTTTGGAAAAAATCCTGACCCGCGGGTCACAGTTTTTGCCTTCTTTTTCTCTCCTGAGCTGCACTCAGGTTTCTGCAGCTTGTTCAGAATCTAGAGCAGGGAAACAGGTTCCGCAAGCTTTTTCTGCCCTTTCGGATCTCAGGCATCATATGACGCGAGTTTGAGACGCTTTGGATACTTTTCATTTTTTTGAAAAAATCCTGACACGCGGGTCACAGTTTTTGCCTTCTTTTTCTCTCCTGAGCTGCACTCAGGTTTCTGCAGCTTGTTCAGAATCTAGAGCAGGGAAACAGGTTCCGCAAACTTTTTCTGCCTGTTCGGATCTCGGGCATCATATGACGCGAGATGCTTTGAATACTTTTCAGTTTTTGGAAAAAATCCTGACCCGCGAAACCTTTTGCCTTCTTTTTCTCTCCTGAGCTGCACTCAGGTTTCTGCAGCTTGTTCAGAATCTAGAGCAGGGAAACAGGTTCCGCAAACTTTTTCTGCTCTTTCGGATCTCAGGCATCATATGACGCGAGTTTGAGACGCTTTGGATACTTTTCATTTTTTGGAAAAAATCCTGACCCGCGGGTCTCAGTTTTTGCCTTCTTTTTCTCTCCTGAGCTGCACTCAGGTTTCTGCAGCTTGTTCAGAATCTAGAGCAGGGAAACAGGTTCCGCAAACTTTTTCTTCCCTTTCGGATCTCGGGCATCATATGACGCGAGTTTGAGACGCTTTGGATACTTTCCATTTTTTGGAAAAAATCCTGACCTGCGGGTCACAGTTTTTGCCTTATTTTTCTCTCCTGAGCTGCACTCAGGTTTCTGCAGCTTGTTCAGAATCTAGAGCAGGGAAACAGGTTCCGCAAACTTTTTCTGCCCTTTCGGATCTCGGGCATCATATGACGCGAGTTTGAGACGCTTTGGATACTTTTCATTTTTTTGAAAAAATCTTTTGCCTTCTTTTTCTCTCCTGAGCTGCACTCAGGTTTCTGCAGCTTGTTCAGAATCTAGAGCAGGGAAACAGGTTCCGCAAGCTATTTCTGCCCTTTCGGATCTCGGGCATCATATGACGCGAGTTTGAGACGCTTTGGATACTTTTCATTTTTTGGAAAAAATCCTGACCTGCGGGTCATAGTTTTTGCCTTCTTTTTCTCTCCTGAGCTGCACTCAGGTTTCTGCAGCTTGTTCAGAATCTAGAGCAGAGAAACAGGTTCTCTAAGCTTTTTCTGCCCTTTCGGATCTCGGGCATCATATGACACGAGTTTGAGACGCTTTGGATACTTTTCATTTTTTGGAAAAAATCCTGACCCGCGGGTCACAGTTTTTGCCTTCTTTTTCTCTCCTGAGCTGCACTCAGGTTTCTGCAGCTTGTTCAGAATCTAGAGCAGGGAAACAGGTTCTGCAAGCTTTTTCTGCCCTTTTGGATCTCAGGCATCATATGACGCGAGTTTGAGACACTTTGGATACTTTTCATTTTTTGGAAAAAATCCTGACCCGCGGGTCACAATTTTTGCCTTCTTTTTCTCTCCTGAGCTGCACTCAGGTTTCTGCAGCTTGTTCAGAATCTAGAGCAGGGAAACAGGTTCCGCAAACTTTTTCTGCCCGTTTGGATATCGGGCATCATATGACGCGAGTTTGAGATGCTTTGGATACTTTTCATTTTTTGGAAAAAATCCTGACCCGCGGGTCACAGTTTTTGCCTTCTTTTTCTCTCCTGAGCTGCACTCAGGTTTCTGCAGCTTGTTCAGAATCTAGAGCAGGGAAACATGTTCAGCAAGCTATTTCTGCCCTTTCGGATCTCGGGCATCATATGACGCGAGTTTGAGACGCTTTGGATACTTTTCATTTTTTGGAAAAAATCCTGACCTGCGGGTCACAGTTTTTGCCTTCTTTTTCTCTCCTGAGCTGCACTCAGGTTTCTGCAGCTTGTTCAGAATCTAGAGCAGGGAAACAGGTTCCGCAAGCTTTTTCTGCCCTTTCGGATCTCAGGCATCATATGACGCGAGTTTGAGACGCTTTGGATACTTTTCATTTTTTTGAAAAAAATCCTGACCCGCGACACCTTTTGCCTTCTTTTTCTCTCCTGAGCTGCACTCAGGTTTCTGCAGCTTGTTCAGAATCTAGAGCAGGGAAACAGGTTCCGCAAACTTTTTCTGCCCTTTCGGATCTCGGGCATCATATGACGCGAGTTTGAGACGCTTTGGATACTTTTCATTTTTTGGAAAAAATCCTGACCTGCGGGTCACAGTTTTGGCCTTCTTTTTCTCTGCTGAGCTGCACTCAGGTTTCTGCAGCTTGTTCAGAATCTAGAGCAGAGAAACAGGTTCTCTAAACTTTTTCTGCCCTTTCGGATCTCGGGCATCATATGACACGAGTTTGAGACGCTTTGGATACTTTTCATTTTTTGGAAAAAATCCTGACCCGCGGGTCACAGTTTTTGCCTTCTTTTTCTCTCCTGAGCTGCACTCAGGTTTCTGCAGCTTGTTCAGAATCTAGAGCAGGGAAACAGGTTCCGCAAGCTTTTTCTGCCCTTTCGGATCTCAGGCATCATATGACGCGAGTTTGAGACGCTTTGGATACTTTTCATTTTTTTGAAAAAATCCTGACACGCGGGTCACAGTTTTTGCCTTCTTTTTCTCTCCTGAGCTGCACTCAGGTTTCTGCAGCTTGTTCAGAATCTAGACCAGGGAAACAGGTTCCGCAAACTTTTTCTGCCTGTTCGGATCTCGGGCATCATATGACGCGAGATGCTTTGAATACTTTTCAGTTTTTGGAAAAAATCCTGACCCGCGAAACCTTTTGCCTTCTTTTTCTCTCCTGAGCTGCACTCAGGTTTCTGCAGCTTGTTCAGAATCTAGAGCAGGGAAACAGGTTCCGCAAACTTTTTCTGCTCTTTCGGATCTCAGGCATCATATGACGCGAGTTTGAGACGCTTTGGATACTTTTCATTTTTTGGAAAAAATCCTGACCTGCGGGTCACAGTTTTTGCCTTCTTTTTCTCTCCTGAGCTGCACTCAGGTTTCTGCAGCTTGTTCAGAATCTAGAGCAGGGAAACAGGTTCCGCAAACTTTTTCTTCCCTTTCGGATCTCGGGCATCATATGACGCGAGTTTGAGACGCTTTGGATACTTTCCATTTTTTGGAAAAAATCCTGACCTGCGGGTCACAGTTTTTGCCTTCTTTTTCTCTCCTGAGCTGCACTCAGGTTTCTGCAGCTTGTTCAGAATCTAGAGCAGGGAAACAGGTTCCGCAAACTTTTTCTGCCCTTTCGGATCTCGGGCATCATATGACGCGAGTTGGAGACGCTTTGGATACTTTTCATTTTTTTGAAAAAATCTTTTGCCTTCTTTTTCTCTCCTGAGCTGCACTCAGGTTTCTGCAGCTTGTTCAGAATCTAGAGCAGGGAAACAGGTTCCGCAAGCTATTTCTGCCCTTTCGGATCTCGGGCATCATATGACGCGAGTTTGAAACGCTTTGGATACTTTTCATTTTTTGGAAAAAATCCTGACCTGCGGGTCATAGTTTTTGCCTTCTTTTTCTCTCCTGAGCTGCACTCAGGTTTCTGCAGCTTGTTCAGAATCTAGAGCAGAGAAACAGGTTCTCTAAGCTTTTTCTGCCCTTTCGGATCTCGGGCATCATATGACACGAGTTTGAGACGCTTTGGATACTTTTCATTTTTTGGAAAAAATCCTGACCCGCGGGTCACAGTTTTTGCCTACTTTTTCTCTCCTGAGCTGCACTCAGGTTTCTGCAGCTTGTTCAGAATCTAGAGCAGGGAAACAGGTTCCGCAAGCTTTTTCTGCCCTTTCGAATCTCAGGCATCATATGACGCGAGTTTGAGACGCTTTGGATACTTTTCATTTTTTTGAAAAAATCCTGACCCGCGGGTCACAGTTTTTGCCTTCTTTTTCTCTCCAGAGCTGCACTCAGGTTTCTGCAGCTTGTTCAGAATCTAGAGCAGGGAAACAGGTTCCGCAAACTTTTTCTGCCCTTTCGGATCTCGGGCATCATATGACGCGAGTTTGAGACGCTTTGGATACTTTTCATTTTTTGGAAAAAATCCTGACCCACGGGTCACAGTTTTTGCCTTCTTTTTCTCTCCTGAGCTGCACTCAGGTTTCTGCAGCTTGTTCAGAATCTAGAGCAGGGAAACAGGTTCCGCAAACTTTTTCTGCCCGTTCGGATCTCGGGCATCATATGACGCGAGATGCTTTGGATACTTTTCATTTTTTGGAAAAAATCCTGACCCGCGGGTCAGTTTTTGCCTTCTTTTTCTCTCCTGAGCTGCACTCAGGTTTCTGCAGCTTGTTCAGAATCTAGAGCAGGGAAACAGGTTCTGCAAACTTTTTCTGGCCTTTCGGATCTCAGGCATCATATGACACGAGTTTGAGACGCTCTGGATACTTCCCATTTTTTTAAAAAAATCCTGACCCGGGGGTCACAGTTTTTGCCTTCTTTTTCTCTCCTGAGCTGCACTCAGGTTTCTGCAGCTTGTTCAGAATCTAGAGCAGGGAAACAGGTTCTGCAAGCTTTTTCTGCCCTTTTGGATCTCAGGCATCATATGACGCGAGTTTGAGACACTTTGGATACTTTTCATTTTTTGGAAAAAATCCTGACCCGCGGGTCACAATTTTTGCCTTCTTTTTCTCTCCTGAGCTGCACTCAGGTTTCTGCAGCTTGTTCAGAATCTAGAGCAGGGAAACAGGTTCCGCAAACTTTTTCTGCCCGTTTGGATATCGGGCATCATATGACGCGAGTTTGAGATGCTTTGAATACTTTTCATTTTTTGGAAAAAATCCTGACCCGCGGGTCACAGTTTTTGCCTTCTTTTTCTCTCCTGAGCTGCACTCAGGTTTCTGCAGCTTGTTCAGAATCTAGAGCAGGGAAACATGTTCAGCAAGCTATTTCTGCCCTTTCGGATCTCGGGCATCATATGACGCGAGTTTGAGACGCTTTGGATACTTTTCATTTTTTGGAAAAAATCCTGACCCGCGGGTCACAGTTTTTGCCTTCTTTTTCTCTCCTGAGCTGCACTCAGGTTTCTGCAGCTTGTTCAGAATCTAGAGCAGGGAAACAGGTTCCGCAAGCTTTTTCTGCCCTTTCGGATCTCAGGCATTATATGACGCGAGTTTGAGACGCTTTGGATACTTTTCATTTTTTTGAAAAAAATCCTGACCCGCGACACCTTTTGCCTTCTTTTTCTCTCCTGAGCTGCACTCAGGTTTCTGCAGCTTGTTCAGAATCTAGAGCAGGGAAACAGGTTCCGCAAACTTTTTCTGCCCTTTCGGATCTCGGGCATCATATGACGCGAGTTTGAGACGCTTTGAATACTTTTCATTTTTTTGAAAAAATCCTGACCCACGGGTCACAGTTTTTGCCTTTTTTTTCTCTCCTGAGCTGCACTCAGGTTTCTGCAGCTTGTTCAGAATCTAGAGCAGGGAAACAGGTTCCGCAAGCTTTTTCTGCCCTTTCGGATCTCGGGCATCATATGACGCGAGTTTGAGACGCTTTGGATACTTTTCATTTTTTGGAAAAAATCCTGACCCGCGGGTCACAGTTTTTGCCTTCTTTTTCTCTCCTGAGCTGCACTCAGGTTTCTGCAGCTTGTTCAGAATCTAGAGCAGGGAAACAGGTTCCGCAAACTTTTTCTGCCCGTTCGGATCTCGGGCATCATATGACGCAAGATGCTTTGGATACTTTTCATTTTTTGGAAAAAATCCTGACCCGAGGGTCATAGTTTTTGCCTTCTTTTTCTCTCCTGAGCTGCACTCAGGTTTCTGCAGCTTGTTCAGAATCTAAAGCAGGGAAACAGGTTCCGCAAACTTTTTCTGCCCTTTCGGATCTCGGGCATCATATGACGTGAGTTTGAGACGCTTTGGATACTTTTCATTTTTTGGAAAAAATCCTGACCTGCGGGTCACAGTTTTGGCCTTCTTTTTCTCTCCTGAGCTGCACTCAGGTTTCTGCAGCTTGTTCAGAATCTAGAGCAGGGAAACATGTTCCGCAAGCTTTTTCTGCCCTTTCGGATCTCAGGCATCATATGACGCGAGTTTGAGACGCTTTGGATACTTTTCATTTTTTTGAAAAAATCCTGACACGCGGGTCACAGTTTTTGCCTTCTTTTTCTCTCCTGAGCTGCACTCAGGTTTCTGCAGCTTGTACACAATCTAGAGCAGGGAAACAGGTTCCGCAAACTTTTTCTGCCTGTTCGGATCTCGGGCATCATATGACGCGAGATGCTTTGAATACTTTTCAGTTTTTGGAAAAAATCCTGACCCGCGAAACCTTTTGCCTTCTTTTTCTCTCCTGAGCTGCACTCAGGTTTCTGCAGCTTGTTCAGAATCTAGAGCAGGGAAACAGGTTCCGCAAGCTATTTCTGCCCTTTCGGATCTCGGGCATCATATGACGCAAGATGCTTTGGATACTTTTCATTTTTTGGAAAAAATCCTGACCCGAGGGTCATAGTTTTTGCCTTCTTTTTCTCTCCTGAGCTGCACTCAGGTTTCTGCAGCTTGTTCAGAATCTAAAGCAGGGAAACAGGTTCCGCAAACTTTTTCTGCCCTTTCGGATCTCGGGCATCATATGACGTGAGTTTGAGACGCTTTGGATACTTTTCATTTTTTGGAAAAAATCCTGACCTGCGGGTCACAGTTTTGGCCTTCTTTTTCTCTCCTGAGCTGCACTCAGGTTTCTGCAGCTTGTTCAGAATCTAGAGCAGGGAAACATGTTCCGCAAGCTTTTTCTGCCCTTTCGGATCTCAGGCATCATATGACGCGAGTTTGAGACGCTTTGGATACTTTTCATTTTTTTGAAAAAATCCTGACACGCGGGTCACAGTTTTTGCCTTCTTTTTCTCTCCTGAGCTGCACTCAGGTTTCTGCAGCTTGTACACAATCTAGAGCAGGGAAACAGGTTCCGCAAACTTTTTCTGCCTGTTCGGATCTCGGGCATCATATGACGCGAGATGCTTTGAATACTTTTCAGTTTTTGGAAAAAATCCTGACCCGCGAAACCTTTTGCCTTCTTTTTCTCTCCTGAGCTGCACTCAGGTTTCTGCAGCTTGTTCAGAATCTAGAGCAGGGAAACAGGTTCCGCAAGCTATTTCTGCCCTTTCGGATCTCGGGCATCATATGACGCGAGTTTGAAACGCTTTGGATACTTTTCATTTTTTGGAAAAAATCCTGACCTGCGGGTCATAGTTTTTGCCTTCTTTTTCTCTCCTGAGCTGCACTCAGGTTTCTGCAGCTTGTTCAGAATCTAGAGCAGAGAAACAGGTTCTCTAAGCTTTTTCTGCCCTTTCGGATCTCGGGCATCATATGACACGAGTTTGAGACGCTTTGGATACTTTTCATTTTTTGGAAAAAATCCTGACCCGCGGGTCACAGTTTTTGCCTACTTTTTCTCTCCTGAGCTGCACTCAGGTTTCTGCAGCTTGTTCAGAATCTAGAGCAGGGAAACAGGTTCCGCAAGCTTTTTCTGCCCTTTCGAATCTCAGGCATCATATGACGCGAGTTTGATACGCTTTGGATACTTTTCATTTTTTTGAAAAAATCCTGACCCGCGGGTCACAGTTTTTGCCTTCTTTTTCTCTCCAGAGCTGCACTCAGGTTTCTGCAGCTTGTTCAGAATCTAGAGCAGGGAAACAGGTTCCGCAAACTTTTTCTGCCCTTTCGGATCTCGGGCATCATATGACGCGAGTTTGAGACGCTTTGGATACTTTTCATTTTTTGGAAAAAATCCTGACCCACGGGTCACAGTTTTTGCCTTCTTTTTCTCTCCTGAGCTGCACTCAGGTTTCTGCAGCTTGTTCAGAATCTAGAGCAGGGAAACAGGTTCCGCAAACTTTTTCTGCCCGTTCGGATCTCGGGCATCATATGACGCGAGATGCTTTGGATACTTTTCATTTTTTGGAAAAAATCCTGACCCGCGGGTCAGTTTTTGCCTTCTTTTTCTCTCCTGAGCTGCACTCAGGTTTCTGCAGCTTGTTCAGAATCTAGAGCAGGGAAACAGGTTCTGCAAACTTTTTCTGGCCTTTCGGATCTCAGGCATCATATGACACGAGTTTGAGACGCTCTGGATACTTCTCATTTTTTTGAAAAAATCCTGACCCGGGGGTCACAGTTTTTGCCTTCTTTTTCTCTCCTGAGCTGCACTCAGGTTTCTGCAGCTTGTTCAGAATCTAGAGCAGGGAAACAGGTTCCGCAAGCTTTTTCTGCCCTTTTGGATCTCAGGCATCATATGACGCGAGTTTGAGACACTTTGGATACTTTTCATTTTTTGGAAAAAATCCTGACCCGCGGGTCACAATTTTTGCCGTCTTTTTCTCTCCTGAGCTGCACTCAGGTTTCTGCAGCTTGTTCAGAATCTAGAGCAGGGAAACAGGTTCCGCAAACTTTTTCTGCCCGTTTGGATATCGGGCATCATATGACGCGAGTTTGAGATGCTTTGGATACTTTTCATTTTTTGGAAAAAATCCTGACCCGCGGGTCACAGGTTTTGCCTTCTTTTTCTCTCCTGAGCTGCACTCAGGTTTCTGCAGCTTGTTCAGAATCTAGAGCAGGGAAACATGTTCAGCAAGCTATTTCTGCCCTTTCGGATCTCGGGCATCATATGACGCGAGTTTGAGACGCTTTGGATACTTTTCATTTTTTGGAAAAAATCCTGACCCGCGGGTCACAGTTTTTGCCTTCTTTTTCTCTCCTGAGCTGCACTCAGGTTTCTGCAGCTTGTTCAGAATCTAGAGCAGAGAAACAGGTTCTCTAAGCTTTTTCTGCCCTTTCGGATCTCGGGCATCATATGACACGAGTTTGAGACGCTTTGGATACTTTTCATTTTTTGGAAAAAATCCTGACCCACGGGTCACAGTTTTTGCCTTCTTTTTCTCTCCTGAGCTGCACTCAGGTTTCTGCAGCTTGTTCAGAATCTAGAGCAGGGAAACAGGTTCCGCAAGCTATTTCTGCCCTTTCGGATCTCGGGCATCATATGACGTGAGTTTGAGATGCTTTGGATACTTTTCATTTTTTGGATAAAATCCTGACCCGCGGGTCACAGTTTTTGCCTTCTTTTTCTCTCCTGAGCTGCACTCAGGTTTCTGCAGCTTGTTCAGAATCTAGAGCAGGGAAACAGGTTCCGCAAACTTTTTCTTCCCTTTCGGATCTCGGGCATCATATGACGCGAGTTTGAGACGCTTTGGATACTTTCCATTTTTTGGAAAAAATCCTGACCTGCGGGTCACAGTTTTTGCCTTCTTTTTCTCTCCTGAGCTGCACTCAGGTTTCTGCAGCTTGTTCAGAATCTAGAGCAGGGAAACAGGTTCCGCAAACTTTTTCTGCCCTTTCGGATCTCGGGTATCATATGACGCGAGTTTGAGACGATTTGGATACTTTTCATTTTTTTGAAAAAAATCCTGACCCGCGACACCTTTTGCCTTCTTTTTCTCTGCTGAGCTGCACTCAGGTTTCTGCAGCTTGTTCAGAATCTAGAGCAGGGAAACAGGTTCCGCAAGCTTTTTCTGCCCTTTCGGATCTCAGGCATCATATGACGCGAGTTTGAGACGCTTTGGATACTTTTCATTTTTTGGAAAAAATCCTGACCCGCTGGTCACAGTTTTTGCCTTCTTTTTCTCTCCTGAGCTGCACTCAGGTTTCTGCAGCTTGTTCAGAATCTAGAGCAGGGAAACAGGTTCCGCAAACTTTTTCTGCCCGTTCGGATCTCGGGCATCATATGACGTGAGATGCTTTGGATACTTTTCATTTTTTGGAAAAAATCCTGACCTGCGGGTCACAGATTTGGCCTTCTTTTTCTCTGCTGAGCTGCACTCAGGTTTCTGCAGCTTGTTCAGAATCTAGAGCAGAGAAACAGGTTCTCTAAGCTTTTTCTGCCCTTTCGGATCTCGGGCATCATATGACACGAGTTTGAGACACTTTGCATACTTTTCATTTTTTGGAAAAAATCCTGACCCGCGGGTCACAGTTTTTGCCTTCTTTTTCTCTCCTGAGCTGCACTCAGGTTTCTGCAGCTTGTTCAGAATCTAGAGCAGAGAAACAGGTTCTCTAAGCTTTTTCTGCCCTTTCGGATCTCAGGCATCATATGACACGAGTTTGAGACGCTTTGGATACTTTTCATTATTTGGAAAAAATCCTGACCCGCGGGTCACAGTTTTTGCCTTCTTTTTCTCTCCTGAGCTGCACTCAGGTTTCTGCAGCTTGTTCAGAATCTAGAGCATGGAAACAGGTTCCGCAAGCTTTTTCTGCCCTTTCGAATCTCAGGCATCATATGACGCGAGTTTGAGATGCTTTGGATACTTTTCATTTTTTTGAAAAAATCCTGACCCGCTGGTCACAGTTTTTGCCTTCTTTTTCTCTCCAGAGCTGCACTCAGGTTTCTGCAGCTTGTTCAGAATCTAGAGCAGGGAAACAGGTTCCGCAAACTTTTTCTGCCCGTTCGGATCTCGGGGATCATATGACGCGAGATGCTTTGGATACTTTTCATTTTTTGGAAAAAATCCTGACCCGCGGGTCAGTTTTTGCCTTCTTTTTCTCTCCTGAGCTGCACTCAGGTTTCTGCAGCTTGTTCAGAATCTAGAGCAGAGAAACAGGTTCTGTAAACTTTTTCTGCCCTTTCGGATCTCAGGCATCATATGACATGAGTTTGAGACGCTTTGGATACTTTTCATTTTTGTGAAAAAATCCTGACCCGCGGGTCACAGTTTTTGCCTTTTTTCTCTCCTGAGCTGCACTCAGGTTTCTGCAGCTTGTTCAGAATCTAGAGCAGGGAAACAGGTTCCGCAAGCTTTTTCTGCCCTTTCGGATCTCGGGCATCATATGACGCGACTTTGAGACGCTTTGTATACTTTTCATTTTTGGAAAAAATCCTGACCCGTTGGTCACAGTTTTTGCCTTCTTTTTCTCTCCTGAACTGCACTGAGCATTCTGCAGCTTGTTCAGAATCTAGAGCAGGGAAACAGGTTCCGCGAACTTTTTCTGCCCTTTCGGATCTCAGGCATCGTATGATGCGAGTTTGAGATGCTTTGGATACTTTTCATTTTTTGGAAAAAATCCTGACCCGCGCGTCACAGTTTTTGCCTTTTTTCTCTCCTGAGCTGCACTCAGGTTTCTGCAGCTTGTTCAGAATCTAGAGCAGGGAAACAGGTTCCGCAAACTTTTTCTGCCCTTTCGGATCTCAGGCATCCTATGATGCGAGTTTGAGACGCTTTGTATACTTTTCATTTTTTGGAAAAAATCCTGACCCGTGGGTCACAGTTTTTGCCTTCTTTTTCTCTCCTGAGCTGCACTGAGCATTTTGCAGCTTGTTCAGAATCTAGAGCAGGGAAACAGGTTCCGCGAACTTTTTCTGCCTTTTCGGATCTCAGGCATCATATGACGCGAGTTTGAGACGCTTTGGATACTTTTCATTTTTTTGAAAAAATCCTGACCCGCGGGTCAGAGTTTTTGCCTTCTTTTTTTCTCCTGAGCTGCACTCAGGTTTCTGCAGCTTGTTCAGAATCTAGAGCAGGGAAACAGGTTCTGCAAACTTTTTCTGCCCTTTCGGATCTCGGGCATCCTATGACGTGAGTTTGAGACGCTTTGGATACTTTTCATTTTTTTGAAAAAATCCTGACCCGCGACACCTTTTGCCTTCTTTTTCTCTCCTGAGCTGCACTCAGGTTTCTGCAGCTTGTTCAGAATCTAGAGCAGGGAAACAGGTTCCGCAAACTTTTTCTGCCCTTTCGGATATCGGGCATCATATGACGCGCGTTTGAGACGCTTTGGATACTTTTCATTTTTTTGAAAAAATCCTGACCCGCGGGTCACAGTTTTTGCCTTCTTTTTCTCTCCTGAGCTGCACTCAGGTTTCTGCAGCTTGTTCAGAATCTAGAGCAGGGAAACAGGTTCCGCAAACTTTTTCTGCCCTTTCGGATCTCAGGCATCATATCACGCGAGTTTGAGATGCTTTGGATACTTTTCATTTTTTGGAAAAAATCCTGACCCGCGGGTCACAGTTTTTGCCTTTTTTCTCTCCTGAGCTGCACTCAGGTTTCTGCAGCTTGTTCAGAATCTAGAGCAGGGAAACAGGTTCCGCAAGCTTTTTCTGCCCTTTCGGATCTCAGGCATCCTATGATGCGAGTTTGAGACCCTTAGGATACTTTTCATTTTTTGGAAAAAATCCTGACCCGCGGGTCACAGTTTTTGCCTTTTTTCTCTCCTGAGCTGCACTCAGGTTTCTGCAGCTTGTTCAGAATCTAGAGCAGGGAAACAGGTTCCGCAAACTTTTTCTGCCCTTTCGGATCTCAGGCATCATATGATGAGACTTTGAGACGCTTTGTATACTTTTCATTTTTGGAAAAAATCCTGACCCGTTGGTCACAGTTTTTGCCTTCTTTTTCTCTCCTGAACTGCACTGAGCATTCTGCAGCTTGTTCAGAATCTAGAGCAGGGAAACAGGTTCTGCAAACTTTTTCTGCCCTTTCGGATCTCGGGCATCATATGACGCGAGTTTGAGACGCTTTGGATACTTTTCATTTTTTGGAAAAAATCCTGACCCGCGTGTCACAGTTTTTGCCTTCTTTTTCTCTCCTGAGCTGCACTCAGGTTTCTGCAGCTTGTTCAGAATCTAGAGCAGGGAAACAGGTTCCGCGAACTTTTTCTGCCCTTTCGGATCTCGGGCATCATATGACGCGAGTTTGAGACGCTTTGGATACTTTTCATTTTTTTGAAAAAATCCTGACCCGCGGGTCACAGTTTTTGCCTTTTTTCTCTATTGAGCTGCACTCAGGTTGCTGTAGCTTGTTCAGAATCTAGAGCAGAGAAACAGGTTCTGTAAACTTTTTCTGCCCTTTCGGATCGCAGGCATCATATGACGTGAGTTTGAGACGCTTTGGATACTTTTCATTTTTGTGAAAAAATCCTGACCTGCGGGTCACAGTTTTTGCCTTTTTTCTCTCCTGAGCTGCACTCAGGTTTCTGCAGCTTGTTCAGAATCTAGAGCAGGGAAACAGGTTCCGCAAACTTTTTCTGCCCTTTCGGATCTCAGGCATCATATGATGAGACTTTGAGACGCTTTGTATACTTTTCATTTTTGGAAAAAATCCTGACCCGTTGGTCACAGTTTTTGCCTTCTTTTTCTCTCCTGAACTGCACTGAGCATTCTGCAGCTTGTTCAGAATCTAGAGCAGGGAAACAGGTTCTGCAAACTTTTTCTGCCCTTTCGGATCTCGGGCATCATATGACGCGAGTTTGAGACGCTTTGGATACTTTTCATTTTTTGGAAAAAATCCTGACCCGCGGGTCACAGTTTTTGCCTTCTTTTTCTCTCCTGAGCTGCACTCAGGTTTCTGCAGCTTGTTCAGAATCTAGAGCAGGGAAACAGGTTCCGCGAACTTTTTCTGCCCTTTCGGATCTCGGGCATCATATGACGCGAGTTTGAGACGCTTTGGATACTTTTCATTTTTTTGAAAAAATGCTGACCCGCGGGTCACAGTTTTTGCCTTTTTTCTCTATTGAGCTGCACTCAGGTTGCTGTAGCTTGTTCAGAATCTAGAGCAGAGAAACAGGTTCTGTAAACTTTTTCTGCCCTTTCGGATCGCAGGCATCATATGACGTGAGTTTGAGACGCTTTGGATACTTTTCATTTTTGTGAAAAAATCCTGACCTGCGGGTCACAGTTTTTGCCTTTTTTCTCTCCTGAGCTGCACTCAGGTTTCTGCAGCTTGTTCAGAATCTAGAGCAGGGAAACAGGTTCTGCAAGCTTTTTCTGCCCTTTCGGATCTCAGGCATCCTATGATGCGAGTTTGAGACCCTTTGGATACTTTTCATTTTTTCGAAAAAATCCTGACCCGCGGGTCACAGTTTTTGCCTTTTTTCTCTCCTGAGCTGCACTCAGGTTTCTGCAGCTTGTTCAGAATCTAGAGCAGGGAAACAGGTTCCGCAAACTTTTTCTGCCCTTTCGGATCTCAGGCATCCTATGATGCGAGTTTGAGACCCTTTGTATACTTTTCATTTTTTGGAAAAAATCCTGACCCGCGGGTCACAGTTTTTGCCTTCTTTTTCTCTCCTGAGCTGCACTGAGCATTTTGCAGCTTGTTCAGAATCTAGAGCAGGGAAACAGGTTCCGCGAACTTTTTCTGCCCTTTCGGATCTCAGGCATCATATGATGCAAGTTTGAGACACATTGGATACTTTTCATTTTTTTGAAAAAATCCTGACCCGCAGGTAACAGTTTTTGCCTTCTTTTTCTCTCCTGAGCTGCACTCAGGTTTCTGCAGCTTGTTCAGAATCTAGAGCAGGGAAACAGGTTCTGCAAACTTTTTCTGCCCTTTCGGATCTCGGGCATCATATGACGCGAGTTTGAGACGCTTTGGATACTTTTCATTTTTTTGAAAAAATCCTGACCCGCGGGTCACAGTTTTTACCTTCTTTTTCTCTCCTGAGCTGCACTCAGCTTTCTGCAGCTTGTTCAGAATCTAGAGCAGGGAAACAGGATCCGCAAACTTTTTCTGCCCTTTCGGATCTCAGGCATCATATGATGTGAGTTTGAGATGCTTTGGTTACTTTTCATTTTTTGGAAAAAATCCTGACCCGCGGGTCACAGTTTTTGCCTTTTTTCTCTCCTGAGCTGCACTCAGGTTTCTGCAGCTTGTTCAGAATCTAGAGCAGGGAAACAGGTTCCGCAAACTTTTTCTGCCCGTTCGGATCTCGGGCATCATATGACGCGAGTTTGAGACACTTTGGATACTTTTCATTTTTTGGAAATAATCCTGACCCGCGGGTCACAGTTTTTGCCTTCTTTTTCTCTCCTGAGCTGCACTCAGGTTTCTGCAGCTTGTTCAGAATCTAGAGCAGGGAAACAGGTTCGGCAAACTTTTTCTGCCCTTTCGGATCTCGGGCATCATATGACGTGAGTTTGAGACGCTTTGGATACTTTTCATTTTTTTGAAAAAATCCTGACCCGCGACACCTTTTGCCTTCTTTTTCTCTCCTGAGCTGCACTCAGGTTTCTGCAGCTTGTTCAGAATCTAGAGCAGGGAAACAGGTTCCGCAAACTTTTTCTGCCCTTTCGGATATCGGGAATCATATGACGCGCGTTTGAGACGCTTTGGATACTTTTCATTTTTTGGAAAAAATCCTGACCCGCGGGTCACAGTTTTTGCCTTCTTTTTCTCTGCTGAGCTGCACTCAGGTTTCTGCAGCTTGTTCAGAATCTAGAGCAGGGAAACAGGTTCTGCAAACTTTTTCTGCCCGTTCGGATCTCGGGCATCATATGACGCGAGATGCTTTGTATACTTTTCAGTTTTTGGAAAAAATCCTGACCCGCGAAACCTTTTGCCTTCTTTTTCTCTCCTGAGCTGCACTCAGGTTTCTGCAGCTTGTTCAGAATCTAGAGCAGGGAAACAGGTTCCGAAAACTTTTTCTGCCCTTTCGGATCTCAGGCATCATATGAAGCGAGTTTGAGACGCTTTGGATACTTTTCATTTTTTTGAAAAAATCCTGACCCGCGGGTCACAGTTTTTGCCTTCTTTTTCTCTCCTGAGCTGCACTCAGGTTTCTGCAGCTTGTTCAGAATCTAGAGCAGGGAAACAGGTTCCGCAAACTTTTTCTGCCCTTTCGGATCTCAGGCATCATATGACGCGAGTTTGAGACGCTTTGGATACTTTTCATTTTTTTGAAAAAATCCTGACCCGCGGGTCACAGTTTTTGCCTTTTTTCTCTCCTCAGCTGCACTCAGGTTTCTGCAGCTTGTTCAGAATCTAGAGCAGGGAAACAGGTTCCGCAAACTTTTTCTGCCCTTTTGGATCTCAGGCATCATATGATGCGAGTTTGAGACGCTTTGGATACTTTTCATTTTTGTGAAAAAATCCTGACCCGCGGGTCACAGTTTTTGCCTTCTTTTTCTCTTCTGAGCTGCACTCAGGTTTCTGCAGCTTGTTCAGAATCTAGAGCAGGGAAACAGGTTCCGCAAACTTTTTCTGCCCTTTCGGATCTCGGGCATCATATGACGCGAGTTTGAGACGCTTTCGATACTTTTCATTTTTTGGAAAAATCCTGACCCGCGGGTCAGAGTTTTTGCCTTTTTTCTCTCCTGAGCTGCACTCAGGTTCCTGCAACTTGTTCAGAATCTAGAGCAGGGAAACAGGTTCCGCAAACTTTTTCTGCCCTTTCGGATCTCGGGCATCATATGACGCGAGTTTGAGACGCTTTGGATACTTTTCATTTTTTTGAAAAAATCCTGACCCGCGGGTCACAGTTTTTGCCTTTTTTCTCTCCTGAGCTGCACTCAGGTTTCTGTAGCTTGTTCAGAATCTAGAGCAGAGAAACAGGTTCCGCAAACTTTTTCTGCCCTTTCGGATCTCAGGCATGATATGACGTAAGTTTGAGACGTTTGGATACTTTTCAGTTTTGTGAAAAAATCCTGACCCGCGGGTCACAGTTTTTGCCTTCTTTTTTTCTCCTGAGATGCACTCAGGTTTCTGCAGCTTGTTCAGAATCTAGAGCAGGGAAACAGGTTCTGCAAACTTTTTCTGCCTTTTCGGATCTCGGGCATCATATGACGCGAGTTTGAGACGCTTTGGATACTTTTCATTTTTTTGAAAAAATCCTGACCCGCGGGTCACAGTTTTTGCCTTTTTTCTCTCCTGAGCTGCACTCAGCTTTCTGCAGCTTGTTCAGAATCTAGAGCAGGGAAACAGGATCCGCAAACTTTTTCTGCCCTTTCGGATCTCAGGCATCATATGACGTGAGTTTGAGATGCTTTGGTTACTTTTCATTTTTTTGAAAAAATCCTGACCCGCGGGTCACAGTTTTTGCCTTTTTTCTCTCCTGAGCTGCACTCAGGTTTCTGCAGCTTGTTCAGAATCTAGAGCAGGGAAACAGGTTCCGCAAACTTTTTCTGCCCTTTCGGATCTCAGGCATCATATGATGCGACTTTGAGACGCTTTGTATACTTTTCATTTTTGGAAAAAATCCTGACCCGTTGGTCACAGTTTTTGCCTTTTTTCTCTCCTGAGCTGCACTGAGCATTCTGCAGCTTGTTCAGAATCTAGAGCAGGGAAACAGGTTCCGCAAACTTTCTCTGCCCTTTCGGATCTCAGGCATCATATGAAGCGAGTTTGAGACGCTTTGGATACTTTTCATTTTTTGGAAATAATCCTGACCCGCGGGTCACAGTTTTTGCCTTCTTTTTCTCTCCTGAGCTGCACTCAGGTTTCTGCAGCTTGTTCAGAATCTAGAGCAGGGAAACAGGTTCGGCAAACTTTTTCTGCCCTTTCGGATCTCGGGCATAATATCACGTGAGTTTGAGACGCTTTGGATACTTTTCATTTTTTTGAAAAAATCCAGACCCGCGACACCTTTTGCCTTCTTTTTCTCTCCTGAGCTGCACTCAGGTTTCTGCAGCTTGTTCAGAATCTAGAGCAGGGAAACAGGTTCCGCAAACTTTTTCTGCCCTTTCGGATATCGGGCAACATATGACGCGCGTTTGAGACGCTTTGGATACTTTTCATTTTTTGGAAAAAATCCTGACCCGCGGGTCACAGTTTTTGCCTTCTTTTTCTCTGCTGAGCTGCACTCAGGTTTCTGCAGCTTGTTCAGAATCTAGAGCAGGGAAACAGGTTCCGCAAACTTTTTCTGCCCGTTCGGATCTCGGGCATCATATGACGCGAGATGCTTTGTATACTTTTCAGTTTTTGGAAAAAAACCTGACCCGCGAAACCTTTTGCCTTCTTTTTCTCTCCTGAGCTGCACTCAGGTTTCTGCAGCTTGTTCAGAATCTAGAGCAGGGAAACAGGTTCCGAAAACTTTTTCTGCCCTTTCGGATCTCAGGCATCATATGAAGCGAGTTTGAGACGCTTTGGATACTTTTCATTTTTTGGAAAAAATCCTGACCCGCGGGTCACAGTTTTTGCCTTCTTTTTCTCTCCTGAGCTGCACTCAGGTTTCTGCAGCTTGTTCAGAATCTAGAGCAGGGAAACAGGTTCCGCAAACTTTTTCTGCCCTTTCGGATCTCAGGCATCATATAACGCGAGTTTGAGACGCTTTGGATACTTTTCATTTTTTTGAAAAAATCCTGACCCGCGGGTCACAGTTTTTGCCTTCTTTTTCTCTTCTGAGCTGCACTCAGGTTTCTGCAGCTTGTTCAGAATCTAGAGCAGGGAAACAGGTTCCGCAAACTTTTTCTGCCCTTTCGGATCTCGGGCATCATATGACGCGAGTTTGAGACGCTTTCGATACTTTTCATTTTTTGGAAAAATCCTGACCCGCGGGTCAGAGTTTTTGCCTTTTTTCTCTCCTGAGCTGCACTCAGGTTCCTGCAACTTGTTCAGAATCTAGAGCAGGGAAACAGGTTCCGCAAACTTTTTCTGTCCTTTCGGATCTCGGGCATCATATGACGCGAGTTTGAGACGCTTTGGATACTTTTCATTTTTTTGAAAAAATCCTGACCCGCGGGTCACAGTTTTTGCCTTTTTTCTCTCCTGAGCTGCACTCAGGTTTCTGTAGCTTGTTCAGAATCTAGAGCAGAGAAACAGGTTCCGCAAACTTTTTCTGCCCTTTCGGATCTCAGGCATGATATGACGTAAGTTTGAGACGCTTTGGATACTTTTCAGTTTTGTGAAAAAATCCTGACCCGCGGGTCACAGTTTTTGCCTTCTTTTTTTCTCCTGAGCTGCACTCAGGTTTCTGCAGCTTGTTCAGAATCTAGAGCAGGGAAACAGGTTCCGAAAACTTTTTCTGCCCTTTCGGATCTCAGGCATCATATGAAGCGAGTTTGAGACGCTTTGGATACTTTTCATTTTTTGGAAAAATCCTGACCCGCGGGTCACAGTATTTGCCTTCTTTTTCTCTCCTGAGCTGCACTCAGGTTTCTGCAGCTTGTTCAGAATCTAGAGCAGGGAAACAGGTTCCGCAAACTTTTTCTGCCCTTTCGGATCTCAGGCATCATATGACGCGAGTTTGAGACGCTTTGGATACTTTTCATTTTTTTGAAAAAATCCTGACCCGCGGGTCACAGTTTTTGCCTTTTTTCTCTCCTCAGCTGCACTCAGGTTTCTGCAGCTTGTTCAGAATCTAGAGCAGGGAAACAGGTTCCGCAAACTTTTTCTGCCCTTTTGGATCTCAGGCATCATATGATGCGAGTTTGAGACGCTTTGGATACTTTTCATTTTTGTGAAAAAATCCTGACCCGCGGGTCACAGTTTTTGCCTCCTTTTTCTCTTCTGAGCTGCACTCAGGTTTCTGCAGCTTGTTCAGAATCTAGAGCAGGGAAACAGGTTCCGCAAACTTTTTCTGCCCTTTCGGATCTCGGGCATCATATGACGCGAGTTTGAGACGCTTTCGATACTTTTCATTTTTTGGAAAAATCCTGACCCGCGGGTCAGAGTTTTTGCCTTTTTTCTCTCCTGAGCTGCACTCAGGTTCCTGCAACTTGTTCAGAATCTAGAGCAGGGAAACAGGTTCCGCAAACTTTTTCTGCCCTTTCGGATCTCGGGCATCATATGACGCGAGTTTGAGACGCTTTGGATACTTTTCATTTTTTTGAAAAAATCCTGACCCGCGGGTCACAGTTTTTGCCTTTTTTCTCTCCTGAGCTGCACTCAGGTTTCTGTAGCTTGTTCAGAATCTAGAGCAGAGAAACAGGTTCCGCAAACTTTTTCTGCCCTTTCGGATCTCAGGCATGATATGACGTAAGTTTGAGACGCTTTGGATACTTTTCAGTTTTGTGAAAAAATCCTGACCCGCGGGTCACAGTTTTTGCCTTCTTTTTTTCTCCTGAGATGCACTCAGGTTTCTGCAGCTTGTTCAGAATCTAGAGCAGGGAAACAGGTTCTGCAAACTTTTTCTGCCCTTTCGGATCTCGGGCATCATATGACGCGAGTTTGAGACGCTTTGGATACTTTTCATTTTTTTGAAAAAATCCTGACCCGCGGGTCACAGTTTTTGCCTTTTTTCTCTCCTGAGCTGCACTCAGCTTTCTGCAGCTTGTTCAGAATCTAGAGCAGGGAAACAGGATCCGCAAACTTTTTCTGCCCTTTCGGATCTCAGGCATCATATGACGTGAGTTTGAGATGCTTTGGTTACTTTTCATTTTTTTGAAAAAATCCTGACCCGCGGGTCACAGTTTTTGCCTTTTTTCTCTCCTGAGCTGCACTCAGGTTTCTGCAGCTTGTTCAGAATCTAGAGCAGGGAAACAGGTTCCGCAAACTTTTTCTGCCCTTTCGGATCTCAGGCATCATATGACGTGAGTTTGAGACGCTTTGGATACTTTTCATTTTTGTGAAAAAATCCTGACCCGCGGGTCACAGTTTTTGCCTTTTTTCTCTCCTGAGCTGCACTCAGGTTTCTGCAGCTTGTTCAGAATCTAGAGCAGGGAAACAGGTTCCGCAAGCTTTTTCTGCCCTTTCGGATCTCAGGCATCCTATGATGCGAGTTTGAGACCCTTAGGATACTTTTCATTTTTTGGAAAAAATCCTGACCCGCGGGTCACAGTTTTTGCCTTTTTTCTCTCCTGAGCTGCACTCAGGTTTCTGCAGCTTGTTCAGAATCTAGAGCAGGGAAACAGGTTCCGCAAACATTTTCTGCCCTTTCGGATCTCAGGCATCATATGATGCGACTTTGAGACGCTTTGTATACTTTTCATTTTTGGAAAAAATCCTGACCCGTTGGTCACAGTTTTTGCCTTCTTTTTCTCTCCTGAACTGCACTGAGCATTCTGCAGCTTGTTCAGAATCTAGAGCAGGGAAACAGGTTCCGCGAACTTTTTCTGCCCTTTCGGATCTCAGGCATCATATGATGCGAGTTTGAGACACATTGGATACTTTTCATTTTTTTGAAAAAATCCTGACCCGCGGGTCACAGTTTTTGCCTTTTTTCTCTCCTGAGCTGCACTGAGCATTCTGCAGCTTGTTCAGAATCTAGAGCAGGGAAACAGGTTCCGCAAACTTTCTCTGCCCTTTCGGATCTCAGGCATCATATGATACGAGTTTGAGACGCTTTGGATGCTTTTCATTTTTTTGAAAAAATCCTGACCCGCGGGTCACAGTTTTTGCCTTCTTTTTCTCTCCTGAGCTGCACTCAGGTTTTTGCAGCTTGTTCAGAATCTAGAGCAGGGAAACAGGTTCCGCAAACTTTTTCTGCCCTTTCGGATCTCGGGAATCATATGACGCGAGTTTGAGACGCTTTGGATACTTTTCATTTTTTTGAAAAAATCCTGACCCGCGGGTCACAGTTTTTGCCTTTTTTCTCTATTGAGCTGCACTCAGGTTGCTGTAGCTTGATCAGAATCTAGAGCAGAGAACCAGGTTCTGTAAACTTTTTCTGCCCTTTCGGATCTCAGGCATCATATGACGTGAGTTTGAGACACTTTGGATACTTTTCATTTTTTTGAAAAAATCCTGACCCGCGGGTCACAGTTTTTGCCTTCTTTTTCTCTCCTGAGCTGCACTCAGGTTTCTGCAGCTTGTTCAGAATCTAGAACAGGGAAACAGGTTCTGCAAGTTTTTTCTGCCCTTTCGGATCTCAGGCATCCTATGATGCGAGTTTGAGACCCTTTGGATACTTTTCATTTTTTGGAAAAAATCCTGACCCGCGGGTCACAGTTTTTGCCTTCTTTTTCTCTCCTGAGCTGCACTGAGCATTCTGCAGCTTGTTCAGAATCTAGAGCAGGGAAACAGGTTCCGCGAACTTTTTCTGCCCTTTCGGATCTCAGGCATCATATGATGCGAGTTTGAGACACATTGGATACTTTTCATTTTTTTGAAAAAATCCTGACCCGCAGGTAACAGTTTTTGCCTTTTTGCCCTCCTGAGCTGCACTCAGGTTTCTGCAGCTTGTTCAAAATCTAGAGCAGGGAAACAGATTCCGCAAACTTTTTCTGCCCTTTCGGATCTCGAGCATCATATGACGTGAGTTTGAGATGCTTTGGATACTTTTGATTTTTGTGAAAAAATCCTGACCCGCGGGTCACAGTTTTTGCCTTTTTTCTCTCCTGAGCTGCACTCAGGTTTCTGCAGCTTGTTCAGAATCTAGAGCAGGGAAACAGGTTCTGCAAGCTTTTTCTGCCCTTTCGGATCTCAGGCATCCTATGATGCGAGTTTGAGACCCTTTGCATACTTTTCATTTTTTGGAAAAAATCCTGACCCGCGGGTCACAGTTTTTGCCTTTTTTCTCTCCTGAGCTGCACTCAGGTTTCTGCAGCTTGTTCAGAATCTAGAGCAGGGAAACAGGTTCCGCAAACTTTTTCTGCCCTTTCGGATCTCAGGCATCATATGACGCGAGTTTGAGATGCTTTGGATACTTTTCATTTTTTGGAAAAAATCCTGACCCGCGGGTCACAGTTTTTGCCTTTTTTCTCTATTGAGCTGCACTCAGGTTGCTGTAGCTTGTTCAGAATTTAGAGCAGGGAAACAGGTTCTGTAAACTTTTTCTGCCCTTTCGGATCTCAGGCATCATATGACGTGAGTTTGAGACGCTTTGGATACTTTTCATTTTTGTGAAAAAATCCTGACCCGCGGGTCACAGTTTTTGCCTTTTTTCTCTCCTGAGCTGCACTCAGGTTTCTGCAGCTTGTTCAGAATCTAGAGCAGGGAAACAGGTTTCGCAAGCTTTTTCTGCCCTTTCGGATCTCAGGCATCCTATGATGCGACTTTGAGACCCTGTGGATACTTTTCATTTTTTGGAAAAAATCCTGACCCGCAGGTCACAGTTTTTGCCTTTTTTCTCTCCTGAGCTGCACTCAGGTTTCTGCAGCTTGTTCAGAATCTAGAGCAGGGAAACAGGTTCCGCAAACTTTTTCTGCCCTTTCGGATCTCAGGCATCATATGATGCGACTTTGAGACGCTTTGTATACTTTTCATTTTTGGAAAAAATCCTGACCCGCGGGTCACAGTTTTTGCCTTCTTTTTCTCTCCTGAGCTGCACTCAGGTTTTTGCAGCATGTTCAGAATCTAGAGCAGGGAAACAGGTTCCGCAAACTTTTTCTGCCCTTTCGGATCTCGGGCATCATATGACGCGAGTTTGAGACGGTTTGGATACTTTTCATTTTTTTGAAAAAATCCTGACCCGCGGGTCACAGTTTTTGCCTTTTTTCTCTATTGAGCTGCACTCAGGTTGCTGTAGCTTGTTCAGAATCTAGAGCAGAGAAACAGGTTCTGTAAACTTTTTCTGCCCTTTCGGATCTCAGGCATCATATGACGCGAGTTTGAGACGCTTTGGATACTTTTCATTTTTTTGAAAAAATCCTGACCCGCGGGTCACAGTTTTTGCCTTCTTTTTCTCTCCTGAGCTGCACTCAGGTTTCTGCAGCTTGTTCAGAATCTAGAACAGGGAAACAGGTTCTGCAAGTTTTTTCTGCCCTTTCGGATCTCAGGCATCCTATGATGCGAGTTTGAGACCCTTTGGATACTTTTCATTTTTTGGAAAAAATCCTGACCCGTTGGTCACAGTTTTTGCCTTCTTTTTCTCTCCTGAACTGCACTGAGCATTCTGCAGCTTGTTCAGAATCTAGAGCAGGGAAACAGGTTCCGCAAACTTTTTCTGCCCTTTCGGATCTCGGGCATCATATGACGCGAGTTTGAGACGCTTTGGATACTTTTCATTTTTTTGAAAAAATCCTGACCCGCGGGTCACAGTTTTTGCCTTTTTTCTCTCCTGAGCTGCACTGAGCATTCTGCAGCTTGTTCAGAATCTACAGCAGGGAAACAGGTTCCGCAAACTTTCTCTGCCCTTTCGGATCTCAGGCATGATATGATGCGAGTTTGAGACGCTTTGGATACTTTTCATTTTTTTGAAAAAATCCTGACCCGCGGGTCAGAGTTTTTGCCTTCTTTTTCTCTCCTCAGCTGCACTCAGGTTTTTGCAGCTTGTTCAGAATCTAGAGCAGGGAAACAGGTTCCGCAAACTTTTTCTGCCCTTTCGGATCTCAGGCATCATATGATGCGACTTCGAGACGCTTTGTATACTTTTCATTTTTGGAAAAAATCCTGACCCGTTGGTCACAGTTTTTGCCTTCTTTTTCTCTCCTGAACTGCACTGAGCATTCTGCAGCTTGTTCAGAATCTAGAGCAGGGAAACAGGTTCCGCGAACTTTTTCTGCCCTTTCGGATCTCAGGCATAATATGATACGAGTTTGAGACGCTTTGGATGCTTTTCATTTTTTTGAAAAAATCCTGACCCGCGGGTCACAGTTTTTGCCTTCTTTTTCTCTCCTGAGCTGCACTCAGGTTTTTGCAGCTTGTTCAGAATCTAGAGCAGGGAAACAGGTTCCGCAAACTTCTTCTGCCCTTTCGGATCTCGGGCATCATATGACGCGAGTTTGAGACGCTTTGGATACTTTTCATTTTTTTGAAAAAATCCTGACCTGCGGGTCACAGTTTTTGCCTTTTTTCTCTGTTGAGCTGCACTCAGGTTGCTGTAGCTTGATCAGAATCTAGAGCAGAGAACCAGGTTCTGTAAACTTTTTCTGCCCTTTCGGATCTCAGGCATCATATGATGTGAGTTTGAGACACTTTGGATACTTTTCATTTTTTTGAAAAAATCCTGACCCGCGGGTCACAGTTTTTGCCTTTTTTCTCTATTGAGCTGCACTCAGGTTGCTGTAGCTTGTTCAGAATCTAGAGCAGAGAAACTGGTTCTGTAAACTTTTTCTGCCCTTTCGGATCTCAGGCATCATATGACGCGAGTTTGAGACGCTTTGGATACTTTTCATTTTTTTGAAAAAATCCTGACCCGCGGGTCACAGTTTTTGCCTTCTTTTTCTCTCCTGAGCTGCACTCAGGTTTCTGCAGCTTGTTCAGAATCTAGAACAGGGAAACAGGTTCTGCAAGTTTTTTCTGCCCTTTCGGATCTCAGGCATCCTATGATGCGAGTTTGAGACCCTTTGGATACTTTTCATTTTTTGGAAAAAATCCTGACCCGCGGGTCACAGTTTTTGCCTTCTTTTTCTCTCCTGAGCTGCACTGAGCATTCTGCAGCTTGTTCAGAATCTAGAGCAGGGAAACAGGTTCCGCGAACTTTTTCTGCCCTTTCGGATCTCAGGCATCATATGATGCGAGTTTGAGACACATTGGATACTTTTCATTTTTTTGAAAAAATCCTGACCCGCAGGTAACAGTTTTTGCCTTCTTTTCCTCTCCTGAGCTGCACTCAGGTTTCTGCAGCTTGTTCAAAATCTAGAGCAGGGAAACAGGTTCTGCAAACTTTTTCTGCCCTTTCGGATCTCGGGCATCATATGACGTGAGTTTGAGATGCTTTGGATACTTTTCATTTTTTTGAAAAAATCCTGACCCGCGGGTCACAGTTTTTGCCTTCTTTTTCTCTCCTGAGCTGCACTCAGGTTTTTGCAGCTTGTTCAGAATCTAGAGCAGGGAAACAGGTTCCGCAAACTTTTTCTGCCCTTTCGGATCTCGGGCATCATATGACGCGAGTTTGAGACACTTTGGATGCTTTTCATTTTTTTGAAAAAATCCTGACCCGCGGGTCACAGTTTTTGCCTTCTTTTTCTCTCCTGAGCTGCACTCAGGTTTTTGCAGCTTGTTCAGAATCTAGAGCAGGGAAACAGGTTCCGCAAACTTTTTCTGCCCTTTCGGATCTCGGGAATCATATGACGCGAGTTTGAGACGCTTTGGATACTTTTCATTTTTTTGAAAAAATCCTGACCCGCGGGTCACAGTTTTTGCCTTTTTTCTCTATTGAGCTGCACTCAGGTTGCTGTAGCTTGATCAGAATCTAGAGCAGAGAACCAGGTTCTGTAAACTTTTTCTGCCCTTTCGGATCTCAGGCATCATATGACGTGAGTTTGAGACACTTTGGATACTTTTCATTTTTTTGAAAAAATCCTGACCCGCGGGTCACAGTTTTTGCCTTCTTTTTCTCTCCTGAGCTGCACTCAGGTTTCTGCAGCTTGTTCAGAATCTAGAACAGGGAAACAGGTTCTGCAAGTTTTTTCTGCCCTTTCGGATCTCAGGCATCCTATGATGCGAGTTTGAGACCCTTTGGATACTTTTCATTTTTTGGAAAAAATCCTGACCCGCGGGTCACAGTTTTTGCCTTCTTTTTCTCTCCTGAGCTGCACTGAGCATTCTGCAGCTTGTTCAGAATCTAGAGCAGGGAAACAGGTTCCGCGAACTTTTTCTGCCCTTTCGGATCTCAGGCATCATATGATGCGAGTTTGAGACACATTGGATACTTTTCATTTTTTTGAAAAAATCCTGACCCGCAGGTAACAGTTTTTGCCTTTTTGCCCTCCTGAGCTGCACTCAGGTTTCTGCAGCTTGTTCAAAATCTAGAGCAGGGAAACAGATTCCGCAAACTTTTTCTGCCCTTTCGGAGCTCGAGCATCATATGACGTGAGTTTGAGATGCTTTGGATACTTTTGATTTTTGTGAAAAAATCCTGACCCGCGGGTCACAGTTTTTGCCTTTTTTCTCTCCTGAGCTGCACTCAGGTTTCTGCAGCTTGTTCAGAATCTAGAGCAGGGAAACAGGTTCTGCAAGCTTTTTCTGCCCTTTCGGATCTCAGGCATCCTATGATGCGAGTTTGAGACCCTTTGCATACTTTTCATTTTTTGGAAAAAATCCTGACCCGCGGGTCACAGTTTTTGCCTTTTTTCTCTCCTGAGCTGCACTCAGGTTTCTGCAGCTTGTTCAGAATCTAGAGCAGGGAAACAGGTTCCGCAAACTTTTTCTGCCCTTTCGGATCTCAGGCATCATATGACGCGAGTTTGAGATGCTTTGGATACTTTTCATTTTTTGGAAAAAATCCTGACCCGCGGGTCACAGTTTTTGCCTTTTTTCTCTATTGAGCTGCACTCAGGTTGCTGTAGCTTGTTCAGAATTTAGAGCAGGGAAACAGGTTCTGTAAACTTTTTCTGCCCTTTCGGATCTCAGGCATCATATGACGTGAGTTTGAGACGCTTTGGATACTTTTCATTTTTGTGAAAAAATCCTGACCCGCGGGTCACAGTTTTTGCCTTTTTTCTCTCCTGAGCTGCACTCAGGTTTCTGCAGCTTGTTCAGAATCTAGAGCAGGGAAACAGGTTCCGCAAGCTTTTTCTGCCCTTTCGGATCTCAGGCATCCTATGATGCGACTTTGAGACCCTGTGGATACTTTTCATTTTTTGGAAAAAATCCTGACCCGCAGGTCACAGTTTTTGCCTTTTTTCTCTCCTGAGCTGCACTCAGGTTTCTGCAGCTTGTTCAGAATCTAGAGCAGGGAAACAGGTTCCGCAAACTTTTTCTGCCCTTTCGGATCTCGGGCATCATATGACGCGAGTTTGAGACGCTTTGGATACTTTTCATTTTTTTGAAAAAATCCTGACCCGCGGGTCACACTTTTTGCCTGCTTTTTCTCTCCTGAGGTGCACTCAGGTTTCTGCAGCTTGTTCAGAATCTAGAGCAGGGAAACAGGTTCCGCAAACTTTTTCTGCCCTTTCGGATCTCAGGCATCATATGACGCGAGTTTGAGATGCTTTGGATACTTTCCATTTTTTTGAAGAAATCCTGACCCGCGGGTCACACTTTTTGCCTTCTTTTTCTCACCTGAACTGCACTCAGGTTTCTGCAGCTTGTTCAGAATCTAGAGCAGGGAAACAGGTTCCGCAAACTTTTTCTGCCCTTTCGGATCTCGGGCATCATATGACGCGAGTTTGAGACGCTTTGGATACTTTTCATTTTTTTGAAAAAATCCTGACCCGCGGGTCACACTTTTTGCCTGCTTTTTCTCTCCTGAGGTGCACTCAGGTTTCTGCAGCTTGTTCAGAATCTAGAGCAGGGAAACAGGTTCCGCAAACTTTTTCTGCCCTTTCGGATCTCAGGCATCATATGACGTGAGTTTGAGACGCTTTGGATACTTTTCATTTTTGTGAAAAAATCCTGACCCGCGGGTCACAGTTTTTGCCTTTTTTCTCTCCTGAGCTGCACTCAGGTTTCTGCAGCTTGTTCAGAATCTAGAGCAGGGAAACAGGTTTCGCAAGCTTTTTCTGCCCTTTCGGATCTCAGGCATCCTATGATGCGACTTTGAGACCCTGTGGATACTTTTCATTTTTTGGAAAAAATCCTGACCCGCAGGTCACAGTTTTTGCCTTTTTTCTCTCCTGAGCTGCACTCAGGTTTCTGCAGCTTGTTCAGAATCTAGAGCAGGGAAACAGGTTCCGCAAACTTTTTCTGCCCTTTCGGATCTCAGGCATCATATGATGCGACTTTGAGACGCTTTGTATACTTTTCATTTTTGGAAAAAATCCTGACCCGCGGGTCACAGTTTTTGCCTTCTTTTTCTCTCCTGAGCTGCACTCAGGTTTTTGCAGCATGTTCAGAATCTAGAGCAGGGAAACAGGTTCCGCAAACTTTTTCTGCCCTTTCGGATCTCGGGCATCATATGACGCGAGTTTGAGACGGTTTGGATACTTTTCATTTTTTTGAAAAAATCCTGACCCGCGGGTCACAGTTTTTGCCTTTTTTCTCTATTGAGCTGCACTCAGGTTGCTGTAGCTTGTTCAGAATCTAGAGCAGAGAAACAGGTTCTGTAAACTTTTTCTGCCCTTTCGGATCTCAGGCATCATATGACGCGAGTTTGAGACGCTTTGGATACTTTTCATTTTTTTGAAAAAATCCTGACCCGCGGGTCACAGTTTTTGCCTTCTTTTTCTCTCCTGAGCTGCACTCAGGTTTCTGCAGCTTGTTCAGAATCTAGAACAGGGAAACAGGTTCTGCAAGTTTTTTCTGCCCTTTCGGATCTCAGGCATCCTATGATGCGAGTTTGAGACCCTTTGGATACTTTTCATTTTTTGGAAAAAATCCTGATACGCGGGTCACAGTTTTTGCCTTCTTTTTCTCTCCTGAGCTGCACTGAGCATTCTGCAGCTTGTTCAGAATCTAGAGCAGGGAAACAGGTTCCGCAAACTTTTTCTGCCCTTTCGGATCTCAGGCATCATATGATGCGAGTTTGAGACGCTTTGGATTCTTTTCATTTTTGGAAAAAATCCTGACCCGTTGGTCACAGTTTTTGCCTTCTTTTTCTCTCCTGAACTGCACTGAGCATTCTGCAGCTTGTTCAGAATCTAGAGCAGGGAAACAGGTTCCGCAAACTTTTTCTGCCCTTTCGGATCTCGGGCATCATATGACGCGAGTTTGAGACGCTTTGGATACTTTTCATTTTTTTGAAAAAATCCTGACCCGCGGGTCACAGTTTTTGCCTTTTTTCTCTCCTGAGCTGCACTGAGCATTCTGCAGCTTGTTCAGAATCTACAGCAGGGAAACAGGTTCCGCAAACTTTCTCTGCCCTTTCGGATCTCAGGCATGATATGATGCGAGTTTGAGACGCTTTGGATACTTTTCATTTTTTTGAAAAAATCCTGACCCGCGGGTCAGAGTTTTTGCCTTCTTTTTCTCTCCTCAGCTGCACTCAGGTTTTTGCAGCTTGTTCAGAATCTAGAGCAGGGAAACAGGTTCCGCAAACTTTTTCTGCCCTTTCGGATCTCAGGCATCATATGATGCGACTTCGAGACGCTTTGTATACTTTTCATTTTTGGAAAAAATCCTGACCCGTTGGTCACAGTTTTTGCCTTCTTTTTCTCTCCTGAACTGCACTGAGCATTCTGCAGCTTGTTCAGAATCTAGAGCAGGGAAACAGGTTCCGCGAACTTTTTCTGCCCTTTCGGATCTCAGGCATAATATGATACGAGTTTGAGACGCTTTGGATGCTTTTCATTTTTTTGAAAAAATCCTGACCCGCGGGTCACAGTTTTTGCCTTCTTTTTCTCTCCTGAGCTGCACTCAGGTTTTTGCAGCTTGTTCAGAATCTAGAGCAGGGAAACAGGTTCCGCAAACTTCTTCTGCCCTTTCGGATCTCGGGCATCATATGACGCGAGTTTGAGACGCTTTGGATACTTTTCATTTTTTTGAAAAAATCCTGACCTGCGGGTCACAGTTTTTGCCTTTTTTCTCTGTTGAGCTGCACTCAGGTTGCTGTAGCTTGATCAGAATCTAGAGCAGAGAACCAGGTTCTGTAAACTTTTTCTGCCCTTTCGGATCTCAGGCATCATATGACGTGAGTTTGAGACGCTTTGGATACTTTTCATTTTTTTGAAAAAATCCTGACCCGCGGGTCACAGTTTTTGCCTTCTTTTTCTCTCCTGAGCTGCACTCAGGTTTCTGCAGCTTGTTCAGAATCTAGAACAGGGAAACAGGTTCTGCAAGTTTTTTCTACCCTTTCGGATCTCAGGCATCCTATGATGCGAGTTTGAGACCCTTTGAATACTTTTCATTTTTTGGAAAAAATCCTGACCCGCGGGTCACAGTTTTTGCCTTCTTTTTCTCTCCTGAGCTGCACTGAGCATTCTGCAGCTTGTTCAGAATCTAGAGCAGGGAAACAGGTTCCGCGAACTTTTTCTGCCCTTTCGGATCTCGGGCATCATATGATGCGAGTTTGAGACACATTGGATACTTTTCATTTTTTTGAAAAAATCCTGACCCGCAGGTAACAGTTTTTGCCTTCTTTTCCTCTCCTGAGCTGCACTCAGGTTTCTGCAGCTTGTTCAAAATCTAGAGCAGGGAAACAGGTTCTGCAAACTTTTTCTGCCCTTTCGGATCTCGGGCATCATATGACGTGAGTTTGAGATGCTTTGGATACTTTTCATTTTTTTGAAAAAATCCTGACCCGCGGGTCACAGTTTTTGCCTTCTTTTTCTCTCCTGAGCTGCACTCAGGTTTTTGCAGCTTGTTCAGAATCTAGAGCAGGGAAACAGGTTCCGCAAACTTTTTCTGCCCTTTCGGATCTCGGGCATCATATGACGCGAGTTTGAGATGCTTTGGATGCTTTTCATTTTTTTGAAAAAATCCTGACCCGCGGGTCACAGTTTTTGCCTTCTTTTTCTCTCCTGAGCTGCACTCAGGTTTTTGCAGCTTGTTCAGAATCTAGAGCAGGGAAACAGGTTCCGCAAACTTTTTCTGCCCTTTCGGATCTCGGGAATCATATGACGCGAGTTTGAGACGCTTTGGATACTTTTCATTTTTTTGAAAAAATCCTGACCCGCGGGTCACAGTTTTTGCCTTTTTTCTCTATTGAGCTGCACTCAGGTTGCTGTAGCTTGATCAGAATCTAGAGCAGAGAACCAGGTTCTGTAAACTTTTTCTGCCCTTTCGGATCTCAGGCATCATATGACGTGAGTTTGAGACACTTTGGATACTTTTCATTTTTTTGAAAAAATCCTGACCCGCGGGTCACAGTTTTTGCCTTCTTTTTCTCTCCTGAGCTGCACTCAGGTTTCTGCAGCTTGTTCAGAATCTAGAACAGGGAAACAGGTTCTGCAAGTTTTTTCTGCCCTTTCGGATCTCAGGCATCCTATGATGCGAGTTTGAGACCCTTTGGATACTTTTCATTTTTTGGAAAAAATCCTGACCCGCGGGTCACAGTTTTTGCCTTCTTTTTCTCTCCTGAGCTGCACTGAGCATTCTGCAGCTTGTTCAGAATCTAGAGCAGGGAAACAGGTTCCGCGAACTTTTTCTGCCCTTTCGGAGCTCGAGCATCATATGACGTGAGTTTGAGATGCTTTGGATACTTTTGATTTTTGTGAAAAAATCCTGACCCGCGGGTCACAGTTTTTGCCTTTTTTCTCTCCTGAGCTGCACTCAGGTTTCTGCAGCTTGTTCAGAATCTAGAGCAGGGAAACAGGTTCTGCAAGCTTTTTCTGCCCTTTCGGATCTCAGGCATCCTATGATGCGAGTTTGAGACCCTTTGCATACTTTTCATTTTTTGGAAAAAATCCTGACCCGCGGGTCACAGTTTTTGCCTTTTTTCTCTCCTGAGCTGCACTCAGGTTTCTGCAGCTTGTTCAGAATCTAGAGCAGGGAAACAGGTTCCGCAAACTTTTTCTGCCCTTTCGGATCTCAGGCATCATATGACGCGAGTTTGAGATGCTTTGGATACTTTTCATTTTTTGGAAAAAATCCTGACCCGCGGGTCACAGTTTTTGCCTTTTTTCTCTATTGAGCTGCACTCAGGTTGCTGTAGCTTGTTCAGAATTTAGAGCAGGGAAACAGGTTCTGTAAACTTTTTCTGCCCTTTCGGATCTCAGGCATCATATGACGTGAGTTTGAGACGCTTTGGATACTTTTCATTTTTGTGAAAAAATCCTGACCCGCGGGTCACAGTTTTTGCCTTTTTTCTCTCCTGAGCTGCACTCAGGTTTCTGCAGCTTGTTCAGAATCTAGAGCAGGGAAACAGGTTCCGCAAGCTTTTTCTGCCCTTTCGGATCTCAGGCATCCTATGATGCGACTTTGAGACCCTGTGGATACTTTTCATTTTTTGGAAAAAATCCTGACCCGCAGGTCACAGTTTTTGCCTTTTTTCTCTCCTGAGCTGCACTCAGGTTTCTGCAGCTTGTTCAGAATCTAGAGCAGGGAAACAGGTTCCGCAAACTTTTTCTGCCCTTTCGGATCTCGGGCATCATATGACGCGAGTTTGAGACGCTTTGGATACTTTTCATTTTTTTGAAAAAATCCTGACCCGCGGGTCACACTTTTTGCCTGCTTTTTCTCTCCTGAGGTGCACTCAGGTTTCTGCAGCTTGTTCAGAATCTAGAGCAGGGAAACAGGTTCCGCAAACTTTTTCTGCCCTTTCGGATCTCAGGCATCATATGACGCGAGTTTGAGATGCTTTGGATACTTTCCATTTTTTTGAAGAAATCCTGACCCGCGGGTCACACTTTTTGCCTTCTTTTTCTCACCTGAGCTGCACTCAGGTTTCTGCAGCTTGTTCAGAATCTAGAGCAGGGAAACAGGTTCCGCAAACTTTTTCTGCCCTTTCGGATCTCGGGCATCATATGACGCGAGTTTGAGACGCTTTGGATACTTTTCATTTTTTTGAAAAAATCCTGACCCGCGGGTCACACTTTTTGCCTGCTTTTTCTCTCCTGAGGTGCACTCAGGTTTCTGCAGCTTGTTCAGAATCTAGAGCAGGGAAACAGGTTCCGCAAACTTTTTCTGCCCTTTCGGATCTCGGGCATCATATGACGCGAGTTTGAGACGCTTTGGATACTTTTCATTTTTTTGAAAAAATCCTGACCCGCGGGTCACACTTTTTGCCTGCTTTTTCTCTCCTGAGCTGCACTCAGGTTTCTGCAGCTTGTTCAGAATCTAGAGCAGGGAAACAGGTTCCGCAAACTTTTTCTGCCCTTTCGGATCTCGGGCATCATATGACGCGAGTTTCAGACGCTTTGGATACTTTTCATTTTTTTGAAAAAATCCTGACCCGCGGGTCACACTTTTTTCCTGCTTTTTCTCTCCTGAGCTGCCCTCAGGTTTCTGCAGCTTGTTCAGAATCTAGAGCAGGGAAACAGGTTCCGCAAACTTTTTCTGCCCTTTCGGATCTCGGGCATCATATGACGTGAGTTTGAGACGCTTTGGATACTTTTCATTTTTTGGAAAAAATCCTGACCCACGGGTCACAGTTTTTGCCTTCTTTTTCTCTCCTGAGCTGCACTCAGGTTTCTGCAGCTTGTTCAGAATCTAGAGCAGGGAAACAGGTTCCGCAAGCTATTTCTGCCCTTTCGGATCTCGGGCATCATATGACGTGAGTTTGAGACGCTTTGGATACTTTTCATTTTTTGGAAAAAATCCTGACCCGCGGGTCACAGTTTTTGCCTTCTTTTCTCTCCTGAGCTGCACTCAGGTTTCTGCAGCTTGTTCAGAATCTAGAGCAGGGAAACAGGTTCTGCAAGCTTTTTCTGCCCTTTCGGATCTCGGGCATCATATGACGCGAGTTTGAGACGCTTTGGATACTTTTCATTTTTTTGAAAAAAATCCTGACCCGCGACACCTTTTGCCTTCTTTTTCTCTCCTGAGCTGCACTCAGGTTTCTACAGCCTGTTCAGAATCTAGAGCAGGGAAACAGGTTTCGCAAACTTTTTCTGCCCTTTTGGATCTCGGGCATCATATGACGCACGTTTGAAACGCTTTGGGTACTTTTCATTTTTTTGAAAAAAATCCTGACCCGCGACACCTTTTGCCTTCTTTTTCTCTCCAGAGCTGCACTCAGGTTTCTGTAGCTTGTTCAGAATCTAGAGCAGGGAAACAGGTTTCACAAACTTTTTCTGCTCGTTCGGATCTCGGGCATCATATGACGCGAGTTTGAGACGCTTTGGATACTTTTCATTTTTTGGAAAAAATCCTGATCCGCGGGTCACAGTTTTGGCCTTCTTTTTTTCTGCTGAGCTGCACTAAGGTTTCTGCAGCTTGTTCAGAATCTAGAGCAGAGAAACAGGTTCTCTAAGCTTTTTCTGCCCTTTCGGATCTCGGGCATCATATGACACGAGTTTGAGACGCTTTGTATACTTTTCATTTTTTGGAAAAAATCCTGACCCGCGGGTCACAGTTTTTGCCTTCTTTTTCTCTCCTGAGCTGCACTCAGGTTTCTGCAGCTTGTTCAGAATCTAGAGCAGGGAAACAGGTTCCGCAAACTTTTTCTGCCCGTTTGGATCTCGGGCATCATATGACGCGAGTTTGAGACGCTTTGGATACTTTTCATTTTTTGGAAAAAATCCTGACCCACGGGTCACAGTTTTTGCCTTCTTTTTCTCTCCTGAGCTGCACTCAGGTTTCTGCAGCTTGTTCAGAATCTAGAGCAGGGAAACAGGTTCCGCAAACTTTTTCTGCCCTTTCGGATCTCGGGCATCATATGACGCGAGTTTGAGACGCTTTGGATACTTTTCATTTTTTTGAAAAAATCCTGACCCACGGGTCACAGTTTTTGCCTTCTTTTTCTCTCCTGAGCTGCACTCAGGTTTCTGCAGCTTGTTCAGAATCTAGAGTAGGGAAACAGGTTCCGCAAACTTTTTCTGCCCGTTCGGATCTCGGGCATCATATGACGCGAGATGCTTTGGATACTTTTCATTTTTTGGAAAAAATCCTGACCCGCGGGTCACAGTTTTTGCCTTCTTTTTCTCTCCTGAGCTGCACTCAGGTTTCTGCAGCTTGTTCAGAATCTAGAGCAGGGAAACAGGTTCTGCAAACTTTTTCTGGCCTTTCGGATCTCAGGCATCATATGACACGAGTATGAGACGCTCTGGATACTTCTCATTTTTTTGAAAAAATCCTGACCCGCGGGTCACAGTTTTTGCCTTCTTTTCCTCTCCTGAGCTGCACTCAGGTTTCTGCAGCTTGTTCAGAATCTAGAGCAGGGAAACAGGTTCTGCAAGCTTTTTCTGCCCTTTCGGATCTCGGGCATCATATGACGCGAGTTTGAGACGCTTTGGATACTTTTCATTTTTTTGAACAAAATCCTGACCCGCGACACCTTTTGCCTTCTTTTTCTCTCCTGAGCTGCACTCAGGTTTCTGCAGCTTGTTCAGAATCTAGAGCAGGGAAACAGGTTTCGCAAACTTTTTCTGCCCTTTTGGATCTCGGGCATCATATGACGCACGTTTGAAACGCTTTGGGTACTTTTCATTTTTTTGAAAAAAATCCTGACCCGCGACACCTTTTGCCTTCTTTTTCTCTCCAGAGCTGCACTCAGGTTTCTGCAGCTTGTTCAGAATCTAGAGCAGGGAAACAGGTTTCACAAACTTTTTCTGCTCGTTCGGATCTCGGGCATCATATGACGCGAGTTTGAGACGCTTTGGATACTTTTCATTTTTTGGAAAAAATCCTGACCCGCGGGTCACAGTTTTGGCCTTCTTTTTTTCTGCTGAGCTGCACTCAGGTTTCTGCAGCTTGTTCAGAATCTAGAGCAGAGAAACAGGTTCTCTAAGCCTTTTCTGCCCTTTCGGATCTCGGGCATCATATGACACGAGTTTGAGACGCTTTGGATACTTTTCATTTTTTGGAAAAAATCCTGACCCGCGGGTCACAGTTTTTGCCTTCTTTTTCTCTCCTGAGCTGCACTCAGGTTTCTGCAGCTTGTTCAGAATCTAGAGCAGGGAAACAGGTTCCGCAAACTTTTTCTGCCCGTTTGGATCTCGGGCATCATATGACGCGAGTTTGAGACGCTTTGGATACTTTTCATTTTTTGGAAAAAATCCTGACCCACGGGTCACAGTTTTTGCCTTCTTTTTCTCTCCTGAGCTGCACTCAGGTTTCTGCAGCTTGTTCAGAATCTAGAGCAGGGAAACAGGTTCCGCAAGCTTTTTCTGCCCTTTCGGATCTCGGGCATCATATGACGCGAGTTTGAGACGCTTTGGATACTTTTCATTTTTTGGAAAAAATCCTGACCCGCGGGTCACAGTTTTTGCCTTCTTTTTCTCTGCTGAGCTGCACTCAGGTTTCTGCAGCTTGTTCAGAATCTAGAGCAGGGAAACAGGTTCCGCAAACTTTTTCTGCCCGTTCGGATCTCGGGCATCATATGACGCGAGATGCTTTGGATACTTTTCATTTTTTGGAAAAAATCCTGACCCGAGGGTCATAGTTTTTGCCTTCTTTTTCTCTCCTGAGCTGCACTCAGGTTTCTGCAGCTTGTTCAGAATCTAGAGCAGGGAAACAGGTTCCGCAAACTTTTTCTGCCCGTTTGGATCTCGGGCATCATATGACGCGAGTTTGAGACGCTTTGGATACTTTTCATTTTTTGGAAAAAATCCTGACCCACGGGTCACAGTTTTTGCCTTCTTTTTCTCTCCTGAGCTGCACTCAGGTTTCTGCAGCTTGTTCAGAATCTAGAGCAGGGAAACAGGTTCCGCAAGCTTTTTCTGCCCTTTCGGATCTCGGGCATCATATGACGCGAGTTTGAGACGCTTTGGATACTTTTCATTTTTTGGAAAAAATCCTGACCCGCGGGTCACAGTTTTTGCCTTCTTTTTCTCTGCTGAGCTGCACTCAGGTTTCTGCAGCTTGTTCAGAATCTAGAGCAGGGAAACAGGTTCCGCAAACTTTTTCTGCCCTTTCGGATCTCGGGCATCATATGACGCGAGTTTGAGACGCTTTGGATACTTTTCATTTTTTTGAACAAAATCCTGACCCGCGACACCTTTTGCCTTCTTTTTCTCTCCTGAGCTGCACTCAGGTTTCTGCAGCTTGTTCAGAATCTAGAGCAGGGAAACAGGTTTCGCAAACTTTTTCTGCCCTTTTGGATCTCGGGCATCATATGACGCACGTTTGAAACGCTTTGGGTACTTTTCATTTTTTTGAAAAAAATCCTGACCCGCGACACCTTTTGCCTTCTTTTTCTCTCCAGAGCTGCACTCAGGTTTCTGCAGCTTGTTCAGAATCTAGAGCAGGGAAACAGGTTTCACAAACTTTTTCTGCTCGTTCGGATCTCGGGCATCATATGACGCGAGTTTGAGACGCTTTGGATACTTTTCATTTTTTGGAAAAAATCCTGACCCGCGGGTCACAGTTTTGGCCTTCTTTTTTTCTGCTGAGCTGCACTCAGGTTTCTGCAGCTTGTTCAGAATCTAGAGCAGAGAAACAGGTTCTCTAAGCTTTTTCTGCCCTTTCGGATCTCGGGCATCATATGACACGAGTTTGAGACGCTTTGGATACTTTTCATTTTTTGGAAAAAATCCTGACCCGCGGGTCACAGTTTTTGCCTTCTTTTTCTCTCCTGAGCTGCACTCAGGTTTCTGCAGCTTGTTCAGAATCTAGAGCAGGGAAACAGGTTCCGCAAACTTTTTCTGCCCGTTTGGATCTCGGGCATCATATGACGCGAGTTTGAGACGCTTTGGATACTTTTCATTTTTTGGAAAAAATCCTGACCCACGGGTCACAGTTTTTGCCTTCTTTTTCTCTCCTGAGCTGCACTCAGGTTTCTGCAGCTTGTTCAGAATCTAGAGCAGGGAAACAGGTTCCGCAAGCTTTTTCTGCCCTTTCGGATCTCGGGCATCATATGACGCGAGTTTGAGACGCTTTGGATACTTTTCATTTTTTGGAAAAAATCCTGACCCGCGGGTCACAGTTTTTGCCTTCTTTTTCTCTGCTGAGCTGCACTCAGGTTTCTGCAGCTTGTTCAGAATCTAGAGCAGGGAAACAGGTTCCGCAAACTTTTTCTGCCCGTTCGGATCTCGGGCATCATATGACGCGAGATGCTTTGGATACTTTTCATTTTTTGGAAAAAATCCTGACCCGAGGGTCATAGTTTTTGCCTTCTTTTTCTCTCCTGAGCTGCACTCAGGTTTCTGCAGCTTGTTCAGAATCTAGAGCAGGGAAACAGGTTCCGCAAACTTTTTCTGCCCTTTCGGATCTCGGGCATCATATGACGCGAGTTTGAGACGCTTTCGATACTTTTCATTTTTTGGAAAAAATCCTGACCTGCGGGTCACAGTTTTGGCCTTCTTTTTCTCGGCTGAGCTGCACTCAGGTTTCTGCAGCTTGTTCAGAATCTAGAGCAGAGAAACAGGTTCTCTAAGCTTTTTCTGCCCTTTCGGATCTCGGGCATCATATGACGCGAGATGCTTTGAATACTTTTCAGTTTTTGGAAAAAATCCTGACCCGCGAAACCTTTTGCCTTCTTTTTCTCTCCTGAGCTGCACTCAGGTTTCTGCAGCTTGTTCAGAATCTAGAGCAGGGAAACAGGTTCCGCAAACTTTTTCTGCTCTTTCGGATCTCAGGCATCATATGACGCGAGTTTGAGACGCTTTGGATACTTTTCATTTTTTGGAAAAAATCCTGACCCGCGGGTCACAGTTTTTGCCTTCTTTTTCTCTCCTGAGCTGCACTCAGGTTTCTGCAGCTTGTTCAGAATCTAGAGCAGGGAAACAGGTTCCGCAAACTTTTTCTTCCCTTTCGGATCTCGGGCATCATATGACGCGAGTTTGAGACGCTTTGGATACTTTCCATTTTTTGGAAAAAATCCTGACCTGCGGGTCACAGTTTTTGCCTTCCTTTCTCTCCTGAGCTGCACTCAGGTTTCTGCAGCTTGTTCAGAATCTAGAGCAGGGAAACAGGTTCCGCAAACTTTTTCTGCCCTTTCGGATCTCGGGCATCATATGACGCGAGTTTGAGACGCTTTGGATACTTTTCATTTTTTTGAAAAAAATCCTGACCCGCGACACCTTTTGCCTTCTTTTTCTCTGCTGAGCTGCACTCAGGTTTCTGCAGCTTGTTCAGAATCTAGAGCAGGGAAACAGGTTCCGCAAACTTTTTCTGCCCTTTCGGATCTCGGGCATCATATGACGCGAGTTTGAGACGCTTTGGATACTTTTCATTTTTTTGAAAAAATCTTTTGCCTTCTTTTTCTCTCCTGAGCTGCACTCAGGTTTCTGCAGCTTGTTCAGAATCTAGAGCAGAGAAACAGGTTGTCTAAGCTTTTTCTGCCCTTTCGGATCTCAGGCATCATATGACGCGAGTTTGAGACGCTTTGGATACTTTTCATTTTTTGGAAAAAATCCTGACCCGCGGGTCACAGTTTTTGCCTTCTTTTTCTCTCCTGAGCTGCACTCAGGTTTCTGCAGCTTGTTCAGAATCTAGAGCAGGGAAACAGGTTCCGCAAACTTTTTCTGCCCGTTCGGATCTCGGGCATCATATGACGCGAGATGCTTTGGATACTTTTCATTTTTTGGAAAAAATCCTGACCCGAGGGTCATAGTTTTTGCCTTCTTTTTCTCTCCTGAGCTGCACTCAGGTTTCTGCAGCTTGTTCAGAATCTAGAGCAGGGAAACAGGTTCCGCAAACTTTTTCTGCCCTTTCGGATCTCGGGCATCATATGACGCGAGTTTGAGACGCTTTGGATACTTTTCATTTTTTGGAAAAAATCCTGACCTGCGGGTCACAGTTTTGGCCTTCTTTTTCTCGGCTGAGCTGCACTCAGGTTTCTGCAGCTTGTTCAGAATCTAGAGCAGAGAAACAGGTTCTCTAAGCTTTTTCTGCCCTTTCGGATCTCGGGCATCATATGACGCGAGATGCTTTGAATACTTTTCAGTTTTTGGAAAAAATCCTGACCCGCGAAACCTTTTGCCTTCTTTTTCTCTCCTGAGCTGCACTCAGGTTTCTGCAGCTTGTTCAGAATCTAGAGCAGGGAAACAGGTTCCGCAAACTTTTTCTGCTCTTTCGGATCTCAGGCATCATATGACGCAAGTTTGAGACGCTTTGGATACTTTTCATTTTTTGGAAAAAATCCTGACCTGCGGGTCACAGTTTTTGCCTTCCTTTCTCTCCTGAGCTGCACTCAGGTTTCTGCAGCTTGTTCAGAATCTAGAGCAGGGAAACAGGTTCCGCAAACTTTTTCTGCCCTTTCGGATCTCGGGCATCATATGACGCGAGTTTGAGACGCTTTGGATACTTTTCATTTTTTTGAAAAAAATCCTGACCCGCGACACCTTTTGCCTTCTTTTTCTCTGCTGAGCTGCACTCAGGTTTCTGCAGCTTGTTCAGAATCTAGAGCAGGGAAACAGGTTCCGCAAACTTTTTCTGCCCTTTCGGATCTCGGGCATCATATGACGCGAGTTTGAGACGCTTTGGATACTTTTCATTTTTTTGAAAAAATCTTTTGCCTTCTTTTTCTCTCCTGAGCTGCACTCAGGTTTCTGCAGCTTGTTCAGAATCTAGAGCAGAGAAACAGGTTGTCTAAGCTTTTTCTGCCCTTTCGGATCTCAGGCATCATATGACGCGAGTTTGAGACGCTTTGGATACTTTTCATTTTTTGGAAAAAATCCTGACCCGCGGGTCACAGTTTTTGCCTTCTTTTTCTCTCCTGAGCTGCACTCAGGTTTCTGCAGCTTGTTCAGAATCTAGAGCAGGGAAACAGGTTCCGCAAACTTTTTCTGCCCGTTCGGATCTCGGGCATCATATGACGCGAGATGCTTTGGATACTTTTCATTTTTTGGAAAAAATCCTGACCCGAGGGTCATAGTTTTTGCCTTCTTTTTCTCTCCTGAGCTGCACTCAGGTTTCTGCAGCTTGTTCAAAATCTAGAGCAGGGAAACAGGTTCCGCAAACTTTTTCTGCCCTTTCGGATCTCGGGCATCATATGACGCGAGTTTGAGACGCTTTGGATACTTTTCATTTTTTGGAAAAAATCCTGACCTGCGGGTCACAATTTTGGCCTTCTTTTTCTCGGCTGAGCTGCACTCAGGTTTCTGCAGCTTGTTCAGAATCTAGAGCAGAGAAACAGGTTCTCTAAGCTTTTTCTGCCCTTTCGGATCTCGGGCATCATATGACGCGAGATGCTTTGAATACTTTTCAGTTTTTGGAAAAAATCCTGACCCGCGAAACCTTTTGCCTTCTTTTTCTCTCCTGAGCTGCACTCAGGTTTCTGCAGCTTGTTCAGAATCTAGAGCAGGGAAACAGGTTCCGCAAACTTTTTCTGCTCTTTCGGATCTCAGGCATCATATGACGCAAGTTTGAGACGCTTTGGATACTTTTCATTTTTTGGAAAAAATCCTGACCCGCGGGTCACAGTTTTTGCCTTCTTTTTCTCTCCTGAGCTGCACTCAGGTTTCTGCAGCTTGTTCAGAATCTAGAGCAGGGAAACAGGTTCCGCAAACTTTTTCTGCCCTTTCGGATCTCAGGCATCATATGACGCGAGTTTGAGACGCTTTGGATACTTTCCATTTTTTGGAAAAAATCCTGACCTGCGGGTCACAGTTTTTGCCTTCTTTTTCTCTCCTGAGCTGCACTCAGGTTTCTGCAGCTTGTTCAGAATCTAGAGCAGGGAAACAGGTTCCGCAAACTTTTTCTGCCCTTTCGGATCTCGGGCATGATATGACGCGAGTTTGAGACGCTTTGGATACTTTTCATTTTTTTGAAAAAAATCCTGACCCGCGACACCTTTTGCCTTCTTTTTCTCTCCTGAGCTGCACTCAGGTTTCTGCAGCTTGTTCAGAATCTAGAGCAGGGAAACAGGTTCCGCAAGCTATTTCTGCCCTTTCGGATCTCGGGCATCATATGACGTGAGTTTGAGACGCTTTGGATACTTTTCATTTTTTGGAAAAAATCCTGACCCGCGGGTCACAGTTTTTGCCTTCTTTTTCTCTCCTGAGCTGCACTCAGGTTTCTGCAGCTTGTTCAGAATCTAGAGCAGAGAAACAGGTTCTCTAAGCTTTTTCTGCCCTTTCGGATCTCGGGCATCATATGACGCGAGATGCTTTGAATACTTTTCAGTTTTTGGAAAAAATCCTGACCCGCGAAACCTTTTGCCTTCTTTTTCTCTCCTGAGCTGCACTCAGGTTTCTGCAGCTTGTTCAGAATCTAGAGCAGGGAAACAGGTTCCGCAAACTTTTTCTGCTCTTTCGGATCTCAGGCATCATATGACGCGAGTTTGAAACGCTTTGGATACTTTTCATTTTTTGGAAAAAATCCTGACCCGCGGGTCACAGTTTTTGCCTTCTTTTTCTCTCCTGAGCTGCACTCAGGTTTCTGCAGCTTGTTCAGAATCTAGAGCAGGGAAACAGGTTCCGCAAACTTTTTCTTCCCTTTCGGATCTCGGGCATCATATGACGCGAGTTTGAGACGCTTTGGATACTTTCCATTTTTTGGAAAAATTCCTGACCTGCGGGTCACAGTTTTTGCCTTCTTTTTCTCTCCTGAGCTGCACTCAGGTTTCTGCAGCTTGTTCAGAATCTAGAGCAGGGAAACAGGTTCCGCAAACTTTTTCTGCCCTTTCGGATCTCGGGCATCATATGACGCGAGTTTGAGACGCTTTGGATACTTTTCATTTTTTTGAAAAAAATCCTGACCCGCGACACCTTTTGCCTTCTTTTTCTCTGCTGAGCTGCACTCAGGTTTCTGCAGCTTGTTCAGAATCTAGAGCAGGGAAACAGGTTCCGCAAACTTTTTCTGCCCTTTCGGATCTCGGGCATCATATGACGCGAGTTTGAGACGCTTTGGATACTTTTCATTTTTTGGAAAAAATCCTGACCTGCAGGTCACAGTTTTGGCCTTCTTTTTCTCGGCTGAGCTGCACTCAGGTTTCTGCAGCTTGTTCAGAATCTAGAGCAGAGAAACAGGTTCTCTAAGCTTTTTCTGCCCTTTCGGATCTCGGGCATCATATGACGCGAGATGCTTTGAATACTTTTCAGTTTTTGGAAAAAATCCTGACCCGCGAAACCTTTTGCCTTCTTTTTCTCTCCTGAGCTGCACTCAGGTTTCTGCAGCTTGTTCAGAATCTAGAGCAGGGAAACAGGTTCCGCAAACTTTTTCTGCTCTTTCGGATCTCAGGCATCATATGACGCAAGTTTGAGACGCTTTGGATACTTTTCATTTTTTGGAAAAAATCCTGACCCGCGGGTCACAGTTTTTGCCTTCTTTTTCTCTCCTGAGCTGCACTCAGGTTTCTGCAGCTTGTTCAGAATCTAGAGCAGGGAAACAGGTTCCGCAAACTTTTTCTTCCCTTTCGGATCTCGGGCATCATATGACGCGAGTTTGAGACGCTTTGGATACTTTCCATTTTTTGGAAAAAATCCTGACCTGCGGGTCACAGTTTTTGCCTTCTTTTTCTCTCCTGAGCTGCACTCAGGTTTCTGCAGCTTGTTCAGAATCTAGAGCAGGGAAACAGGTTCCGCAAACTTTTTCTGCCCTTTCGGATCTCGGGCATCATATGACGCGAGTTTGAGACGCTTTGGATACTTTTCATTTTTTTGAAAAAAATCCTGACCCGCGACACCTTTTGCCTTCTTTTTCTCTCCTGAGCTGCACTCAGGTTTCTGCAGCTTGTTCAGAATCTAGAGCAGGGAAACAGGTTCCGCAAGCTATTTCTGCCCTTTCGGATCTCGGGCATCATATGACGTGAGTTTGAGACGCTTTGGATACTTTTCATTTTTTGGAAAAAATCCTGACCCGCGGGTCACAGTTTTTGCCTTCTTTTTCTCTCCTGAGCTGCACTCAGGTTTCTGCAGCTTGTTCAGAATCTAGAGCAGAGAAACAGGTTCTCTAAGCTTTTTCTGCCCTTTCGGATCTCGGGCATCATATGACGCGAGATGCTTTGAATACTTTTCAGTTTTTGGAAAAAATCCTGACCCGCGAAACCTTTTGCCTTCTTTTTCTCTCCTGAGCTGCACTCAGGTTTCTGCAGCTTGTTCAGAATCTAGAGCAGGGAAACAGGTTCCGCAAACTTTTTCTGCTCTTTCGGATCTCAGGCATCATATGACGCGAGTTTGAGACGCTTTGGATACTTTTCATTTTTTGGAAAAAATCCTGACCCGCGGGTCACAGTTTTTGCCTTCTTTTTCTCTCCTGAGCTGCACTCAGGTTTCTGCAGCTTGTTCAGAATCTAGAGCAGGGAAACATGTTCCGCAAACTTTTTCTGCTCTTTCGGATCTCAGGCATCATATGACGCGAGTTTGAGACGCTTTGGATACTTTTCATTTTTTGGAAAAAATCCTGACCCGCGGGTCACAGTTTTTGCCTTCTTTTTCTCTCCTGAGCTGCACTCAGGTTTCTGCAGCTTGTTCAGAATCTAGAGCAGGGAAACAGGTTCCGCAAACTTTTTCTTCCCTTTCGGATCTCGGGCATCATATGACGCGAGTTTGAGACGCTTTGGATACTTTCCATTTTTTGGAAAAAATCCTGACCTGCGGGTCACAGTTTTTGCCTTCTTTTTCTCTCCTGAGCTGCACTCAGGTTTCTGCAGCTTGTTCAGAATCTAGAGCAGGGAAACAGGTTCCGCAAACTTTTTCTGCCCTTTCGGATCTCGGGCATCATATGACGCGAGTTTGAGACGCTTTGGATACTTTTCATTTTTTTGAAAAAAATCCTGACCCGCGACACCTTTTGCCTTCTTTTTCTCTGCTGAGCTGCACTCAGGTTTCTGCAGCTTGTTCAGAATCTAGAGCAGGGAAACAGGTTCCGCAAACTTTTTCTGCCCTTTCGGATCTCGGGCATCATATGACGCGAGTTTGAGACGCTTTGGATACTTTTCATTTTTTTGAAAAAATCTTTTGCCTTCTTTTTCTCTCCTGAGCTGCACTCAGGTTTCTGCAGCTTGTTCAGAATCTAGAGCAGAGAAACAGGTTCTCTAAGCTTTTTCTGCCCTTTCGGATCTCAGGCATCATATGACGCGAGTTTGAGACGCTTTGGATACTTTTCATTTTTTGGAAAAAATCCTGACCCGCGGGTCACAGTTTTTGCCTTCTTTTTCTCTCCTGAGCTGCACTCAGGTTTCTGCAGCTTGTTCAGAATCTAGAGCAGGGAAACAGGTTCCGCAAACTTTTTCTGCCCTTTCGGATCTCGGGCATCATATGACGCGAGTTTGAGACGCTTTGGATACTTTTCATTTTTTGGAAAAAATCCTGACCTGCGGGTCACAGTTTTGGCCTTCTTTTTCTCGGCTGAGCTGCACTCAGGTTTCTGCAGCTTGTTCAGAATCTAGAGCAGAGAAACAGGTTCTCTAAGCTTTTTCTGCCCTTTCGGATCTCGGGCATCATATGACGCGAGATGCTTTGAATACTTTTCAGTTTTTGGAAAAAATCCTGACCCGCGGGTCACAGTTTTTACCTTCTTTTTCTCTCCTGAGCTGCACTCAGGTTTCTGCAGCTTGTTCAGAATCTAGAGCAGGGAAACAGGTTCCGCAAACTTTTTCTTCCCTTTCAGATCTCGGGCATCATATGACGCGAGTTTGAGACGCTTTGGATACTTTCCATTTTTTGGAAAAAATCCTGACCTGCGGGTCACAGTTTTTGCCTTCTTTTTCTCTCCTGAGCTGCACTCAGGTTTCTGCAGCTTGTTCAGAATCTAGAGCAGGGAAACAGGTTCCGCAAACTTTTTCTGCCCTTTCGGATCTCGGGCATCATATGACGCGAGTTTGAGACGCTTTGGATACTTTTCATTTTTTTGAAAAAAATCCTGACCCGCGACACCTTTTGCCTTCTTTTTCTCTGCTGAGCTGCACTCAGGTTTCTGCAGCTTGTTCAGAATCTAGAGCAGGGAAACAGGTTCCGCAAACTTTTTCTGCCCTTTCGGATCTCGGGCATCATATGACGTGAGTTTGAGACGCTTTGGATACTTTTCATTTTTTTGAAAAAATCTTTTGCCTTCTTTTTCTCTCCTGAGCTGCACTCAGGTTTCTGCAGCTTGTTCAGAATCTAGAGCAGAGAAACAGGTTCTCTAAGCTTTTTCTGCCCTTTCGGATCTCAGGCATCATATGACGCGAGTTTGAGACGCTTTGGATACTTTTCATTTTTTGGAAAAAATCCTGACCCGCGGGTCACAGTTTTTGCCTTCTTTTTCTCTCCTGAGCTGCACTCAGGTTTCTGCAGCTTGTTCAGAATCTAGAGCAGGGAAACAGGTTCCGCAAACTTTTTCTGCCCGTTCGGATCTCGGGCATCATATGACGCGAGATGCTTTGGATACTTTTCATTTTTTGGAAAAAATCCTGACCCGCGAAACCTTTTGCCTTCTTTTTCTCTCCTGAGCTGCACTCAGGTTTCTGCAGCTTGTTCAGAATCTAGAGCAGGGAAACAGGTTCCGCAAACTTTTTCTTCCCTTTCGGATCTCAGGCATCATATGACGCGAGTTTGAGACGCTTTGGATACTTTCCATTTTTTGGAAAATATCCTGACCTGCGGGTCACAGTTTTTGCCTTCTTTTTCTCTCCTGAGCTGCACTCAGGTTTCTGCAGCTTGTTCAGAATCTAGAGCAGGGAAACAGGTTCCGCAAACTTTTTCTGCCCTTTCGGATCTCGGGCATCATATGACGCGAGTTTGAGACGCTTTGGATACTTTTCATTTTTTTGAAAAATATCCTGACCCGCGACACCTTTTGCCTTCTTTTTCTCTGCTGAGCTGCACTCAGGTTTCTGCAGCTTGTTCAGAATCTAGAGCAGGGAAACAGGTTCCGCAAACTTTTTCTGCCCTTTCGGATCTCGGGCATCATATGACGTGAGTTTGAGACGCTTTGGATACTTTTCATTTTTTTGAAAAAATCTTTTGCCTTCTTTTTCTCTCCTGAGCTGCACTCAGGTTTCTGCAGCTTGTTCAGAATCTAGAGCATGGAAACAGGTTCCGCAAACTTTTTCTGCCCGTTCGGATCTCGGGCATCATATGACGCGAGATGCTTTGGATACTTTTCATTTTTTGGAAAAAATCCTGACCCGCGGGTCACAGTTTTTGCCTTCTTTTTCTCTCCTGAGCTGCACTCAGGTTTCTGCAGCTTGTTCAGAATCTAGAGCAGGGAAACAGGTTCTGCAAACTTTTTCTGGCCTTTCGGATCTCAGGCATCATATGACACGAGTATGAGACGCTCTGGAAACTTCTCATTTTTTTGAAAAAATCCTGACCCGCGGGTCACAGTTTTTGCCTTCTTTTTCTCTCCTGAGCTGCACTCAGGTTTCTGCAGATTGTTCAGAATCTAGAGCAGGGAAACAGGTTCCGCAAACTTTTTCTGCCCTTTCGGATCTCGGGCATCATATGACGCGAGTTTGAGACGCTTTGGATACTTTTCATTTTTTGGAAAAAATCCTGACCCACGGGTCACAGTTTTTGCCTTCTTTTTCTCTCCTGAGCTGCACTCAGGTTTCTGCAGCTTGTTCAGAATCTAGAGCAGGGAAACAGGTTCCGCAAGCTATTTCTGCCCTTTCGGATCTCGGGCATCATATGACGTGAGTTTGAGACGCTTTGGATACTTTTCATTTTTTGGAAAAAATCCTGACCCGCGGGTCACAGTTTTTGCCTTCTTTTCTCTCCTGAGCTGCACTCAGGTTTCTGCAGCTTGTTCAGAATCTAGAGCAGGGAAACAGGTTCTGCAAGCTTTTTCTGCCCTTTCGGATCTCGGGCATCATATGACGCGAGTTTGAGACGCTTTGGATACTTTTCATTTTTTTGAAAAAAATCCTGACCCGCGACACCTTTTGCCTTCTTTTTCTCTCCTGAGCTGCACTCAGGTTTCTACAGCCTGTTCAGAATCTAGAGCAGGGAAACAGGTTTCGCAAACTTTTTCTGCCCTTTTGGATCTCGGGCATCATATGACGCACGTTTGAAACGCTTTGGGTACTTTTCATTTTTTTGAAAAAAATCCTGACCCGCGACACCTTTTGCCTTCTTTTTCTCTCCAGAGCTGCACTCAGGTTTCTGTAGCTTGTTCAGAATCTAGAGCAGGGAAACAGGTTTCACAAACTTTTTCTGCTCGTTCGGATCTCGGGCATCATATGACGCGAGTTTGAGACGCTTTGGATACTTTTCATTTTTTGGAAAAAATCCTGACCCGCGGGTCACAGTTTTGGCCTTCTTTTTTTCTGCTGAGCTGCACTCAGGTTTCTGCAGCTTGTTCAGAATCTAGAGCAGAGAAACAGGTTCTCTAAGCTTTTTCTGCCCTTTCGGATCTCGGGCATCATATGACACGAGTTTGAGACGCTTTGGATACTTTTCATTTTTTGGAAAAAATCCTGACCCGCGGGTCACAGTTTTTGCCTTCTTTTTCTCTCCTGAGCTGCACTCAGGTTTCTGCAGCTTGTTCAGAATCTAGAGCAGGGAAACAGGTTCCGCAAACTTTTTCTGCCCGTTTGGATCTCGGGCATCATATGACGCGAGTTTGAGACGCTTTGGATACTTTTCATTTTTTGGAAAAAATCCTGACCCACGGGTCACAGTTTTTGCCTTCTTTTTCTCTCCTGAGCTGCACTCAGGTTTCTGCAGCTTGTTCAGAATCTAGAGCAGGGAAACAGGTTCCGCAAACTTTTTCTGCCCTTTCGGATCTCGGGCATCATATGACGCGAGTTTGAAACGCTTTGGATACTTTTCATTTTTTTGAAAAAATCCTGACCCACGGGTCACAGTTTTTGCCTTCTTTTTCTCTCCTGAGCTGCACTCAGGTTTCTGCAGCTTGTTCAGAATCTAGAGTAGGGAAACAGGTTCCGCAAACTTTTTCTGCCCGTTCGGATCTCGGGCATCATATGACGCGAGATGCTTTGGATACTTTTCATTTTTTGGAAAAAATCCTTACCCGCGGGTCACAGTTTTTGCCTTCTTTTTCTCTCCTGAGCTGCACTCAGGTTTCTGCAGCTTGTTCAGAATCTAGAGCAGGGAAACAGGTTCTGCAAACTTTTTCTGGCCTTTCGGATCTCGGGCATCATATGACGCGAGTTTGAGACGCTTTGGATACTTTTCATTTTTTTGAAAAAATCTTTTGCCTTCTTTTTCTCTCCTGAGCTGCACTCAGGTTTCTGCAGCTTGTTCAGAATCTAGAGCATGGAAACAGGTTCCGCAAACTTTTTCTGCCCGTTCGGATCTTGGGCATCATATGACGCGAGATGCTTTGGATACTTTTCATTTTTTGGAAAAAATCCTGACCCGCGGGTCACAGTTTTTGCCTTCTTTTTCTCTCCTGAGCTGCACTCAGGTTTCTGCAGCTTGTTCAGAATCTAGAGCAGGGAAACAGGTTCTGCAAACTTTTTCTGGCCTTTCGGATCTCAGGCATCATATGACACGAGTATGAGACGCTCTGGAAACTTCTCATTTTTTTGAAAAAATCCTGACCCGCGGGTCACAGTTTTTGCCTTCTTTTTCTCTCCTGAGCTGCACTCAGGTTTCTGCAGATTGTTCAGAATCTAGAGCAGGGAAACAGGTTCCGCAAACTTTTTCTGCCCTTTCGGATCTCGGGCATCATATGACGCGAGTTTGAGACGCTTTGGATACTTTTCATTTTTTGGAAAAAATCCTGACCCACGGGTCACAGTTTTTGCCTTCTTTTTCTCTCCTGAGCTGCACTCAGGTTTCTGCAGCTTGTTCAGAATCTAGAGCAGGGAAACAGGTTCCGCAAGCTATTTCTGCCCTTTCGGATCTCGGGCATCATATGACGTGAGTTTGAGACGCTTTGGATACTTTTCATTTTTTGGAAAAAATCCTGACCCGCGGGTCACAGTTTTTGCCTTCTTTTCTCTCCTGAGCTGCACTCAGGTTTCTGCAGCTTGTTCAGAATCTAGAGCAGGGAAACAGGTTCTGCAAGCTTTTTCTGCCCTTTCGGATCTCGGGCATCATATGACGCGAGTTTGAGACGCTTTGGATACTTTTCATTTTTTTGAAAAAAATCCTGACCCGCGACACCTTTTGCCTTCTTTTTCTCTCCTGAGCTGCACTCAGGTTTCTACAGCCTGTTGAGAATCTAGAGCAGGGAAACAGGTTTCGCAAACTTTTTCTGCCCTTTTGGATCTCGGGCATCATATGACGCACGTTTGAAACGCTTTGGGTACTTTTCATTTTTTTGAAAAAAATCCTGACCCGCGACACCTTTTGCCTTCTTTTTCTCTCCAGAGCTGCACTCAGGTTTCTGTAGCTTGTTCAGAATCTAGAGCAGGGAAACAGGTTTCACAAACTTTTTCTGCTCGTTCGGATCTCGGGCATCATATGACGCGAGTTTGAGACGCTTTGGATACTTTTCATTTTTTGGAAAAAATCCTGACCCGCGGGTCACAGTTTTGGCCTTCTTTTTTTCTGCTGAGCTGCACTCAGGTTTCTGCAGCTTGTTCAGAATCTAGAGCAGAGAAACAGGTTCTCTAAGCTTTTTCTGCCCTTTCGGATCTTGGGCATCATATGACACGAGTTTGAGACGCTTTGGATACTTTTCATTTTTTGGAAAAAATCCTGACCCGCGGGTCACAGTTTTTGCCTTCTTTTTCTCTCCTGAGCTGCACTCAGGTTTCTGCAGCTTGTTCAGAATCTAGAGCAGGGAAACAGGTTCCGCAAACTTTTTCTGCCCGTTTGGATCTCGGGCATCATATGACGCGAGTTTGAGACGCTTTGGATACTTTTCATTTTTTGGAAAAAATCCTGACCCACGGGTCACAGTTTTTGCCTTCTTTTTCTCTCCTGAGCTGCACTCAGGTTTCTGCAGCTTGTTCAGAATCTAGAGCAGGGAAACAGGTTCCGCAAGCTTTTTCTGCCCTTTCGGATCTCGGGCATCATATGACGCGAGTTTGAGACGCTTTGGATACTTTTCATTTTTTGGAAAAAATCCTGACCCGCGGGTCACAGTTTTTGCCTTCTTTTTCTCTGCTGAGCTGCACTCAGGTTTCTGCAGCTTGTTCAGAATCTAGAGCAGGGAAACAGGTTCCGCAAACTTTTTCTGCCCATTCGGATCTCGGGCATCATATGACGCGAGACGCTTTGGATACTTTTCATTTTTTGGAAAAAATCCTGACCTGCGGGTCACAGTTTTGGCCTTCTTTTTCTCGGCTGAGCTGCACTCAGGTTTCTGCAGCTTGTTCAGAATCTAGAGCAGAGAAACAGGTTCTCTAAGCTTTATCTGCCCTTTCGGATCTCGGGCATCATATGACGCGAGATGCTTTGAATACTTTTCAGTTTTTGGAAAAAATCCTGACCCGCGAAACCTTTTGCCTTCTTTTTCTCTCCTGAGCTGCACTCAGGTTTCTGCAGCTTGTTCAGAATCTAGAGCAGGGAAACAGGTTCCGCAAACTTTTTCTGCTCTTTCGGATCTCAGGCATCATATGACGCGAGTTTGAGACGCTTTGCATACTTTTCATTTTTTGGAAAAAATCCTGACCCGCGGGTCACAGTTTTTGCCTTCTTTTTCTCTCCTGAGCTGCACTCAGGTTTCTGCAGCTTGTTCAGAATCTAGAGCAGGGAAACAGGTTCCGCAAACTTTTTCTTCCCTTTCGGATCTCGGGCATCATATGACGCGAGTTTGAGACGCTTTGGATACTTTCCATTTTTTGGAAAAAATCCTGACCTGCGGGTCACAGTTTTTGCCTTCTTTTTCTCTCCTGAGCTGCACTCAGGTTTCTGCAGCTTGTTCAGAATCTAGAGCAGGGAAACAGGTTCCGCAAACTTTTTCTGCCCTTTCGGATCTCGGGCATCATATGACGCGAGTTTGAGACGCTTTGGATACTTTTCATTTTTTTGAAAAAAATCCTGACCCGCGACACCTTTTGCCTTCTTTTTCTCTGCTGAGCTGCACTCAGGTTTCTGCAGCTTGTTCAGAATCTAGAGCAGGGAAACAGGTTCCGCAAACTTTTTCTGCCCTTTCGGGTCTCGGGCATCATATGATGCGAGTTTGAGACGCTTTGGATACTTTTCATTTTTTTGAAAAAATCTTTTGCCTTCTTTTTCTCTCCTGAGCTGCACTCAGGTTTCTGCAGCTTGTTCAGAATCTAGAGCAGAGAAACAGGTTCTCTAAGCTTTTTCTGCCCTTTCGGATCTCAGGCATCATATGACGCGAGTTTGAGACGCTTTGGATACTTTTCATTTTTTGGAAAAAATCCTGACCCGCGGGTCACAGTTTTTGCCTTCTTTTTCTCTCCTGAGCTGCACTCAGGTTTCTTCAGCTTGTTCAGAATCTAGAGCAGGGAAACAGGTTCCGCAAACTTTTTCTGCCCGTTTGGATCTCGGGCATCATATGACGCGAGTTTGAGACGCTTTGGATACTTTTCATTTTTTGGAAAAAATCCTGACCCTCGGGTCACAGTTTTTGCCTTCTTTTTCTCTGCTGAGCTGCACTCAGGTTTCTGCAGCTTGTTCAGAATCTAGAGCAGGGAAACAGGTTCCGCAAACTTTTTCTGCCCGTTCGGATCTCGGGCATCATATGACGCGAGATGCTTTGGATACTTTTCATTTTTTGGAAAAAATCCTGACCCGAGGGTCATAGTTTTTGCTTTCTTTTTCTCTCCTGAGCTGCACTCAGGTTTCTGCAGCTTGTTCAGAATCTAGAGCAGGGAAACAGGTTCCGCAAACTTTTTCTGCCCTTTCGGATCTCGGGCATCATATGACGCGAGTTTGAGACGCTTTGGATACTTTTCATTTTTTGGAAAAAATCCTGACCTGCGGGTCACAGTTTTGGCCTTCTTTTTCTCGGCTGAGCTGCACTCAGGTTTCTGCAGCTTGTTCAGAATCTAGAGCAGAGAAACAGGTTCTCTAAGCTTTTTCTGCCCTTTCGGGTCTCGGGCATCATATGACGCGAGATGCTTTGAATACTTTTCAGTTTTTGGAAAAAATCCTGACCCGCGAAACCTTTTGCCTTCTTTTTCTCTCCTGAGCTGCACTCAGGTTTCTGCAGCTTGTTCAGAATCTAGAGCAGGGAAACAGGTTCCGCAAACTTTTTCTGCTCTTTCGGATCTCAGGCATCATATGACGCAAGTTTGAGACGCTTTGGATACTTTTCATTTTTTGGAAAAAATCCTGACCCGCGGGTCACAGTTTTTGCCTTCTTTTTCTCTCCTGAGCTGCACTCAGGTTTCTGCAGCTTGTTCAGAATCTAGAGCAGGGAAACAGGTTCCGCAAACTTTTTCTTCCCTTTCGGATCTCGGGCATCATATGACGCGAGTTTGAGACGCTTTGGATACTTTCCATTTTTTGGAAAAAATCCTGACCTGCGGGTCACAGTTTTTGCCTTCTTTTTCTCTCCTGAGCTGCACTCAGGTTTCTGCAGCTTGTTCAGAATCTAGAGCAGGGAAACAGGTTCCGCAAACTTTTTCTGCCCTTTCGGATCTCGGGCATCATATGACGCGAGTTTGAGACGCTTTGGATACTTTTCATTTTTTGGAAAAAATCCTGACCTGCGGGTCACAGTTTTGGCCTTCTTTTTCTCGGCTGAGCTGCACTCAGGTTTCTGCAGCTTGTTCAGAATCTAGAGCAGAGAAACAGGTTCTCTAAGCTTTTTCTGCCCTTTCGGATCTCGGGCATCATATGACGCGAGATGCTTTGAAAACTTTTCAGTTTTTGGAAAAAATCCTGACCCGCGAAACCTTTTGCCTTCTTTTTCTCTCCTGAGCTGCACTCAGGTTTCTGCAGCTTGTTCAGAATCTAGAGCAGGGAAACAGGTTCCGCAAACTTTTTCTGCTCTTTCGGATCTCAGGCATCATATGACGCAAGTTTGAGACGCTTTGGATACTTTTCATTTTTTGGAAAAAATCCTGACCCGCGGGTCACAGTTTTTGCCTTCTTTTTCTCTCCTGAGCTGCACTCAGGTTTCTGCAGCTTGTTCAGAATCTAGAGCAGGGAAACAGGTTCCGCAAACTTTTTCTTCCCTTTCGGATCTCGGGCATCATATGACGCGAGTTTGAGACGCTTTGGATACTTTCCATTTTTTGGAAAAAATCCTGACCTGCGGGTCACAGTTTTTGCCTTCTTTTTCTCTCCTGAGCTGCACTCAGGTTTCTGCAGCTTGTTCAGAATCTAGAGCAGGGAAACAGGTTCCGCAAGCTATTTCTGCCCTTTCGGATCTCGGGCATCATATGACGTGAGTTTGAGATGCTTTGGATACTTTTCATTTTTTGGAAAAAATCCTGACCCGCGGGTCACAGTTTTTGCCTTCTTTTTCTCTCCTGAGCTGCACTCAGGTTTCTGCAGCTTGTTCAGAATCTAGAGCAGAGAAACAGGTTCTCTAAGCTTTTTCTGCCCTTTCGGATCTCGGGGATCATATGACGCGAGATGCTTTGAATACTTTTCAGTTTTTGGAAAAAATCCTGACCCGCGAAACCTTTTGCCTTCTTTTTCTCTCCTGAGCTGCACTCAGGTTTCTGCAGCTTGTTCAGAATCTAGAGCAGGGAAACAGGTTCCGCAAACTTTTTCTGCTCTTTCGGATCTCAGGCATCATATGACGCGAGTTTGAGACGCTTTGGATACTTTTCATTTTTTGGAAAAAATCCTGACCCGCGGGTCACAGTTTTTGCCTTCTTTTTCTCTCCTGAGCTGCACTCAGGTTTCTGCAGCTTGTTCAGAATCTAGAGCAGGGAAACAGGTTCCGCAAACTTTTTCTTCCCTTTCGGATCTCGGGCATCATATGACGCGAGTTTGAGATGCTTTGGATACTTTCCATTTTTTGGAAAAAATCCTGACCTGCGGGTCACAGTTTTTGCCTTCTTTTTCTCTCCTGAGCTGCACTCAGGTTTCTGCAGCTTGTTCAGAATCTAGAGCAGGGAAACAGGTTCCGCAAACTTTTTCTGCCCTTTCGGATCTCGGGCATCATATGACGCGAGTTTGAGACGCTTTGGATACTTTTCATTTTTTTGAAAAAAATCCTGACCCGCGACACCTTTTGCCTTCTTTTTCTCTGCTGAGCTGCACTCAGGTTTCTGCAGCTTGTTCAGAATCTAGAGCAGGGAAACAGGTTCAGCAAACTTTTTCTGCCCTTTCGGATCTCGGGCATCATATGACGCGAGTTTGAGACGCTTTGGATACTTTTCATTTTTTTGAAAAAATCTTTTGCCTTCTTTTTCTCTCCTGAGCTGCACTCAGGTTTCTGCAGCTTGTTCAGAATCTAGAGCAGAGAAACAGGTTCTCTAAGCTTTTTCTGCCCTTTCGGATCTCAGGCATCATATGACGCGAGTTTGAGACGCTTTGCATACTTTTCATTTTTTGGAAAAAATCCTGACCCGCGGGTCACAGTTTTTGCCTTCTTTTTCTCTCCTGAGCTGCACTCAGGTTTCTGCAGCTTGTTCAGAATCTAGAGCAGGGAAACAGGTTCCGCAAACTTTTTCTGCCCTTTCGGATCTCGGGCATCATATGACGCGAGTTTGAGACGCTTTGGATACTTTTCATTTTTTGGAAAAAATCCTGACCTGCGGGTCACAGTTTTGGCCTTCTTTTTCTCGGCTGAGCTGCACTCAGGTTTCTGCAGCTTGTTCAGAATCTAGAGCAGAGAAACAGGTTCTCTAAGCTTTTTCTGCCCTTTCGGATCTCGGGCATCATATGACGCGAGATGCTTTGAATACTTTTCAGTTTTTGGAAAAAATCCTGACCCGCGAAACCTTTTGCCTTCTTTTTCTCTCCTGAGCTGCACTCAGGTTTCTGCAGCTTGTTCAGAATCTAGAGCAGGGAAACAGGTTCCGCAAACTTTTTCTTCCCTTTCAGATCTCGGGCATCATATGACGCGAGTTTGAGACGCTTTGGATACTTTCCATTTTTTGGAAAAAATCCTGACCTGCGGGTCACAGTTTTTGCCTTCTTTTTCTCTCCTGAGCTGCACTCAGGTTTCTGCAGCTTGTTCAGAATCTAGAGCAGGGAAACAGGTTCCGCAAACTTTTTCTGCCCTTTCGGATCTCGGGCATCATATGACGCGAGTTTGAGACGCTTTGGATACTTTTCATTTTTTTGAAAAAAATCCTGACCCGCGACACCTTTTGCCTTCTTTTTCTCTGCTGAGCTGCACTCAGGTTTCTGCAGCTTGTTCAGAATCTAGAGCAGGGAAACAGGTTCCGCAAACTTTTTCTGCCCTTTCGGATCTCGGGCATCATATGACGTGAGTTTGAGACGCTTTGGATACTTTTCATTTTTTTGAAAAAATCTTTTGCCTTCTTTTTCTCTCCTGAGCTGCACTCAGGTTTCTGCAGCTTGTTCAGAATCTAGAGCAGAGAAACAGGTTCTCTAAGCTTTTTCTGCCCTTTCGGATCTCAGGCATCATATGACGCGAGTTTGAGACGCTTTGGATACTTTTCATTTTTTGGAAAAAATCCTGACCCGCGGGTCACAGTTTTTGCCTTCTTTTTCTCTGCTGAGCTGCACTCAGGTTTCTGCAGCTTGTTCAGAATCTAGAGCAGGGAAACAGGTTCCGCAAACTTTTTCTGCCCGTTCGGATCTCGGGCATCATATGACGCGAGATGCTTTGGATACTTTTCATTTTTTGGAAAAAATCATGACCCGAGGGTCATAGTTTTTGCCTTCTTTTTCTCTCCTGAGCTGCACTCAGGTTTCTGCAGCTTGTTCAGAATCTAGAGCAGGGAAACAGGTTCCGCAAACTTTTTCTGCCCTTTCGGATCTCGGGCATCATATGACACGAGTTTGAGACGCTTTGGATACTTTTCATTTTTTGGAAAAAATCCTGACCTGCGGGTCACAGTTTTGGCCTTCTTTTTCTCGGCTGAGCTGCACTCAGGTTTCTGCAGCTTGTTCAGAATCTAGAGCAGAAAAACAGGTTCTCTAAGCTTTTTCTGCCCTTTCGGATCTCGGGCATCATATGACGCGAGATGCTTTGAATACTTTTCAGTTTTTGGAAAAAATCCTGACCCGCGAAACCTTTTGCCTTCTTTTTCTCTCCTGAGCTGCACTCAGGTTTCTGCAGCTTGTTCAGAATCTAGAGCAGGGAAACAGGTTCCGCAAACTTTTTCTTCCCTTTCAGATCTCGGGCATCATATGACGCGAGTTTGAGACGCTTTGGATACTTTCCATTTTTTGGAAAAAATCCTGACCTGCGGGTCACAGTTTTTGCCTTCTTTTTCTCTCCTGAGCTGCACTCAGGTTTCTGCAGCTTGTTCAGAATCTAGAGCAGGGAAACAGGTTCCGCAAACTTTTTCTGCCCTTTCGGATCTCGGGCATCATATGACGCGAGTTTGAGACGCTTTGGATACTTTTCATTTTTTTGAAAAAAATCCTGACCCGCGACACCTTTTGCCTTCTTTTTCTCTGCTGAGCTGCACTCAGGTTTCTGCAGCTTGTTCAGAATCTAGAGCAGGGAAACAGGTTCCGCAAACTTTTTCTGCCCTTTCGGATCTCGGGCATCATATGACGTGAGTTTGAGACGCTTTGGATACTTTTCATTTTTTTGAAAAAATCTTTTGCCTTCTTTTTCTCTCCTGAGCTGCACTCAGGTTTCTGCAGCTTGTTCAGAATCTAGAGCAGAGAAACAGGTTCTCTAAGCTTTTTCTGCCCTTTCGGATCTCAGGCATCATATGACGCGAGTTTGAGACGCTTTGGATACTTTTCATTTTTTTGAAAAAATCCTGACCCGCGGGTCACAGTTTTTGCCTTCTTTTTCTCTCCTGAGCTGCACTCAGGTTTCTGCAGCTTGTTCAGAATCTAGAGCAGGGAAACAGGTTCCGCAAGCTTTTTCTGCCCTTTCGAATCTCAGGCATCATATGACGCGAGTTTGAGACGCTTTGGATACTTTTCATTTTTTTGAAAAAATCCTGACCCGCTGGTCACAGTTTTTGCCTTCTTTTTCTCTCCAGAGCTGCACTCAGGTTTCTGCAGCTTGTTCAGAATCTAGAGCAGGGAAACAGGTTCCGCAAACTTTTTCTGCCCTTTCGGATCTCGGGCATCATATGACGCGAGTTTGAGACGCTTTGGATACTTTTCATTTTTTGGAAAAAATCCTGACCCACGGGTCACAGTTTTTGCCTTCTTTTTCTCTCCTGAGCTGCACTCAGGTTTCTGCAGCTTGTTCAGAATCTAGAGCAGGGAAACAGGTTCCGCAAACTTTTTCTGCCCGTTCGGATCTCGGGCATCATATGACGCGAGATCCTTTGGATACTTTTCATTTTTTGGAAAAAATCCTGACCCGCGGGTCAGTTTTTGCCTTCTTTTTCTCTCCTGAGCTGCACTCAGGTTTCTGCAGCTTGTTCAGAATCTAGAGCAGGGAAACAGGTTCTGCAAACTTTTTCTGGCCTTTCGGATCTCAGGCATCATATGACACGAGTTTGAGACGCTCTAGATACTTCTCATTTCTTTGAAAAAATCCTGACCCACGGGTCACAGTTTTTGCCTTCTTTTTCTCTCCTGAGCTGCACTCAGGTTTCTGCAGCTTGTTCAGAATCTAGAGCAGGGAAACAGGTTCAGCAAACTTTTTCTGCCCTTTCGGATCTCGGGCATCATATGACGCGAGTTTGAGACGCTTTGGATACTTTTCATTTTTTTGAAAAAATCCTGACCCGTGGGTCACAGTTTTTGCCTTCTTTTTCTCTCCTGAGCTGCACTCAGGTTTCTGCAGCTTGTTCAGAATCTAGAGCAGGGAAACAGGTTCTGCAAGCTTTTTCTGCCCTTTTGGATCTCAGGCATCATATGATGCGAGTTTGAGACACTTTGGATACTTTTCATTTTTTGGAAAAAATCCTGACCCGTGGGTCACAATTTTTGCCTCCTTTTTCTCTCCTGAGCTGCACTCAGGTTTCTGCAGCTTGTTCAGAATCTAGAGCAGGGAAACAGGTTCCGCAAACTTTTTCTGCCCGTTTGGATCTCGGGCATCATATGACACGAGTTTGAGACGCTTTGGATACTTTTCATTTTTTTGAAAAAATCTTTTGCCTTCTTTTTCTCTCCTGAGCTGCACTCAGGTTTCTGCAGCTTGTTCAGAATCTAGAGCAGGGAAACAGGTTCCGCAAGCTTTTTCTGCCCTTTCGGATCTCAGGCATCATATGACGCGAGTTTGAGACGCTTTGGATACTTTTCATTTTTTTGAAAAAAATCCTGACCCGCGACACCTTTTGCCTTCTTTTTCTCTCCTGAGCTGCACTCAGGTTTCTGCAGCTTGTTCAGAATCTAGAGCAGGGAAACAGGTTTCGCAAACTTTTTCTGCCCTTTCGGATCTCGGGCATCATATGATGTGAGTTTGAGACACTTTGGATACTTTTCATTTTTTGGAAAAAATCCTGACCCGCGGGTCACAGTTTTTGCCTTCTTTTTCTCTCCTGAGCTGCACTCAGGTTTCTGCAGCTTGTTCAGAATCTAGAGCAGGGAAACAGGTTCGGCAAACTTTTTCTGCCCTTTCGGATCTCGGGCATCATATGACACGAGTTTGAGACGCTTTGGATACTTTTCATTTTTTTGAAAAAAATCCTGACCCGCGACACCTTTTGCCTTCTTTTTCTCTCCTGAGCTGCACTCAGGTTTCTGCAGCTTGTTCAGAATCTAGAGCAGGGAAACAGGTTCTGCAAACTTTTTCTGCCCTTTCGGATCTCGGGCATCATATGACGCGAGTTTGAGACGCTTTGGATACTTTTCATTTTTTGGAAAAAATCCTGACCCGCGGATCACAGTTTTTGCCTTCTTTTTCTCTCCTGAGCTGCACTCAGGTTTCTGCAGCTTGTTCAGAATCTAGAGCAGGGAAACAGGTTCCGCAAGCTTTTTCTGCCCTTTCGGATCTCAGGCATCATATGACGCGAGATGCTTTGAATACTTTTCAGTTTTTGGAAAAAATCCTGACCCGCGAAACCTTTTGCCTTCTTTTTCTCTCCTGAGCTGCACTCAGGTTTCTGCAGCTTGTTCAGAATCTAGAGCAGGGAAACAGGTTCCGCAAACTTTTTCTGCTCTTTCGGATCTCAGGCATCATATGACGCGAGTTTGAGACGCTTTGGATACTTTTCATTTTTTGGAAAAAATCCTGACCCGCGGGTCACAGTTTTTGCCTTCTTTTTCTCTCCTGAGCTGCACTCAGGTTTCTGCAGCTTGTTCAGAATCTAGAGCAGGGAAACAGGTTCCGCAAACTTTTTCTTCCCTTTCGGATCTCGGGCATCATATGACGCGAGTTTGAGACGCTTTGGATACTTTCCATTTTTTGGAAAAAATCCTGACCTGCGGGTCACAGTTTTTGCCTTCTTTTTCTCTCCTGAGCTGCACTCAGGTTTCTGCAGCTTGTTCAGAATCTAGAGCAGGGAAACAGGTTCCGCAAACTTTTTCTGCTCTTTCGGATCTCAGGCATCATATGACGCGAGTTTGAGACGCTTTGGATACTTTTCATTTTTTGGAAAAAATCCTGACCCGCGGGTCACAGTTTTTGCGTTCTTTTTCTCTCCTGAGCTGCACTCAGGTTTCTGCAGCTTGTTCAGAATCTAGAGCAGGGAAACAGGTTCCGCAAACTTTTTCTTCCCTTTCGGATCTCGGGCATCATATGACGCGAGTTTGAGACGCTTTGGATACTTTCCATTTTTTGGAAAAAATCCTGACCTGCGGGTCACAGTTTTTGCCTTCTTTTTCTCTCCTGAGCTGCACTCAGGTTTCTGCAGCTTGTTCAGAATCTAGAGCAGGGAAACAGGTTCCGCAAACTTTTTCTGCCCTTTCGGATCTCGGGCATCATATGACGCGAGTTTGAGACGCTTTGGATACTTTTCATTTTTTGGAAAAAATCCTGACCCACGGGTCACAGTTTTTGCCTTCTTTTTCTCTCCTGAGCTGCACTCAGGTTTCTGCAGCTTGTTCAGAATCTAGAGCAGGGAAACAGGTTCGGCAAACTTTTTCTGCCCTTTCGGATCTCGGGCATCATATGACGCGAGTTTGAGACGCTTTGCATACTTTTCATTTTTTTGAAAAAATCCTGACCCGTGGGTCACAGTTTTTGCCTTCTTTTTCTCTCCTGAGCTGCACTCAGGTTTCTGCAGCTTGTTCAGAATCTAGAGCAGGGAAACAGGTTCCGCAAACTTTTTCTTCCCTTTCGGATCTCGGGCATCATATGACGCGAGTTTGAGACGCTTTGGATACTTTCCATTTTTTGGAAAAAATCCTGACCTGCGGGTCACAGTTTTTGCCTTCTTTTTCTCTCCTGAGCTGCACTCAGGTTTCTGCAGCTTGTTCAGAATCTAGAGCAGGGAAACAGGTTCCGCAAACTTTTTCTGCCCTTTCGGATCTCGGGCATCATATGACGCGAGTTTGAGACGCTTTGGATACTTTTCATTTTTTTGAAAAAAATCCTGACCCGCGACACCTTTTGCCTTCTTTTTCTCTGCTGAGCTGCACTCAGGTTTCTGCAGCTTGTTCAGAATCTAGAGCAGGGAAACAGGTTCCGCAAACTTTTTCTGCCCTTTCGGATCTCGGGCATCATATGACGCGAGTTTGAGACGCTTTGGATACTTTTCATTTTTTTGAAAAAATCTTTTGCCTTCTTTTTCTCTCCTGAGCTGCACTCAGGTTTCTGCAGCTTGTTCAGAATCTAGAGCAGAGAAACAGGTTCTCTAAGCTTTTTCTGCCCTTTCGGATCTCAGGCATCATATGACGCGAGTTTGAGATGCTTTGGATACTTTTCATTTTTTGGAAAAAATCCTGACCCGCGGGTCACAGTTTTTGCCTTCTTTTTCTCTCCTGAGCTGCACTCAGGTTTCTGCAGCTTGTTCAGAATCTAGAGCAGGGAAACAGGTTCCGCAAACTTTTTCTGCCCTTTCGGATCTCGGGCATCATATGACGCGAGTTTGAGACGCTTTGGATACTTTTCATTTTTTGGAAAAAATCCTGACCTGCGGGTCACAGTTTTGGCCTTCTTTTTCTCGGCTGAGCTGCACTCAGGTTTCTGCAGCTTGTTCAGAATCTAGAGCAGAGAAACAGGTTCTCTAAGCTTTTTCTGCCCTTTCGGATCTCAGGCATCATATGACGCGAGATGCTTTGAATACTTTTCAGTTTTTGGAAAAAATCCTGACCCGCGGGTCACAGTTTTTACCTTCTTTTTCTCTCCTGAGCTGCACTCAGGTTTCTGCAGCTTGTTCAGAATCTAGAGCAGGGAAACAGGTTCCGCAAACTTTTTCTTCCCTTTCAGATCTCGGGCATCATATGACGCGAGTTTGAGACGCTTTGGATACTTTCCATTTTTTGGAAAAAATCCTGACCTGCGGGTCACAGTTTTTGCCTTCTTTTTCTCTCCTGAGCTGCACTCAGGTTTCTGCAGCTTGTTCAGAATCTAGAGCAGGGAAACAGGTTCCGCAAACTTTTTCTGCCCTTTCGGATCTCGGGCATCATATGACGCGAGTTTGAGACGCTTTGGATACTTTTCATTTTTTTGAAAAAAATCCTGACCCGCGACACCTTTTGCCTTCTTTTTCTCTGCTGAGCTGCACTCAGGTTTCTGCAGCTTGTTCAGAATCTAGAGCAGGGAAACAGGTTCCGCAAACTTTTTCTGCCCTTTCGGATCTCGGGCATCATATGACGTGAGTTTGAGACGCTTTGGATACTTTTCATTTTTTTGAAAAAATCTTTTGCCTTCTTTTTCTCTCCTGAGCTGCACTCAGGTTTCTGCAGCTTGTTCAGAATCTAGAGCAGAGAAACAGGTTCTCTAAGCTTTTTCTGCCCTTTCGGATCTCAGGCATCATATGACGCGAGTTTGAGACGCTTTGGATACTTTTCATTTTTTGGAAAAAATCCTGACCCGCGGGTCACAGTTTTTGCCTTCTTTTTCTCTCCTGAGCTGCACTCAGGTTTCTGCAGCTTGTTCAGAATCTAGAGCAGGGAAACAGGTTCCGCAAACTTTTTCTGCCCGTTCGGATCTCGGGCATCATATGACGCGAGATGCTTTGGATACTTTTCATTTTTTGGAAAAAATCCTGACCCGCGAAACCTTTTGCCTTCTTTTTCTCTCCTGAGCTGCACTCAGGTTTCTGCAGCTTGTTCAGAATCTAGAGCAGGGAAACAGGTTCCGCAAACTTTTTCTTCCCTTTCGGATCTCAGGCATCATATGACGCGAGTTTGAGACGCTTTGGATACTTTCCATTTTTTGGAAAATATCCTGACCTGCGGGTCACAGTTTTTGCCTTCTTTTTCTCTCCTGAGCTGCACTCAGGTTTCTGCAGCTTGTTCAGAATCTAGAGCAGGGAAACAGGTTCCGCAAACTTTTTCTGCCCTTTCGGATCTCGGGCATCATATGACGCGAGTTTGAGACGCTTTGGATACTTTTCATTTTTTTGAAAAATATCCTGACCCGCGACACCTTTTGCCTTCTTTTTCTCTGCTGAGCTGCACTCAGGTTTCTGCAGCTTGTTCAGAATCTAGAGCAGGGAAACAGGTTCCGCAAACTTTTTCTGCCCTTTCGGATCTCGGGCATCATATGACGTGAGTTTGAGACGCTTTGGATACTTTTCATTTTTTTGAAAAAATCTTTTGCCTTCTTTTTCTCTCCTGAGCTGCACTCAGGTTTCTGCAGCTTGTTCAGAATCTAGAGCATGGAAACAGGTTCCGCAAACTTTTTCTGCCCGTTCGGATCTCGGGCATCATATGACGCGAGATGCTTTGGATACTTTTCATTTTTTGGAAAAAATCCTGACCCGCGGGTCACAGTTTTTGCCTTCTTTTTCTCTCCTGAGCTGCACTCAGGTTTCTGCAGCTTGTTCAGAATCTAGAGCAGGGAAACAGGTTCTGCAAACTTTTTCTGGCCTTTCGGATCTCAGGCATCATATGACACGAGTATGAGACGCTCTGGAAACTTCTCATTTTTTTGAAAAAATCCTGACCCGCGGGTCACAGTTTTTGCCTTCTTTTTCTCTCCTGAGCTGCACTCAGGTTTCTGCAGATTGTTCAGAATCTAGAGCAGGGAAACAGGTTCCGCAAACTTTTTCTGCCCGTTTGGATCTCGGGCATCATATGACGCGAGTTTGAGACGCTTTGGATACTTTTCATTTTTTGGAAAAAATCCTGACCCACGGGTCACAGTTTTTGCCTTCTTTTTCTCTCCTGAGCTGCACTCAGGTTTCTGCAGCTTGTTCAGAATCTAGAGCAGGGAAACAGGTTCCGCAAACTTTTTCTGCCCTTTCGGATCTCGGGCATCATATGACGCGAGTTTGAAACGCTTTGGATACTTTTCATTTTTTTGAAAAAATCCTGACCCACGGGTCACAGTTTTTGCCTTCTTTTTCTCTCCTGAGCTGCACTCAGGTTTCTGCAGCTTGTTCAGAATCTAGAGTAGGGAAACAGGTTCCGCAAACTTTTTCTGCCCGTTCGGATCTCGGGCATCATATGACGCGAGATGCTTTGGATACTTTTCATTTTTTGGAAAAAATCCTGACCCGCGGGTCACAGTTTTTGCCTTCTTTTTCTCTCCTGAGCTGCACTCAGGTTTCTGCAGCTTGTTCAGAATCTAGAGCAGGGAAACAGGTTCTGCAAACTTTTTCTGGCCTTTCGGATCTCGGGCATCATATGACGTGAGTTTGAGACGCTTTGGATACTTTTCATTTTTTTGAAAAAATCTTTTGCCTTCTTTTTCTCTCCTGAGCTGCACTCAGGTTTCTGCAGCTTGTTCAGAATCTAGAGCATGGAAACAGGTTCCGCAAACTTTTTCTGCCCGTTCGGATCTCGTGCATCATATGACGCGAGATGCTTTGGATACTTTTCATTTTTTGGAAAAAATCCTGACCCGCGGGTCACAGTTTTTGCCTTCTTTTTCTCTCCTGAGCTGCACTCAGGTTTCTGCAGCTTGTTCAGAATCTAGAGCAGGGAAACAGGTTCTGCAAACTTTTTCTGGCCTTTCGGATCTCAGGCATCATATGACACGAGTATGAGACGCTCTGGAAACTTCTCATTTTTTTGAAAAAATCCTGACCCGCGGGTCACAGTTTTTGCCTTCTTTTTCTCTCCTGAGCTGCACTCAGGTTTCTGCAGATTGTTCAGAATCTAGAGCAGGGAAACAGGTTCCGCAAACTTTTTCTGCCCTTTCGGATCTCGGGCATCATATGACGCGAGTTTGAGACGCTTTGGATACTTTTCATTTTTTGGAAAAAATCCTGACCCACGGGTCACAGTTTTTGCCTTCTTTTTCTCTCCTGAGCTGCACTCAGGTTTCTGCAGCTTGTTCAGAATCTAGAGCAGGGAAACAGGTTCCGCAAGCTATTTCTGCCCTTTCGGATCTCGGGCATCATATGACGTGAGTTTGAGACGCTTTGGATACTTTTCATTTTTTGGAAAAAATCCTGACCCGCGGGTCACAGTTTTTGCCTTCTTTTCTCTCCTGAGCTGCACTCAGGTTTCTGCAGCTTGTTCAGAATCTAGAGCAGGGAAACAGGTTCTGCAAGCTTTTTCTGCCCTTTCGGATCTCGGGCATCATATGACGCGAGTTTGAGACGCTTTGGATACTTTTCATTTTTTTGAAAAAAATCCTGACCCGCGACACCTTTTGCCTTCTTTTTCTCTCCTGAGCTGCACTCAGGTTTCTACAGCCTGTTCAGAATCTAGAGCAGGGAAACAGGTTTCGCAAACTTTTTCTGCCCTTTTGGATCTCGGGCATCATATGACGCACGTTTGAAACGCTTTGGGTACTTTTCATTTTTTTGAAAAAAATCCTGACCCGCGACACCTTTTGCCTTCTTTTTCTCTCCAGAGCTGCACTCAGGTTTCTGTAGCTTGTTCAGAATCTAGAGCAGGGAAACAGGTTTCACAAACTTTTTCTGCTCGTTCGGATCTCGGGCATCATATGACGCGAGTTTGAGACGCTTTGGATACTTTTCATTTTTTGGAAAAAATCCTGACCCGCGGGTCACAGTTTTGGCCTTCTTTTTTTCTGCTGAGCTGCACTCAGGTTTCTGCAGCTTGTTCAGAATCTAGAGCAGAGAAACAGGTTCTCTAAGCTTTTTCTGCCCTTTTGGATCTTGGGCATCATATGACACGAGTTTGAGACGCTTTGGATACTTTTCATTTTTTGGAAAAAATCCTGACCCGCGGGTCACAGTTTTTGCCTTCTTTTTCTCTCCTGAGCTGCACTCAGGTTTCTGCAGCTTGTTCAGAATCTAGAGCAGGGAAACAGGTTCCGCAAACTTTTTCTGCCCGTTTGGATCTCGGGCATCATATGACGCGAGTTTGAGACGCTTTGGATACTTTTCATTTTTTGGAAAAAATCCTGACCCACGGGTCACAGTTTTTGCCTTCTTTTTCTCTCCTGAGCTGCACTCAGGTTTCTGCAGCTTGTTCAGAATCTAGAGCAGGGAAACAGGTTCCGCAAACTTTTTCTGCCCTTTCGGATCTCGGGCATCATATGACGCGAGTTTGAAACGCTTTGGATACTTTTCATTTTTTTGAAAAAATCCTGACCCACGGGTCACAGTTTTTGCCTTCTTTTTCTCTCCTGAGCTGCACTCAGGTTTCTGCAGCTTGTTCAGAATCTAGAGCAGGGAAACAGATTCTGCAAACTTTTTCTGGCCTTTCGGATCTCAGGCATCATATGACACGAGTATGAGACGCTCTGGATACTTCTCATTTTTTTGAAAAAATCCTGACCCGCGGGTCACAGTTTTTGCCTTCTTTTTCTCTCCTGAGCTGCACTCAGGTTTCTGCAGCTTGTTCAGAATCTAGAGCAGGGAAACAGGTTCTGCAAGCTTTTTCTGCCCTTTCGGATCTCGGGCATCATATGACACGAGTTTGAGACGCTTTGGATACTTTTCATTTTTTTGAACAAAATCCTGACCCGCGACACCTTTTGCCTTCTTTTTCTCTCCTGAGCTGCACTCAGGTTTCTGCAGCTTGTTCAGAATCTAGAGCAGGGAAACAGGTTTCACAAACTTTTTCTGCTCGTTCGGATCTCGGGCATCCTATGACGCGAGTTTGAGACGCTTTGGATACTTTTCATTTTTTGGAAAAAATCCTGACCCGCGGGTCACAGTTTTGGCCTTCTTTTTTTCTGCTGAGCTGCACTCAGGTTTCTGCAGCTTGTTCAGAATCTAGAGCAGAGAAACAGGTTCTCTAAGCTTTTTCTGCCCTTTCGGATCTCGGGCATCATATGACACGAGTTTGAGACGCTTTGGATACTTTTCATTTTTTGGAAAAAATCCTGACCCGCGGGTCACAGTTTTTGCCTTCTTTTTCTCTCCTGAGCTGCACTCAGGTTTCTGCAGCTTGTTCAGAATCTAGAGCAGGGAAACAGGTTCCGCAAACTTTTTCTGCCCGTTTGGATCTCGGGCATCATATGACGCGAGTTTGAGACGCTTTGGATACTTTTCATTTTTTGGAAAAAATCCTGACCCACGGGTCACAGTTTTTGCCTTCTTTTTCTCTCCTGAGCTGCACTCAGGTTTCTGCAGCTTGTTCAGAATCTAGAGCAGGGAAACAGGTTCCGCAAGCTTTTTCTGCCCTTTCGGATCTCGGGCATCATATGACGCGAGTTTGAGACGCTTTGGATACTTTTCATTTTTTGGAAAAAATCCTGACCCGCGGGTCACAGTTTTTGCCTTCTTTTTCTCTGCTGAGCTGCACTCAGGTTTCTGCAGCTTGTTCAGAATCTAGAGCAGGGAAACAGGTTCCGCAAACTTTTTCTGCCCATTCGGATCTCGGGCATCATATGACGCGAGACGCTTTGGATACTTTTCATTTTTTGGAAAAAATCCTGACCTGCGGGTCACAGTTTTGGCCTTCTTTTTCTCGGCTGAGCTGCACTCAGGTTTCTGCAGCTTGTTCAGAATCTAGAGCAGAGAAACAGGTTCTCTAAGCTTTTTCTGCCCTTTCGGATCTCGGGCATCATATGACGCGAGATGCTTTGAATACTTTTCAGTTTTTGGAAAAAATCCTGACCCGCGAAACCTTTTGCCTTCTTTTTCTCTCCTGAGCTGCACTCAGGTTTCTGCAGCTTGTTCAGAATCTAGAGCAGGGAAACAGGTTCCGCAAACTTTTTCTGCTCTTTCGGATCTCAGGCATCATATGACGCGAGTTTGAGACGCTTTGCATACTTTTCATTTTTTGGAAAAAATCCTGACCCGCGGGTCACAGTTTTTGCCTTCTTTTTCTCTCCTGAGCTGCACTCAGGTTTCTGCAGCTTGTTCAGAATCTAGAGCAGGGAAACAGGTTCCGCAAACTTTTTCTTCCCTTTCGGATCTCGGGCATCATATGACGCGAGTTTGAGACGCTTTGGATACTTTCCATTTTTTGGAAAAAATCCTGACCTGCGGGTCACAGTTTTTGCCTTCTTTTTCTCTCCTGAGCTGCACTCAGGTTTCTGCAGCTTGTTCAGAATCTAGAGCAGGGAAACAGGTTCCGCAAACTTTTTCTGCCCTTTCGGATCTCGGGCATCATATGACGCGAGTTTGAGACGCTTTGGATACTTTTCATTTTTTTGAAAAAAATCCTGACCCGCGACACCTTTTGCCTTCTTTTTCTCTGCTGAGCTGCACTCAGGTTTCTGCAGCTTGTTCAGAATCTAGAGCAGGGAAACAGGTTCCGCAAACTTTTTCTGCCCTTTCGGGTCTCGGGCATCATATGATGCGAGTTTGAGACGCTTTGGATACTTTTCATTTTTTTGAAAAAATCTTTTGCCTTCTTTTTCTCTCCTGAGCTGCACTCAGGTTTCTGCAGCTTGTTCAGAATCTAGAGCAGAGAAACAGGTTCTCTAAGCTTTTTCTGCCCTTTCGGATCTCAGGCATCATATGACGCGAGTTTGAGACGCTTTGGATACTTTTCATTTTTTGGAAAAAATCCTGACCCGCGGGTCACAGTTTTTGCCTTCTTTTTCTCTCCTGAGCTGCACTCAGGTTTCTTCAGCTTGTTCAGAATCTAGAGCAGGGAAACAGGTTCCGCAAACTTTTTCTGCCCGTTTGGATCTCGGGCATCATATGACGCGAGTTTGAGACGCTTTGGATACTTTTCATTTTTTGGAAAAAATCCTGACCCGCGGGTCACAGTTTTTGCCTTCTTTTTCTCTGCTGAGCTGCACTCAGGTTTCTGCAGCTTGTTCAGAATCTAGAGCAGGGAAACAGGTTCCGCAAACTTTTTCTGCCCGTTCGGATCTCGGGCATCATATGACGCGAGATGCTTTGGATACTTTTCATTTTTTGGAAAAAATCCTGACCCGAGGGTCATAGTTTTTGCCTTCTTTTTCTCTCCTGAGCTGCACTCAGGTTTCTGCAGCTTGTTCAGAATCTAGAGCAGGGAAACAGGTTCCGCAAACTTTTTCTGCCCTTTCGGATCTCGGGCATCATATGACGCGAGTTTGAGACGCTTTGGATACTTTTCATTTTTTGGAAAAAATCCTGACCTGCGGGTCACAGTTTTGGCCTTCTTTTTCTCGGCTGAGCTGCACTCAGGTTTCTGCAGCTTGTTCAGAATCTAGAGCAGAGAAACAGGTTCTCTAAGCTTTTTCTGCCCTTTCGGATCTCGGGCATCATATGACGCGAGATGCTTTGAATACTTTTCAGTTTTTGGAAAAAATCCTGACCCGCGAAACCTTTTGCCTTCTTTTTCTCTCCTGAGCTGCACTCAGGTTTCTGCAGCTTGTTCAGAATCTAGAGCAGGGAAACAGGTTCCGCAAACTTTTTCTGCTCTTTCGGATCTCAGGCATCATATGACGCAAGTTTGAGACGCTTTGGATACTTTTCATTTTTTGGAAAAAATCCTGACCCGCGGGTCACAGTTTTTGCCTTCTTTTTCTCTCCTGAGCTGCACTCAGGTTTCTGCAGCTTGTTCAGAATCTAGAGCAGGGAAACAGGTTCCGCAAACTTTTTCTTCCCTTTCGGATCTCGGGCATCATATGACGCGAGTTTGAGACGCTTTGGATACTTTCCATTTTTTGGAAAAAATCCTGACCTGCGGGTCACAGTTTTTGCCTTCTTTTTCTCTCCTGAGCTGCACTCAGGTTTCTGCAGCTTGTTCAGAATCTAGAGCAGGGAAACAGGTTCCGCAAACTTTTTCTGCCCTTTCGGATCTCGGGCATCATATGACGCGAGTTTGAGACGCTTTGGATACTTTTCATTTTTTTGAAAAAAATCCTGACCCGCGACACCTTTTGCCTTCTTTTTCTCTCCTGAGCTGCACTCAGGTTTCTGCAGCTTGTTCAGAATCTAGAGCAGGGAAACAGGTTCCGCAAGCTATTTCTGCCCTTTCGGATCTCGGGCATCATATGACGTGAGTTTGAGACGCTTTGGATACTTTTCATTTTTTGGAAAATATCCTGACCCGCGGGTCACAGTTTTTGCCTTCTTTTTCTCGGCTGAGCTGCACTCAGGTTTCTGCAGCTTGTTCAGAATCTAGAGCAGAGAAACAGGTTCTCTAAGCTTTTTCTGCCCTTTCGGATCTCGGGCATCATATGACGCGAGATGCTTTGAATACTTTTCAGTTTTTGGAAAAAATCCTGACCCGCGAAACCTTTTGCCTTCTTTTTCTCTCCTGAGCTGCACTCAGGTTTCTGCAGCTTGTTCAGAATCTAGAGCAGGGAAACAGGTTCCGCAAACTTTTTCTGCTCTTTCGGATCTCAGGCATCATATGACGCGAGTTTGAGACGCTTTGGATACTTTTCATTTTTTGGAAAAAATCCTGACCTGAGGGTCACAGTTTTGGCCTTCTTTTTCTCTGCTGAGCTGCACTCAGGTTTCTGCAGCTTGTTCAGAATCTAGAGCAGGGAAACAGGTTCCGCAAACTTTTTCTGCCCTTTCGGATCTCGGGCATCATATGACGCGAGTTTGAGACGCTTTGGATACTTTTCATTTTTTGGAAAAAATCCTGACCTGCGGGTCACAGTTTTGGCCTTCTTTTTCTCGGCTGAGCTGCACTCAGGTTTCTGCAGCTTGTTCAGAATCTAGAGCAGAGAAACAGGTTCTCTAAGCTTTTTCTGCCCTTTCGGATCTCGGGCATCATATGACGCGAGATGCTTTGAAAACTTTTCAGTTTTTGGAAAAAATCCTGACCCGCGAAACCTTTTGCCTTCTTTTTCTCTCCTGAGCTGCACTCAGGTTTCTGCAGCTTGTTCAGAATCTAGAGCAGGGAAACAGGTTCCGCAAACTTTTTCTGCTCTTTCGGATCTCAGGCATCATATGACGCAAGTTTGAGACGCTTTGGATACTTTTCATTTTTTGGAAAAAATCCTGACCCGCGGGTCACAGTTTTTGCCTTCTTTTTCTCTCCTGAGCTGCACTCAGGTTTCTGCAGCTTGTTCAGAATCTAGAGCAGGGAAACAGGTTCCGCAAACTTTTTCTTCCCTTTCGGATCTCGGGCATCATATGACGCGAGTTTGAGACGCTTTGGATACTTTCCATTTTTTGGAAAAAATCCTGACCTGCGGGTCACAGTTTTTGCCTTCTTTTTCTCTCCTGAGCTGCACTCAGGTTTCTGCAGCTTGTTCAGAATCTAGAGCAGGGAAACAGGTTCCGAAAACTTTTTCTGCCCTTTCGGATCTCGGGCATCATATGACGCGAGTTTGAGACGCTTTGGATACTTTTCATTTTTTTGAAAAAAATCCTGACCCGCGACACCTTTTGCCTTCTTTTTCTCTGCTGAGCTGCACTCAGGTTTCTGCAGCTTGTTCAGAATCTAGAGCAGGGAAACAGGTTCCGCAAACTTTTTCTGCCCTTTCGGGTCTCGGGCATCATATGATGCGAGTTTGAGACGCTTTGGATACTTTTCATTTTTTTGAAAAAATCTTTTGCCTTCTTTTTCTCTCCTGAGCTGCACTCAGGTTTCTGCAGCTTGTTCAGAATCTAGAGCAGAGAAACAGGTTCTCTAAGCTTTTTCTGCCCTTTCGGATCTCAGGCATCATATGACGCGAGTTTGAGACGCTTTGGATACTTTTCATTTTTTGGAAAAAATCCTGACCCGCGGGTCACAGTTTTTGCCTTCTTTTTCTCTCCTGAGCTGCACTCAGGTTTCTTCAGCTTGTTCAGAATCTAGAGCAGGGAAACAGGTTCCGCAAGCTATTTCTGCCCTTTCGGATCTCGGGCATCATATGACGTGAGTTTGAGACGCTTTGGATACTTTTCATTTTTTGGAAAAAATCCTGACCCGCGGGTCACAGTTTTTGCCTTCTTTTTCTCTCCTGAGCTGCACTCAGGTTTCTGCAGCTTGTTCAGAATCTAGAGCAGGGAAACAGGTTCCGCAAACTTTTTCTTCCCTTTCGGATCTCGGGCATCATATGACGCGAGTTTGAGACGCTTTGGATACTTTCCATTTTTTGGAAAAAATCCTGACCTGCGGGTCACAGTTTTTGCCTTCTTTTTCTCTCCTGAGCTGCACTCAGGTTTCTGCAGCTTGTTCAGAATCTAGAGCAGGGAAACAGGTTCCGAAAACTTTTTCTGCCCTTTCGGATCTCGGGCATCATATGACGCGAGTTTGAGACGCTTTGGATACTTTTCATTTTTTTGAAAAAAATCCTGACCCGCGACACCTTTTGCCTTCTTTTTCTCTGCTGAGCTGCACTCAGGTTTCTGCAGCTTGTTCAGAATCTAGAGCAGGGAAACAGGTTCCGCAAACTTTTTCTGCCCTTTCGGGTCTCGGGCATCATATGATGCGAGTTTGAGACGCTTTGGATACTTTTCATTTTTTTGAAAAAATCTTTTGCCTTCTTTTTCTCTCCTGAGCTGCACTCAGGTTTCTGCAGCTTGTTCAGAATCTAGAGCAGAGAAACAGGTTCTCTAAGCTTTTTCTGCCCTTTCGGATCTCAGGCATCATATGACGCGAGTTTGAGACGCTTTGGATACTTTTCATTTTTTGGAAAAAATCCTGACCCGCGGGTCACAGTTTTTGCCTTCTTTTTCTCTCCTGAGCTGCACTCAGGTTTCTTCAGCTTGTTCAGAATCTAGAGCAGGGAAACAGGTTCCGCAAACTTTTTCTGCCCGTTTGGATCTCGGGCATCATATGACGCGAGTTTGAGACGCTTTGGATACTTTTCATTTTTTTGAAAAAAATCCTGACCCGCGACACCTTTTGCCTTCTTTTTCTCTCCTGAGCTGCACTCAGGTTTCTGCAGCTTGTTCAGAATCTAGAGCAGGGAAACAGGTTCCGCAAGCTATTTCTGCCCTTTCGGATCTCGGGCATCATATGACGTGAGTTTGAGACGCTTTGGATACTTTTCATTTTTTGGAAAAAATCCTGACCCGCGGGTCACAGTTTTTGCCTTCTTTTTCTCGGCTGAGCTGCACTCAGGTTTCTGCAGCTTGTTCAGAATCTAGAGCAGAGAAACAGGTTCTCTAAGCTTTTTCTGCCCTTTCGGATCTCGGGCATCATATGACGCGAGATGCTTTGAATACTTTTCAGTTTTTGGAAAAAATCCTGACCCGCGAAACCTTTTGCCTTCTTTTTCTCTCCTGAGCTGCACTCAGGTTTCTGCAGCTTGTTCAGAATCTAGAGCAGGGAAACAGGTTCCGCAAACTTTTTCTGCTCTTTCGGATCTCAGGCATCATATGACGCGAGTTTGAGACGCTTTGGATACTTTTCATTTTTTGGAAAAAATCCTGACCTGAGGGTCACAGTTTTGGCCTTCTTTTTCTCTGCTGAGCTGCACTCAGGTTTCTGCAGCTTGTTCAGAATCTAGAGCAGGGAAACAGGTTCCGCAAACTTTTTCTGCCCTTTCGGATCTCGGGCATCATATGACGCGAGTTTGAGACGCTTTGGATACTTTTCATTTTTTGGAAAAAATCCTGACCTGCGGGTCACAGTTTTGGCCTTCTTTTTCTCGGCTGAGCTGCACTCAGGTTTCTGCAGCTTGTTCAGAATCTAGAGCAGAGAAACAGGTTCTCTAAGCTTTTTCTGCCCTTTCGGATCTCGGGCATCATATGACGCGAGATGCTTTGAAAACTTTTCAGTTTTTGGAAAAAATCCTGACCCGCGAAACCTTTTGCCTTCTTTTTCTCTCCTGAGCTGCACTCAGGTTTCTGCAGCTTGTTCAGAATCTAGAGCAGGGAAACAGGTTCCGCAAACTTTTTCTGCTCTTTCGGATCTCAGGCATCATATGACGCAAGTTTGAGACGCTTTGGATACTTTTCATTTTTTGGAAAAAATCCTGACCCGCGGGTCACAGTTTTTGCCTTCTTTTTCTCTCCTGAGCTGCACTCAGGTTTCTGCAGCTTGTTCAGAATCTAGAGCAGGGAAACAGGTTCCGCAAACTTTTTCTTCCCTTTCGGATCTCGGGCATCATATGACGCGAGTTTGAGACGCTTTGGATACTTTCCATTTTTTGGAAAAAATCCTGACCTGCGGGTCACAGTTTTTGCCTTCTTTTTCTCTCCTGAGCTGCACTCAGGTTTCTGCAGCTTGTTCAGAATCTAGAGCAGGGAAACAGGTTCCGCAAGCTATTTCTGCCCTTTCGGATCTCGGGCATCATATGACGTGAGTTTGAGATGCTTTGGATACTTTTCATTTTTTGGAAAAAATCCTGACCCGCGGGTCACAGTTTTTGCCTTCTTTTTCTCTCCTGAGCTGCACTCAGGTTTCTGCAGCTTGTTCAGAATCTAGAGCAGAGAAACAGGTTCTCTAAGCTTTTTCTGCCCTTTCGGATCTCGGGGATCATATGACGCGAGATGCTTTGAATACTTTTCAGTTTTTGGAAAAAATCCTGACCCGCGAAACCTTTTGCCTTCTTTTTCTCTCCTGAGCTGCACTCAGGTTTCTGCAGCTTGTTCAGAATCTAGAGCAGGGAAACAGGTTCCGCAAACTTTTTCTGCTCTTTCGGATCTCAGGCATCATATGACGCGAGTTTGAGACGCTTTGGATACTTTTCATTTTTTGGAAAAAATCCTGACCCGCGGGTCACAGTTTTTGCCTTCTTTTTCTCTCCTGAGCTGCACTCAGGTTTCTGCAGCTTGTTCAGAATCTAGAGCAGGGAAACAGGTTCCGCAAACTTTTTCTTCCCTTTCGGATCTCGGGCATCATATGACGCGAGTTTGAGATGCTTTGGATACTTTCCATTTTTTGGAAAAAATCCTGACCTGCGGGTCACAGTTTTTGCCTTCTTTTTCTCTCCTGAGCTGCACTCAGGTTTCTGCAGCTTGTTCAGAATCTAGAGCAGGGAAACAGGTTCCGCAAACTTTTTCTGCCCTTTCGGATCTCGGGCATCATATGACGCGAGTTTGAGACGCTTTGGATACTTTTCATTTTTTTGAAGAAAATCCTGACCCGCGACACCTTTTGCCTTCTTTTTCTCTGCTGAGCTGCACTCAGGTTTCTGCAGCTTGTTCAGAATCTAGAGCAGGGAAACAGGTTCCGCAAACTTTTTCTGCCCTTTCGGATCTCGGGCATCATATGACGCGAGTTTGAGACGCTTTGGATACTTTTCATTTTTTTGAAAAAATCTTTTGCCTTCTTTTTCTCTCCTGAGCTGCACTCAGGTTTCTGCAGCTTGTTCAGAATCTAGAGCAGAGAAACAGGTTCTCTAAGCTTTTTCTGCCCTTTCGGATCTCAGGCATCATATGACGCGAGTTTGAGACGCTTTGCATACTTTTCATTTTTTGGAAAAAATCCTGACCCGCGGGTCACAGTTTTTGCCTTCTTTTTCTCTCCTGAGCTGCACTCAGGTTTCTGCAGCTTGTTCAGAATCTAGAGCAGGGAAACAGGTTCCGCAAACTTTTTCTGCCCTTTCGGATCTCGGGCATCATATGACGCGAGTTTGAGACGCTTTGGATACTTTTCATTTTTTGGAAAAAATCCTGACCTGCGGGTCACAGTTTTGGCCTTCTTTTTCTCGGCTGAGCTGCACTCAGGTTTCTGCAGCTTGTTCAGAATCTAGAGCAGAGAAACAGGTTCTCTAAGCTTTTTCTGCCCTTTCGGATCTCGGGCATCATATGACGCGAGATGCTTTGAATACTTTTCAGTTTTTGGAAAAAATCCTGACCCGCGAAACCTTTTGCCTTCTTTTTCTCTCCTGAGCTGCACTCAGGTTTCTGCAGCTTGTTCAGAATCTAGAGCAGGGAAACAGGTTCCGCAAACTTTTTCTTCCCTTTCAGATCTCGGGCATCATATGACGCGAGATGCTTTGGATACTTTTCATTTTTTGGAAAAAATCCTGACCCGCGGGTCACAGTTTTTGCCTTCTTTTTCTCTCCTGAGCTGCACTCAGGTTTCTGCAGCTTGTTCAGAATCTAGAGCAGGGAAACAGGTTCCGCAAACTTTTTCTTCCCTTTCGGATCTCGGGCATCATATGACGCGAGTTTGAGACGCTTTGGATACTTTCCATTTTTTGGAAAAAATCCTGACCTGCGGGTCACAGTTTTTGCCTTCTTTTTCTCTCCTGAGCTGCACTCAGGTTTCTGCAGCTTGTTCAGAATCTAGAGCAGGGAAACAGGTTCCGCAAACTTTTTCTGCCCTTTCGGATCTCGGGCATCATATGACGCGAGTTTGAGACGCTTTGGATACTTTTCATTTTTTTGAAAAAAATCCTGACCCGCGACACCTTTTGCCTTCTTTTTCTCTCCTGAGCTGCACTCAGGTTTCTGCAGCTTGTTCAGAATCTAGAGCAGGGAAACAGGTTCCGCAAGCTATTTCTGCCCTTTCGGATCTCGGGCATCATATGACGTGAGTTTGAGACGCTTTGGATACTTTTCATTTTTTGGAAAAAATCCTGACCCGCGGGTCACAGTTTTTGCCTTCTTTTTCTCGGCTGAGCTGCACTCAGGTTTCTGCAGCTTGTTCAGAATCTAGAGCAGAGAAACAGGTTCTCTAAGCTTTTTCTGCCCTTTCGGATCTCGGGCATCATATGACGCGAGATGCTTTGAATACTTTTCAGTTTTTGGAAAAAATCCTGACCCGCGAAACCTTTTGCCTTCTTTTTCTCTCCTGAGCTGCACTCAGGTTTCTGCAGCTTGTTCAGAATCTAGAGCAGGGAAACAGGTTCCGCAAACTTTTTCTGCTCTTTCGGATCTCAGGCATCATATGACGCGAGTTTGAGACGCTTTGGATACTTTTCATTTTTTGGAAAAAATCCTGACCTGAGGGTCACAGTTTTGGCCTTCTTTTTCTCTGCTGAGCTGCACTCAGGTTTCTGCAGCTTGTTCAGAATCTAGAGCAGGGAAACAGGTTCCGCAAACTTTTTCTGCCCTTTCGGATCTCGGGCATCATATGACGCGAGTTTGAGACGCTTTGGATACTTTTCATTTTTTGGAAAAAATCCTGACCTGCGGGTCACAGTTTTGGCCTTCTTTTTCTCGGCTGAGCTGCACTCAGGTTTCTGCAGCTTGTTCAGAATCTAGAGCAGAGAAACAGGTTCTCTAAGCTTTTTCTGCCCTTTCGGATCTCGGGCATCATATGACCCGAGATGCTTTGAAAACTTTTCAGTTTTTGGAAAAAATCCTGACCCGCGAAACCTTTTGCCTTCTTTTTCTCTCCTGAGCTGCACTCAGGTTTCTGCAGCTTGTTCAGAATCTAGAGCAGGGAAACAGGTTCCGCAAACTTTTTCTTCCCTTTCAGATCTCGGGCATCATATGACGCGAGATGCTTTGGATACTTTTCATTTTTTGGAAAAAATCCTGACCCGCGGGTCACAGTTTTTGCCTTCTTTTTCTCTCCTGAGCTGCACTCAGGTTTCTGCAGCTTGTTCAGAATCTAGAGCAGGGAAACAGGTTCCGCAAACTTTTTCTTCCCTTTCGGATCTCGGGCATCATATGACGCGAGTTTGAGACGCTTTGGATACTTTCCATTTTTTGGAAAAAATCCTGACCTGCGGGTCACAGTTTTTGCCTTCTTTTTCTCTCCTGAGCTGCACTCAGGTTTCTGCAGCTTGTTCAGAATCTAGAGCAGGGAAACAGGTTCCGCAAACTTTTTCTGCCCTTTCGGATCTCGGGCATCATATGACGCGAGTTTGAGACGCTTTGGATACTTTTCATTTTTTTGAAAAAAATCCTGACCCGCGACACCTTTTGCCTTCTTTTTCTCTCCTGAGCTGCACTCAGGTTTCTGCAGCTTGTTCAGAATCTAGAGCAGGGAAACAGGTTCCGCAAGCTATTTCTGCCCTTTCGGATCTCGGGCATCATATGACGTGAGTTTGAGACGCTTTGGATACTTTTCATTTTTTGGAAAAAATCCTGACCCGCGGGTCACAGTTTTTGCCTTCTTTTTCTCGGCTGAGCTGCACTCAGGTTTCTGCAGCTTGTTCAGAATCTAGAGCAGAGAAACAGGTTCTCTAAGCTTTTTCTGCCCTTTCGGATCTCGGGCATCATATGACGCGAGATGCTTTGAATACTTTTCAGTTTTTGGAAAAAATCCTGACCCGCGAAACCTTTTGCCTTCTTTTTCTCTCCTGAGCTGCACTCAGGTTTCTGCAGCTTGTTCAGAATCTAGAGCAGGGAAACAGGTTCCGCAAACTTTTTCTGCTCTTTCGGATCTCAGGCATCATATGACGCGAGTTTGAGACGCTTTGGATACTTTTCATTTTTTGGAAAAAATCCTGACCTGAGGGTCACAGTTTTGGCCTTCTTTTTCTCTGCTGAGCTGCACTCAGGTTTCTGCAGCTTGTTCAGAATCTAGAGCAGGGAAACAGGTTCCGCAAACTTTTTCTGCCCTTTCGGATCTCGGGCATCATATGACGCGAGTTTGAGACGCTTTGGATACTTTTCATTTTTTGGAAAAAATCCTGACCTGCGGGTCACAGTTTTGGCCTTCTTTTTCTCGGCTGAGCTGCACTCAGGTTTCTGCAGCTTGTTCAGAATCTAGAGCAGAGAAACAGGTTCTCTAAGCTTTTTCTGCCCTTTCGGATCTCGGGCATCATATGACCCGAGATGCTTTGAAAACTTTTCAGTTTTTGGAAAAAATCCTGACCCGCGAAACCTTTTGCCTTCTTTTTCTCTCCTGAGCTGCACTCAGGTTTCTGCAGCTTGTTCAGAATCTAGAGCAGGGAAACAGGTTCCGCAAACTTTTTCTGCTCTTTCGGATCTCAGGCATCATATGACGCGAGTTTGAGACGCTTTGGATACTTTTCATTTTTTGGAAAAAATCCTGACCCGCGGGTCACAGTTTTTGCCTTCTTTTTCTCTCCTGAGCTGCACTCAGGTTTCTGCAGCTTGTTCAGAATCTAGAGCAGGGAAACAGGTTCCGCAAACTTTTTCTTCCCTTTCGGATCTCGGGCATCATATGACGCGAGTTTGAGATGCTTTGGATACTTTCCATTTTTTGGAAAAAATCCTGACCTGCGGGTCACAGTTTTTGCCTTCTTTTTCTCTCCTGAGCTGCACTCAGGTTTCTGCAGCTTGTTCAGAATCTAGAGCAGGGAAACAGGTTCCGCAAACTTTTTCTGCCCTTTCGGATCTCGGGCATCATATGACGCGAGTTTGAGACGCTTTGGATACTTTTCATTTTTTTGAAAAAAATCCTGACCCGCGACACCTTTTGCCTTCTTTTTCTCTGCTGAGCTGCACTCAGGTTTCTGCAGCTTGTTCAGAATCTAGAGCAGGGAAACAGGTTCCGCAAACTTTTTCTGCCCTTTCGGATCTCGGGCATCATATGACGCGAGTTTGAGACGCTTTGGATACTTTTCATTTTTTTGAAAAAATCTTTTGCCTTCTTTTTCTCTCCTGAGCTGCACTCAGGTTTCTGCAGCTTGTTCAGAATCTAGAGCAGAGAAACAGGTTCTCTAAGCTTTTTCTGCCCTTTCGGATCTCAGGCATCATATGACGCGAGTTTGAGACGCTTTGCATACTTTTCATTTTTTGGAAAAAATCCTGACCCGCGGGTCACAGTTTTTGCCTTCTTTTTCTCTCCTGAGCTGCACTCAGGTTTCTGCAGCTTGTTCAGAATCTAGAGCAGGGAAACAGGTTCCGCAAACTTTTTCTGCCCTTTCGGATCTCGGGCATCATATGACGCGAGTTTGAGACGCTTTGGATACTTTTCATTTTTTGGAAAAAATCCTGACCTGCGGGTCACAGTTTTGGCCTTCTTTTTCTCGGCTGAGCTGCACTCAGGTTTCTGCAGCTTGTTCAGAATCTAGAGCAGAGAAACAGGTTCTCTAAGCTTTTTCTGCCCTTTCGGATCTCGGGCATCATATGACGCGAGATGCTTTGAATACTTTTCAGTTTTTGGAAAAAATCCTGACCCGCGAAACCTTTTGCCTTCTTTTTCTCTCCTGAGCTGCACTCAGGTTTCTGCAGCTTGTTCAGAATCTAGAGCAGGGAAACAGGTTCCGCAAACTTTTTCTTCCCTTTCAGATCTCGGGCATCATATGACGCGAGTTTGAGACGCTTTGGATACTTTCCATTTTTTGGAAAAAATCCTGACCTGCGGGTCACAGTTTTTGCCTTCTTTTTCTCTCCTGAGCTGCACTCAGGTTTCTGCAGCTTGTTCAGAATCTAGAGCAGGGAAACAGGTTCCGCAAACTTTTTCTGCCCTTTCGGATCTCGGGCATCATATGACGCGAGTTTGAGACGCTTTGGATACTTTTCATTTTTTTGAAAAAAATCCTGACCCGCGACACCTTTTGCCTTCTTTTTCTCTGCTGAGCTGCACTCAGGTTTCTGCAGCTTGTTCAGAATCTAGAGCAGGGAAACAGGTTCCGCAAACTTTTTCTGCCCTTTCGGATCTCGGGCATCATATGACGTGAGTTTGAGACGCTTTGGATACTTTTCATTTTTTTGAAAAAATCTTTTGCCTTCTTTTTCTCTCCTGAGCTGCACTCAGGTTTCTGCAGCTTGTTCAGAATCTAGAGCAGAGAAACAGGTTCTCTAAGCTTTTTCTGCCCTTTCGGATCTCAGGCATCATATGACGCGAGTTTGAGACGCTTTGGATACTTTTCATTTTTTGGAAAAAATCCTGACCCGCGGGTCACAGTTTTTGCCTTCTTTTTCTCTCCTGAGCTGCACTCAGGTTTCTGCAGCTTGTTCAGAATCTAGAGCAGGGAAACAGGTTCCGCAAACTTTTTCTGCCCGTTCGGATCTCGGGCATCATATGACGCGAGATGCTTTGGATACTTTTCATTTTTTGGAAAAAATCCTGACCCGAGGGTCATAGTTTTTGCCTTCTTTTTCTCTCCTGAGCTGCACTCAGGTTTCTGCAGCTTGTTCAGAATCTAGAGCAGGGAAACAGGTTCCGCAAACTTTTTCTGCCCTTTCGGATCTCGGGCATCATATGACACGAGTTTGAGACTCTTTGGATACTTTTCATTTTTTGGAAAAAATCCTGACCTGCGGGTCACAGTTTTGGCCTTCTTTTTCTCGGCTGAGCTGCACTCAGGTTTCTGCAGCTTGTTCAGAATCTAGAGCAGAGAAACAGGTTCTCTAAGCTTTTTCTGCCCTTTCGGATCTCGGGCATCATATGACGCGAGATGCTTTGAATACTTTTCAGTTTTTGGAAAAAATCCTGACCCGCGAAACCTTTTGCCTTCTTTTTCTCTCCTGAGCTGCACTCAGGTTTCTGCAGCTTGTTCAGAATCTAGAGCAGGGAAACAGGTTCCGCAAACTTTTTCTTCCCTTTCAGATCTCGGGCATCATATGACGCGAGTTTGAGACGCTTTGGATACTTTCCATTTTTTGGAAAAAATCCTGACCTGCGGGTCACAGTTTTTGCCTTCTTTTTCTCTCCTGAGCTGCACTCAGGTTTCTGCAGCTTGTTCAGAATCTAGAGCAGGGAAACAGGTTCCGCAAACTTTTTCTGCCCTTTCGGATCTCGGGCATCATATGACGCGAGTTTGAGACGCTTTGGATACTTTTCATTTTTTTGAAAAAAATCCTGACCCGCGACACCTTTTGCCTTCTTTTTCTCTGCTGAGCTGCACTCAGGTTTCTGCAGCTTGTTCAGAATCTAGAGCAGGGAAACAGGTTCCGCAAACTTTTTCTGCCCTTTCGGATCTCGGGCATCATATGACGTGAGTTTGAGACGCTTTGGATACTTTTCATTTTTTTGAAAAAATCTTTTGCCTTCTTTTTCTCTCCTGAGCTGCACTCAGGTTTCTGCAGCTTGTTCAGAATCTAGAGCAGAGAAACAGGTTCTCTAAGCTTTTTCTGCCCTTTCGGATCTCAGGCATCATATGACGCGAGTTTGAGACGCTTTGGATACTTTTCATTTTTTTGAAAAAATCCTGACCCGCGGGTCACAGTTTTTGCCTTCTTTTTCTCTCCTGAGCTGCACTCAGGTTTCTGCAGCTTGTTCAGAATCTAGAGCAGGGAAACAGGTTCCGCAAGCTTTTTCTGCCCTTTCGAATCTCAGGCATCATATGACGCGAGTTTGAGACGCTTTGGATACTTTTCATTTTTTTGAAAAAATCCTGACCCGCTGGTCACAGTTTTTGCCTTCTTTTTCTCTCCAGAGCTGCACTCAGGTTTCTGCAGCTTGTTCAGAATCTAGAGCAGGGAAACAGGTTCCGCAAACTTTTTCTGCCCTTTCGGATCTCGGGCATCATATGACGCGAGTTTGAGACGCTTTGGATACTTTTCATTTTTTGGAAAAAATCCTGACCCACGGGTCACAGTTTTTGCCTTCTTTTTCTCTCCTGAGCTGCACTCAGGTTTCTGCAGCTTGTTCAGAATCTAGAGCAGGGAAACAGGTTCCGCAAACTTTTTCTGCCCGTTCGGATCTCGGGCATCATATGACGCGAGATCCTTTGGATACTTTTCATTTTTTGGAAAAAATCCTGACCCGCGGGTCAGTTTTTGCCTTCTTTTTCTCTCCTGAGCTGCACTCAGGTTTCTGCAGCTTGTTCAGAATCTAGAGCAGGGAAACAGGTTCAGCAAACTTTTTCTGCCCTTTCGGATCTCGGGCATCATATGACGCGAGTTTGAGACGCTTTGGATACTTTTCATTTTTTTGAAAAAATCCTGACCCGTGGGTCACAGTTTTTGCCTTCTTTTTCTCTCCTGAGCTGCACTCAGGTTTCTGCAGCTTGTTCAGAATCTAGAGCAGGGAAACAGGTTCTGCAAGCTTTTTCTGCCCTTTTGGATCTCAGGCATCATATGATGCGAGTTTGAGACACTTTGGATACTTTTCATTTTTTGGAAAAAATCCTGACCCGTGGGTCACAATTTTTGCCTCCTTTTTCTCTCCTGAGCTGCACTCAGGTTTCTGCAGCTTGTTCAGAATCTAGAGCAGGGAAACAGGTTCCGCAAACTTTTTCTGCCCGTTTGGATCTCGGGCATCATATGACGCGAGTTTGAGATGCTTTGGATACTTTTCATTTTTTGGAAAAAATCCTGACCCGCGGGTCACAGTTTTTGCCTTCTTTTTCTCTCCTGAGCTGCACTCAGGTTTCTGCAGCTTGTTCAGAATCTAGAGCAGGGAAACAGGTTCCGCAAACTTTTTCTGCCCTTTCGGATCTCGGGCATCATATGACGCGAGTTTGAGACGCTTTGGATACTTTTCATTTTTTTGAAAAAATCTTTTGCCTTCTTTTTCTCTCCTGAGCTGCACTCAGGTTTCTGCAGCTTGTTCAGAATCTAGAGCAGGGAAACAGGTTCCGCAAGCTTTTTCTGCCCTTTCGGATCTCAGGCATCATATGACGCGAGTTTGAGACGCTTTGGATACTTTTCATTTTTTTGAAAAAAATCCTGACCCGCGACACCTTTTGCCTTCTTTTTCTCTCCTGAGCTGCACTCAGGTTTCTGCAGCTTGTTCAGAATCTAGAGCAGGGAAACAGGTTTCGCAAACTTTTTCTGCCCTTTCGGATCTCGGGCATCATATGATGTGAGTTTGAGACACTTTGGATACTTTTCATTTTTTGGAAAAAATCCTGACCCGCGGGTCACAGTTTTTGCCTTCTTTTTCTCTCCTGAGCTGCACTCAGGTTTCTGCAGCTTGTTCAGAATCTAGAGCAGGGAAACAGGTTCGGCAAACTTTTTCTGCCCTTTCGGATCTCGGGCATCATATGACACGAGTTTGAGACGCTTTGGATACTTTTCATTTTTTTGAAAAAAATCCTGACCCGCGACACCTTTTGCCTTCTTTTTCTCTCCTGAGCTGCACTCAGGTTTCTGCAGCTTGTTCAGAATCTAGAGCAGGGAAACAGGTTCTGCAAACTTTTTCTGCCCTTTCGGATCTCGGGCATCATATGACGCGAGTTTGAGACGCTTTGGATACTTTTCATTTTTTGGAAAAAATCCTGACCCGCGGATCACAGTTTTTGCCTTCTTTTTCTCTCCTGAGCTGCACTCAGGTTTCTGCAGCTTGTTCAGAATCTAGAGCAGGGAAACAGGTTCTGCAAGCTTTTTCTGCCCTTTCGGATCTCAGGCATCATATGACGCGAGATGCTTTGAATACTTTTCAGTTTTTGGAAAAAATCCTGACCCGCGAAACCTTTTGCCTTCTTTTTCTCTCCTGAGCTGCACTCAGGTTTCTGCAGCTTGTTCAGAATCTAGAGCAGGGAAACAGGTTCCGCAAACTTTTTCTGCTCTTTCGGATCTCAGGCATCATATGACGCGAGTTTGAGACGCTTTGGATACTTTTCATTTTTTGGAAAAAATCCTGACCCGCGGGTCACAGTTTTTGCCTTCTTTTTCTCTCCTGAGCTGCACTCAGGTTTCTGCAGCTTGTTCAGAATCTAGAGCAGGGAAACAGGTTCCGCAAACTTTTTCTTCCCTTTCGGATCTCGGGCATCATATGACGCGAGTTTGAGACGCTTTGGATACTTTCCATTTTTTGGAAAAAATCCTGACCTGCGGGTCACAGTTTTTGCCTTCTTTTTCTCTCCTGAGCTGCACTCAGGTTTCTGCAGCTTGTTCAGAATCTAGAGCAGGGAAACAGGTTCCGCAAACTTTTTCTGGTCTTTCGGATCTCAGGCATCATATGACGCGAGTTTGAGACGCTTTGGATACTTTTCATTTTTTGGAAAAAATCCTGACCCGCGGGTCACAGTTTTTGCCTTCTTTTTCTCTCCTGAGCTGCACTCAGGTTTCTGCAGCTTGTTCAGAATCTAGAGCAGGGAAACAGGTTCCGCAAACTTTTTCTTCCCTTTCGGATCTCGGGCATCATATGACGCGAGTTTGAGACGCTTTGGATACTTTCCATTTTTTTGAAAAAATCCTGACCTGCGGGTCACAGTTTTTGCCTTCTTTTTCTCTCCTGAGCTGCACTCAGGTTTCTGCAGCTTGTTCAGAATCTAGAGCAGGGAAACAGGTTCCGCAAACTTTTTCTGCCCTTTCGGATCTCGGGCATCATATGACGCGAGTTTGAGACGCTTTGGATACTTTTCATTTTTTGGAAAAAATCCTGACCCACGGGTCACAGTTTTTGCCTTCTTTTTCTCTCCTGAGCTGCACTCAGGTTTCTGCAGCTTGTTCAGAATCTAGAGCAGGGAAACAGGTTCGGCAAACTTTTTCTGCCCTTTCGGATCTCGGGCATCATATGACGCGAGTTTGAGACGCTTTGGATACTTTTCATTTTTTTGAAAAAATCCTGACCCGTGGGTCACAGTTTTTGCCTTCTTTTTCTCTCCTGAGCTGCACTCAGGTTTCTGCAGCTTGTTCAGAATCTAGAGCAGGGAAACAGGTTCTGCAAGCTTTTTCTGCCCTTTTGGATCTCAGGCATCATATGACGCGAGTTTGAGACACTTTGGATACTTTTCATTTTTTGGAAAAAATCCTGACCCGCGGGTCACAATTTTTGCCTTCTTTTTCTCTCCTGAGCTGCACTCAGGTTTCTGCAGCTTGTTCAGAATCTAGAGCAGGGAAACAGGTTCCGCAAACTTTTTCTGCCCGTTTGGATATCGGGCATCATATGACGCGAGTTTGAGATGCTTTGGATACTTTTCATTTTTTGGAAAAAATCCTGACCCGCGGGTCACAGTTTTTGCCTTCTTTTTCTCTCCTGAGCTGCACTCAGGTTTCTGCAGCTTGTTCAGAATCTAGAGCAGGGAAACATGTTCAGCAAGCTTTTTCTGCCCTTTCGGATCTCAGGCATCATATGACGCGAGTTTGAGACGCTTTGGATACTTTTCATTTTTTTGAAAAAAATCCTGACCCGCGACACCTTTTGCCTTCTTTTTCTCTCCTGAGCTGCACTCAGGTTTCTGCAGCTTGTTCAGAATCTAGAGCAGGGAAACAGGTTCCGCAAACTTTTTCTGCCCTTTCGGATCTCGGGCATCATATGACGCGAGTTTGAGACGCTTTGGATACTTTTCATTTTTTGGAAAAAATCCTGACCTGCGGGTCACAGTTTTGGCCTTCTTTTTCTCGGCTGAGCTGCACTCAGGTTTCTGCAGCTTGTTCAGAATCTAGAGCAGAGAAACAGGTTCTCTAAACTTTTTCTGCCCTTTCGGATCTCGGGCATCATATGACACGAGTTTGAGACGCTTTGGATACTTTTCATTTTTTGGAAAAAATCCTGACCCGCGGGTCACAGTTTTTGCCTTCTTTTTCTCTCCTGAGCTGCACTCAGGTTTCTGCAGCTTGTTCAGAATCTAGAGCAGGGAAACAGGTTCCGCAAGCTTTTTCTGCCCTTTCGGATCTCAGGCATCATATGACGCGAGTTTGAGAGGCTTTGGATACTTTTCATTTTTTTGAAAAAATCCTGACACGCGGGTCACAGTTTTTGCCTTCTTTTTCTCTCCTGAGCTGCACTCAGGTTTCTGCAGCTTGTTCAGAATCTAGAGCAGGGAAACAGGTTCCGCAAACTTTTTCTGCCTGTTCGGATCTCGGGCATCATATGACGCGAGATGCTTTGAATACTTTTCAGTTTTTGGAAAAAATCCTGACCCGCGAAACCTTTTGCCTTCTTTTTCTCTCCTGAGCTGCACTCAGGTTTCTGCAGCTTGTTCAGAATCTAGAGCAGGGAAACAGGTTCCGCAAACTTTTTCTGCTCTTTCGGATCTCAGGCATCATATGACGCGAGTTTGAGACGCTTTGGATACTTTTCATTTTTTGGAAAAAATCCTGACCCGCGGGTCTCAGTTTTTGCCTTCTTTTTCTCTCCTGAGCTGCACTCAGGTTTCTGCAGCTTGTTCAGAATCTAGAGCAGGGAAACAGGTTCCGCAAACTTTTTCTTCCCTTTCGGATCTCGGGCATCATATGACGCGAGTTTGAGACGCTTTGGATACTTTCCATTTTTTGGAAAAAATCCTGACCTGCGGGTCACAGTTTTTGCCTTCTTTTTCTCTCCTGAGCTGCACTCAGGTTTCTGCAGCTTGTTCAGAATCTAGAGCAGGGAAACAGGTTCGGCAAACTTTTTCTGCCCTTTCGGATCTCGGGCATCATATGACGCGAGTTTGAGACGCTTTGGATACTTTTCATTTTTTTGAAAAAAATCCTGACCCGCGACACCTTTTGCCTTCTTTTTCTCTCCTGAGCTGCACTCAGGTTTCTGCAGCTTGTTCAGAATCTAGAGCAGGGAAACAGGTTCTGCAAACTTTTTCTGTCCTTTCGGATCTCGGGCATCATATGACGCGAGTTTGAGACGCTTTGGATACTTTTCATTTTTTGGAAAAAATCCTGACCCGCGGATCACAGTTTTTGCCTTCTTTTTCTCTCCTGAGCTGCACTCAGGTTTCTGCAGCTTGTTCAGAATCTAGAGCAGGGAAACAGGTTCCGCAAGCTTTTTCTGCCCTTTCGGATCTCAGGCATCATATGACGCGAGATGCTTTGAATACTTTTCAGTTTTTGGAAAAAATCCTGACCCGCGAAACCTTTTGCCTTCTTTTTCTCTCCTGAGCTGCACTCAGGTTTCTGCAGCTTGTTCAGAATCTAGAGCAGGGAAACAGGTTCCGCAAACTTTTTCTGCTCTTTCGGATCTCAGGCATCATATGACGCGAGTTTGAGACGCTTTGGATACTTTTCATTTTTTGGAAAAAATCCTGACCCGCGGGTCACAGTTTTTGCCTTCTTTTTCTCTCCTGAGCTGCACTCAGGTTTCTGCAGCTTGTTCAGAATCTAGAGCAGGGAAACAGGTTCCGCAAACTTTTTCTTCCCTTTCGGATCTCGGGCATCATATGACGCGAGTTTGAGACGCTTTGGATACTTTCCATTTTTTGGAAAAAATCCTGACCTGCGGGTCACAGTTTTTGCCTTCTTTTTCTCTCCTGAGCTGCACTCAGGTTTCTGCAGCTTGTTCAGAATCTAGAGCAGGGAAACAGGTTCCGCAAACTTTTTCTGCTCTTTCGGATCTCAGGCATCATATGACGCGAGTTTGAGACGCTTTGGATACTTTTCATTTTTTGGAAAAAATCCTGACCCGCGGGTCACAGTTTTTGCCTTCTTTTTCTCTCCTGAGCTGCACTCAGGTTTCTGCAGCTTGTTCAGAATCTAGAGCAGGGAAACAGGTTCCGCAAACTTTTTCTTCCCTTTCGGATCTCGGGCATCATATGACGCGAGTTTGAGACGCTTTGGATACTTTCCATTTTTTGGAAAAAATCCTGACCTGCGGGTCACAGTTTTTGCCTTCTTTTTCTCTCCTGAGCTGCACTCAGGTTTCTGCAGCTTGTTCAGAATCTAGAGCAGGGAAACAGGTTCCGCAAACTTTTTCTGCCCTTTCGGATCTCGGGCATCATATGACGCGAGTTTGAGACGCTTTGGATACTTTTCATTTTTTGGAAAAAATCCTGACCCACGGGTCACAGTTTTTGCCTTCTTTTTCTCTCCTGAGCTGCACTCAGGTTTCTGCAGCTTGTTCAGAATCTAGAGCAGGGAAACAGGTTCTGCAAGCTTTTTCTGCCCTTTTGGATCTCAGGCATCATATGACGCGAGTTTGAGACACTTTGGATACTTTTCATTTTTTGGAAAAAATCCTGACCCGCGGGTCACAATTTTTGCCTTCTTTTTCTCTCCTGAGCTGCACTCAGGTTTCTGCAGCTTGTTCAGAATCTAGAGCAGGGAAACAGGTTCCGCAAACTTTTTCTGCCCGTTTGGATATCGGGCATCATATGACGCGAGTTTGAGATGCTTTGGATACTTTTCATTTTTTGGAAAAAATCCTGACCCGCGGGTCACAGTTTTTGCCTTCTTTTTCTCTCCTGAGCTGCACTCAGGTTTCTGCAGCTTGTTCAGAATCTAGAGCAGGGAAACATGTTCAGCAAGCTATTTCTGCCCTTTCGGATCTCGGGCATCATATGACGCGAGTTTGAGACGCTTTGGATACTTTTCATTTTTTGGAAAAAATCCTGACCCGCGGGTCACAGTTTTTGCCTTCTTTTTCTCTCCTGAGCTGCACTCAGGTTTCTGCAGCTTGTTCAGAATCTAGAGCAGGGAAACAGGTTCCGCAAGCTTTTTCTGCCCTTTCGGATCTCAGGCATCATATGACGCGAGTTTGAGACGCTTTGGATACTTTTCATTTTTTTGAAAAAAATCCTGACCCGCGACACCTTTTGCCTTCTTTTTCTCTCCTGAGCTGCACTCAGGTTTCTGCAGCTTGTTCAGAATCTAGAGCAGGGAAACAGGTTCCGCAAACTTTTTCTGCCCTTTCGGATCTCGGGCATCATATGACGCGAGTTTGAGACGCTTTGGATACTTTTCATTTTTTGGAAAAAATCCTGACCTGCGGGTCACAGTTTTGGCCTTCTTTTTCTCGGCTGAGCTGCACTCAGGTTTCTGCAGCTTGTTCAGAATCTAGAGCAGAGAAACAGGTTCTCTAAACTTTTTCTGCCCTTTCGGATCTCGGGCATCATATGACACGAGTTTGAGACGCTTTGGATACTTTTCATTTTTTGGAAAAAATCCTGACCCGCGGGTCACAGTTTTTGCCTTCTTTTTCTCTCCTGAGCTGCACTCAGGTTTCTGCAGCTTGTTCAGAATCTAGAGCAGGGAAACAGGTTCCGCAAGCTTTTTCTGCCCTTTCGGATCTCAGGCATCATATGACGCGAGTTTGAGACGCCTTGGATACTTTTCATTTTTTTGAAAAAATCCTGACACGCGGGTCACAGTTTTTGCCTTCTTTTTCTCTCCTGAGCTGCACTCAGGTTTCTGCAGCTTGTTCAGAATCTAGAGCAGGGAAACAGGTTCCGCAAACTTTTTCTGCCTGTTCGGATCTCGGGCATCATATGACGCGAGATGCTTTGAATACTTTTCAGTTTTTGGAAAAAATCCTGACCCGCGAAACCTTTTGCCTTCTTTTTCTCTCCTGAGCTGCACTCAGGTTTCTGCAGCTTGTTCAGAATCTAGAGCAGGGAAACAGGTTCCGCAAACTTTTTCTGCTCTTTCGGATCTCAGGCATCATATGACGCGAGTTTGAGACGCTTTGGATACTTTTCATTTTTTGGAAAAAATCCTGACCCGCGGGTCTCAGTTTTTGCCTTCTTTTTCTCTCCTGAGCTGCACTCAGGTTTCTGCAGCTTGTTCAGAATCTAGAGCAGGGAAACAGGTTCCGCAAACTTTTTCTTCCCTTTCGGATCTCGGGCATCATATGACGCGAGTTTGAGACGCTTTGGATACTTTCCATTTTTTGGAAAAAATCCTGACCTGCGGGTCACAGTTTTTGCCTTCTTTTTCTCTCCTGAGCTGCACTCAGGTTTCTGCAGCTTGTTCAGAATCTAGAGCAGGGAAACAGGTTCCGCAAACTTTTTCTGCCCTTTCGGATCTCGGGCATCATATGACGCGAGTTTGAGACGCTTTGGATACTTTTCATTTTTTTGAAAAAATCTTTTGCCTTCTTTTTCTCTCCTGAGCTGCACTCAGGTTTCTGCAGCTTGTTCAGAATCTAGAGCAGGGAAACAGGTTCCGCAAGCTATTTCTGCCCTTTCGGATCTCGGGCATCATATGACGCGAGTTTGAGACGCTTTGGATACTTTTCATTTTTTGGAAAAAATCCTGACCTGCGGGTCATAGTTTTTGCCTTCTTTTTCTCTCCTGAGCTGCACTCAGGTTTCTGCAGCTTGTTCAGAATCTAGAGCAGAGAAACAGGTTCTCTAAGCTTTTTCTGCCCTTTCGGATCTCGGGCATCATATGACACGAGTTTGAGACGCTTTGGATACTTTTCATTTTTTGGAAAAAATCCTGACCCGCGGGTCACAGTTTTTGCCTTCTTTTTCTCTCCTGAGCTGCACTCAGGTTTCTGCAGCTTGTTCAGAATCTAGAGCAGGGAAACAGGTTCTGCAAACTTTTTCTGTCCTTTCGGATCTCGGGCATCATATGACGCGAGTTTGAGACGCTTTGGATACTTTTCATTTTTTGGAAAAAATCCTGACCCGCGGATCACAGTTTTTGCCTTCTTTTTCTCTCCTGAGCTGCACTCAGGTTTCTGCAGCTTGTTCAGAATCTAGAGCAGGGAAACAGGTTCCGCAAGCTTTTTCTGCCCTTTCGGATCTCAGGCATCATATGACGCGAGATGCTTTGAATACTTTTCAGTTTTTGGAAAAAATCCTGACCCGCGAAACCTTTTGCCTTCTTTTTCTCTCCTGAGCTGCACTCAGGTTTCTGCAGCTTGTTCAGAATCTAGAGCAGGGAAACAGGTTCCGCAAACTTTTTCTGCTCTTTCGGATCTCAGGCATCATATGACGCGAGTTTGAGACGCTTTGGATACTTTTCATTTTTTGGAAAAAATCCTGACCCGCGGGTCACAGTTTTTGCCTTCTTTTTCTCTCCTGAGCTGCACTCAGGTTTCTGCAGCTTGTTCAGAATCTAGAGCAGGGAAACAGGTTCCGCAAACTTTTTCTTCCCTTTCGGATCTCGGGCATCATATGACGCGAGTTTGAGACGCTTTGGATACTTTCCATTTTTTGGAAAAAATCCTGACCTGCGGGTCACAGTTTTTGCCTTCTTTTTCTCTCCTGAGCTGCACTCAGGTTTCTGCAGCTTGTTCAGAATCTAGAGCAGGGAAACAGGTTCCGCAAACTTTTTCTGCTCTTTCGGATCTCAGGCATCATATGACGCGAGTTTGAGACGCTTTGGATACTTTTCATTTTTTGGAAAAAATCCTGACCCGCGGGTCACAGTTTTTGCCTTCTTTTTCTCTCCTGAGCTGCACTCAGGTTTCTGCAGCTTGTTCAGAATCTAGAGCAGGGAAACAGGTTCCGCAAACTTTTTCTTCCCTTTCGGATCTCGGGCATCATATGACGCGAGTTTGAGACGCTTTGGATACTTTCCATTTTTTGGAAAAAATCCTGACCTGCGGGTCACAGTTTTTGCCTTCTTTTTCTCTCCTGAGCTGCACTCAGGTTTCTGCAGCTTGTTCAGAATCTAGAGCAGGGAAACAGGTTCCGCAAACTTTTTCTGCCCTTTCGGATCTCGGGCATCATATGACGCGAGTTTGAGACGCTTTGGATACTTTTCATTTTTTGGAAAAAATCCTGACCCACGGGTCACAGTTTTTGCCTTCTTTTTCTCTCCTGAGCTGCACTCAGGTTTCTGCAGCTTGTTCAGAATCTAGAGCAGGGAAACAGGTTCGGCAAACTTTTTCTGCCCTTTCGGATCTCGGGCATCATATGACGCGAGTTTGAGACGCTTTGGATACTTTTCATTTTTTTGAAAAAATCCTGACCCGTGGGTCACAGTTTTTGCCTTCTTTTTCTCTCCTGAGCTGCACTCAGGTTTCTGCAGCTTGTTCAGAATCTAGAGCAGGGAAACAGGTTCTGCAAGCTTTTTCTGCCCTTTTGGATCTCAGGCATCATATGACGCGAGTTTGAGACACTTTGGATACTTTTCATTTTTTGGAAAAAATCCTGACCCGCGGGTCACAATTTTTGCCTTCTTTTTCTCTCCTGAGCTGCACTCAGGTTTCTGCAGCTTGTTCAGAATCTAGAGCAGGGAAACAGGTTCCGCAAACTTTTTCTGCCCGTTTGGATATCGGGCATCATATGACGCGAGTTTGAGATGCTTTGGATACTTTTCATTTTTTGGAAAAAATCCTGACCCGCGGGTCACAGTTTTTGCCTTCTTTTTCTCTCCTGAGCTGCACTCAGGTTTCTGCAGCTTGTTCAGAATCTAGAGCAGGGAAACATGTTCAGCAAGCTATTTCTGCCCTTTCGGATCTCGGGCATCATATGACGCGAGTTTGAGACGCTTTGGATACTTTTCATTTTTTGGAAAAAATCCTGACCCGCGGGTCACAGTTTTTGCCTTCTTTTTCTCTCCTGAGCTGCACTCAGGTTTCTGCAGCTTGTTCAGAATCTAGAGCAGGGAAACAGGTTCCGCAAGCTTTTTCTGCCCTTTCGGATCTCAGGCATCATATGACGCGAGTTTGAGACGCTTTGGATACTTTTCATTTTTTTGAAAAAAATCCTGACCCGCGACACCTTTTGCCTTCTTTTTCTCTCCTGAGCTGCACTCAGGTTTCTGCAGCTTGTTCAGAATCTAGAGCAGGGAAACAGGTTCCGCAAACTTTTTCTGCCCTTTCGGATCTCGGGCATCATATGACGCGAGTTTGAGACGCTTTGGATACTTTTCATTTTTTGGAAAAAATCCTGACCTGCGGGTCACAGTTTTGGCCTTCTTTTTCTCGGCTGAGCTGCACTCAGGTTTCTGCAGCTTGTTCAGAATCTAGAGCAGAGAAACAGGTTCTCTAAACTTTTTCTGCCCTTTCGGATCTCGGGCATCATATGACACGAGTTTGAGACGCTTTGGATACTTTTCATTTTTTGGAAAAAATCCTGACCCGCGGGTCACAGTTTTTGCCTTCTTTTTCTCTCCTGAGCTGCACTCAGGTTTCTGCAGCTTGTTCAGAATCTAGAGCAGGGAAACAGGTTCCGCAAGCTTTTTCTGCCCTTTCGGATCTCAGGCATCATATGACGCGAGTTTGAGACGCCTTGGATACTTTTCATTTTTTTGAAAAAATCCTGACACGCGGGTCACAGTTTTTGCCTTCTTTTTCTCTCCTGAGCTGCACTCAGGTTTCTGCAGCTTGTTCAGAATCTAGAGCAGGGAAACAGGTTCCGCAAACTTTTTCTGCCTGTTCGGATCTCGGGCATCATATGACGCGAGATGCTTTGAATACTTTTCAGTTTTTGGAAAAAATCCTGACCCGCGAAACCTTTTGCCTTCTTTTTCTCTCCTGAGCTGCACTCAGGTTTCTGCAGCTTGTTCAGAATCTAGAGCAGGGAAACAGGTTCCGCAAACTTTTTCTGCTCTTTCGGATCTCAGGCATCATATGACGCGAGTTTGAGACGCTTTGGATACTTTTCATTTTTTGGAAAAAATCCTGACCCGCGGGTCTCAGTTTTTGCCTTCTTTTTCTCTCCTGAGCTGCACTCAGGTTTCTGCAGCTTGTTCAGAATCTAGAGCAGGGAAACAGGTTCCGCAAACTTTTTCTTCCCTTTCGGATCTCGGGCATCATATGACGCGAGTTTGAGACGCTTTGGATACTTTCCATTTTTTGGAAAAAATCCTGACCTGCGGGTCACAGTTTTTGCCTTCTTTTTCTCTCCTGAGCTGCACTCAGGTTTCTGCAGCTTGTTCAGAATCTAGAGCAGGGAAACAGGTTCCGCAAACTTTTTCTGCCCTTTCGGATCTCGGGCATCATATGACGCGAGTTTGAGACGCTTTGGATACTTTTCATTTTTTTGAAAAAATCTTTTGCCTTCTTTTTCTCTCCTGAGCTGCACTCAGGTTTCTGCAGCTTGTTCAGAATCTAGAGCAGGGAAACAGGTTCCGCAAGCTATTTCTGCCCTTTCGGATCTCGGGCATCATATGACGCGAGTTTGAGACGCTTTGGATACTTTTCATTTTTTTGAAAAAAATCCTGACCCGCGACACCTTTTGCCTTCTTTTTCTCTCCTGAGCTGCACTCAGGTTTCTGCAGCTTGTTCAGAATCTAGAGCAGGGAAACAGGTTCCGCAAACTTTTTCTGCCCTTTCGGATCTCGGGCATCATATGACGCAAGTTTGAGACGCTTTGGATACTTTTCAGTTTTTGGAAAAAATCCTGACCCGCGAAACCTTTTGCCTTCTTTTTCTCTCCTGAGCTGCACTCAGGTTTCTGCAGCTTGTTCAGAATCTAGAGCAGGGAAACAGGTTCCGCAAACTTTTTCTGCTCTTTCGGATCTCAGGCATCATATGACGCGAGTTTGAGACGCTTTGGATACTTTTCATTTTTTGGAAAAAATCCTGACCCGCGGGTCACAGTTTTTGCCTTCTTTTTCTCTCCTGAGCTGCACTCAGGTTTCTGCAGCTTGTTCAGAATCTAGAGCAGGGAAACAGGTTCCGCAAACTTTTTCTTCCCTTTCGGATCTCGGGCATCATATGACGCGAGTTTGAGACGCTTTGGATACTTTCCATTTTTTGGAAAAAATCCTGACCTGCGGGTCACAGTTTTTGCCTTCTTTTTCTCTCCTGAGCTGCACTCAGGTTTCTGCAGCTTGTTCAGAATCTAGAGCAGGGAAACAGGTTCCGCAAACTTTTTCTGCCCTTTCGGATCTCGGGCATCATATGACGCGAGTTTGAGACGCTTTGGATACTTTTCATTTTTTTGAAAAAATCTTTTGCCTTCTTTTTCTCTCCTGAGCTGCACTCAGGTTTCTGCAGCTTGTTCAGAATCTAGAGCAGGGAAACAGGTTCCGCAAGCTATTTCTGCCCTTTCGGATCTCGGGCATCATATGACGCGAGTTTGAAACGCTTTGGATACTTTTCATTTTTTGGAAAAAATCCTGACCTGCGGGTCATAGTTTTTGCCTTCTTTTTCTCTCCTGAGCTGCACTCAGGTTTCTGCAGCTTGTTCAGAATCTAGAGCAGAGAAACAGGTTCTCTAAGCTTTTTCTGCCCTTTCGGATCTCGGGCATCATATGACACGAGTTTGAGACGCTTTGGATACTTTTCATTTTTTGGAAAAAATCCTGACCCGCGGGTCACAGTTTTTGCCTACTTTTTCTCTCCTGAGCTGCACTCAGGTTTCTGCAGCTTGTTCAGAATCTAGAGCAGGGAAACAGGTTCCGCAAGCTTTTTCTGCCCTTTCGAATCTCAGGCATCATATGACGCGAGTTTGAGACGCTTTGGATACTTTTCATTTTTTTGAAAAAATCCTGACCCGCGGGTCACAGTTTTTGCCTTCTTTTTCTCTCCAGAGCTGCACTCAGGTTTCTGCAGCTTGTTCAGAATCTAGAGCAGGGAAACAGGTTCCGCAAACTTTTTCTGCCCTTTCGGATCTCGGGCATCATATGACGCGAGTTTGAGACGCTTTGGATACTTTTCATTTTTTGGAAAAAATCCTGACCCACGGGTCACAGTTTTTGCCTTCTTTTTCTCTCCTGAGCTGCACTCAGGTTTCTGCAGCTTGTTCAGAATCTAGAGCAGGGAAACATGTTCCGCAAACTTTTTCTGCCCGTTCGGATCTCGGGCATCATATGACGCGAGATGCTTTGGATACTTTTCATTTTTTGGAAAAAATCCTGACCCGCGGGTCAGTTTTTGCCTTCTTTTTCTCTCCTGAGCTGCACTCAGGTTTCTGCAGCTTGTTCAGAATCTAGAGCAGGGAAACAGGTTCTGCAAACTTTTTCTGGCCTTTCGGATCTCAGGCATCATATGACACGAGTTTGAGACGCTCTGGATACTTCTCATTTTTTTGAAAAAATCCTGACCCGGGAGTCACAGTTTTTGCCTTCTTTTTCTCTCCTGAGCTGCACTCAGGTTTCTGCAGCTTGTTCAGAATCTAGAGCAGGGAAACAGGTTCTGCAAGCTTTTTCTGCCCTTTTGGATCTCAGGCATCATATGACGCGACTTTGAGACACTTTGGATACTTTTCATTTTTTGGAAAAAATCCTGACCCGCGGGTCACAATTTTTGCCTTCTTTTTCTCTCCTGAGCTGCACTCAGGTTTCTGCAGCTTGTTCAGAATCTAGAGCAGGGAAACAGGTTCCGCAAACTTTTTCTGCCCGTTTGGATATCGGGCATCATATGACGCGAGTTTGAGATGCTTTGGATACTTTTCATTTTTTGGAAAAAATCCTGACCCGCGGGTCACAGTTTTTGCCTTCTTTTTCTCTCCTGAGCTGCACTCAGGTTTCTGCAGCTTGTTCAGAATCTAGAGCAGGGAAACATGTTCAGCAAGCTATTTCTGCCCTTTCGGATCTCGGGCATCATATGACGCGAGTTTGAGACGCTTTGGATACTTTTCATTTTTTGGAAAAAATCCTGACCCGCGGGTCACAGTTTTTGCCTTCTTTTTCTCTCAGAGCTGCACTCAGGTTTCTGCAGCTTGTTCAGAATCTAGAGCAGGGAAACAGGTTCCGCAAGCTTTTTCTGCCCTTTCGGATCTCAGGCATCATATGACGCGAGTTTGAGACGCTTTGGATACTTTTCATTTTTTTGAAAAAAATCCTGACCCGCGACACCTTTTGCCTTCTTTTTCTCTCCTGAGCTGCACTCAGGTTTCTGCAGCTTGTTCAGAATCTAGAGCAGGGAAACAGGTTCCGCAAACTTTTTCTGCCCTTTCGGATCTCGGGCATCATATGACGCGAGTTTGAGACGCTTTGAATACTTTTCATTTTTTTGAAAAAATCCTGACCCACGGGTCACAGTTTTTGCCTTTTTTTTCTCTCCTGAGCTGCACTCAGGTTTCTGCAGCTTGTTCAGAATCTAGAGCAGGGAAACAGGTTCCGCAAGCTTTTTCTGCCCTTTCGGATCTCGGGCATCATATGACGCGAGTTTGAGACGCTTTGGATACTTTTCATTTTTTGGAAAAAATCCTGACCCGCGGGTCACAGTTTTTGCCTTCTTTTTCTCTCCTGAGCTGCACTCAGGTTTCTGCAGCTTGTTCAGAATCTAGAGCAGGGAAACAGGTTCCGCAAACTTTTTCTGCCCGTTCGGATCTCGGGCATCATATGACGCGAGATGCTTTGGATACTTTTCATTTTTTGGAAAAAATCCTGACCCGAGGGTCATAGTTTTTGCCTTCTTTTTCTCTCCTGAGCTGCACTCAGGTTTCTGCAGCTTGTTCAGAATCTAAAGCAGGGAAACAGGTTCCGCAAACTTTTTCTGCCCTTTCGGATCTCGGGCATCATATGACGTGAGTTTGAGACGCTTTGGATACTTTTCATTTTTTGGAAAAAATCCTGACCTGCGGGTCACAGTTTTGGCCTTCTTTTTCTCGGCTGAGCTGCACTCAGGTTTCTGCAGCTTGTTCAGAATCTAGAGCAGAGAAACAGGTTCTCTAAACTTTTTCTGCCCTTTCGGATCTCGGGCATCATATGACACGAGTTTGAGACGCTTTGGATACTTTTCATTTTTTGGAAAAAATCCTGACCCGCGGATCACAGTTTTTGCCTTCTTTTTCTCTCCTGAGCTGCACTCAGGTTTCTGCAGCTTGTTCAGAATCTAGAGCAGGGAAACAGGTTCCGCAAGCTTTTTCTGCCCTTTCGGATCTCAGGCATCATATGACGCGAGTTTGAGACGCTTTGGATACTTTTCATTTTTTTGAAAAAATCCTGACACGCGGGTCACAGTTTTTGCCTTCTTTTTCTCTCCTGAGCTGCACTCAGGTTTCTGCAGCTTGTTCAGAATCTAGAGCAGGGAAACAGGTTCCGCAAACTTTTTCTGCCTGTTCGGATCTCGGGCATCATATGACGCGAGATGCTTTGAATACTTTTCAGTTTTTGGAAAAAATCCTGACCCGCGAAACCTTTTGCCTTCTTTTTCTCTCCTGAGCTGCACTCAGGTTTCTGCAGCTTGTTCAGAATCTAGAGCAGGGAAACAGGTTCCGCAAACTTTTTCTGCTCTTTCGGATCTCAGGCATCATATGACGCGAGTTTGAGACGCTTTGGATACTTTTCATTTTTTGGAAAAAATCCTGACCCGCGGGTCACAGTTTTTGCCTTCTTTTTCTCTCCTGAGCTGCACTCAGGTTTCTGCAGCTTGTTCAGAATCTAGAGCAGGGAAACAGGTTCCGCAAACTTTTTCTTCCCTTTCGGATCTCGGGCATCATATGACGCGAGTTTGAGACGCTTTGGATACTTTCCATTTTTTGGAAAAAATCCTGACCTGCGGGTCACAGTTTTTGCCTTCTTTTTCTCTCCTGAGCTGCACTCAGGTTTCTGCAGCTTGTTCAGAATCTAGAGCAGGGAAACAGGTTCCGCAAACTTTTTCTGCCCTTTCGGATCTCGGGCATCATATGACGCGAGTTTGAGACGCTTTGGATACTTTTCATTTTTTTGAAAAAATCTTTTGCCTTCTTTTTCTCTCCTGAGCTGCACTCAGGTTTCTGCAGCTTGTTCAGAATCTAGAGCAGGGAAACAGGTTCCGCAAGCTATTTCTGCCCTTTCGGATCTCGGGCATCATATGACGCGAGTTTGAGACGCTTTGGATACTTTTCATTTTTTGGAAAAAATCCTGACCTGCGGGTCATAGTTTTTGCCTTCTTTTTCTCTCCTGAGCTGCACTCAGGTTTCTGCAGCTTGTTCAGAATCTAGAGCAGAGAAACAGGTTCTCTAAGCTTTTTCTGCCCTTTCGGATCTCGGGCATCATATGACACGAGTTTGAGACGCTTTGGATACTTTTCATTTTTTGGAAAAAATCCTGACCCGCGGGTCACAGTTTTTGCCTTCTTTTTCTCTCCTGAGCTGCACTCAGGTTTCTGCAGCTTGTTCAGAATCTAGAGCAGGGAAACAGGTTCCGCAAGCTTTTTCTGCCCTTTCGAATCTCAGGCATCATATGACGCGAGTTTGAGACGCTTTGGATACTTTTCATTTTTTTGAAAAAATCCTGACCCGCGGGTCACAGTTTTTGCCTTCTTTTTCTCTCCAGAGCTGCACTCAGGTTTCTGCAGCTTGTTCAGAATCTAGAGCAGGGAAACAGGTTCCGCAAACTTTTTCTGCCCTTTCGGATCTCGGGCATCATATGACGCGAGTTTGAGACGCTTTGGATACTTTTCATTTTTTGGAAAAAATCCTGACCCACGGGTCACAGTTTTTGCCTTCTTTTTCTCTCCTGAGCTGCACTCAGGTTTCTGCACCTTGTTCAGAATCTAGAGCAGGGAAACAGGTTCCGCAAACTTTTTCTGCCCGTTTGGATATCGGGCATCATATGACGCGAGTTTGAGATGCTTTGGATACTTTTCATTTTTTGGAAAAAATCCTGACCCGCGGGTCACAGTTTTTGCCTTCTTTTTCTCTCCTGAGCTGCACTCAGGTTTCTGCAGCTTGTTCAGAATCTAGAGCAGGGAAACATGTTCAGCAAGCTATTTCTGCCCTTTCGGATCTCGGGCATCATATGACGCGAGTTTGAGACGCTTTGGATACTTTTCATTTTTTGGAAAAAATCCTGACCCGCGGGTCACAGTTTTTGCCTTCTTTTTCTCTCCTGAGCTGCACTCAGGTTTCTGCAGCTTGTTCAGAATCTAGAGCAGGGAAACAGGTTCCGCAAGCTTTTTCTGCCCTTTCGGATCTCAGGCATCATATGACGCGAGTTTGAGACGCTTTGGATACTTTTCATTTTTTTGAAAAAAATCCTGACCCGCGACACCTTTTGCCTTCTTTTTCTCTCCTGAGCTGCACTCAGGTTTCTGCAGCTTGTTCAGAATCTAGAGCAGGGAAACAGGTTCCGCAAACTTTTTCTGCCCTTTCGGATCTCGGGCATCATATGATGCGAGTTTGAGACACTTTGGATACTTTTCATTTTTTGGAAAAAATCCTGACCCGCGGGTCACAGTTTTTGCCTTCTTTTTCTCTCCTGAGCTGCACTCAGGTTTCTGCAGCTTGTTCAGAATCTAGAGCAGGGAAACAGGTTCGGCAAACTTTTTCGGCCCTTTCGGATCTCGGGCATCATATGACGCGAGTTTGAGACGCTTTGAATACTTTTCATTTTTTTGAAAAAAATCCTGACCCGCGACACCTTTTGCCTTCTTTTTCTCTCCTGAGCTGCACTCAGGTTTCTGCAGCTTGTTCAGAATCTAGAGCAGGGAAACAGATTCTGCAAACTTTTTCTGCCCTTTCGGATATCGGGCATCGTATGACGCGCGTTTGAGACGCTTTGGATACTTTTCATTTTTTTGAAAAAATCTTTTGCCTTCTTTTTCTCTCCTGAGCTGCACTCAGGTTTCTGCAGCTTGTTCAGAATCTAGAGCAGGGAAACAGGTTCCGCAAACCTTTACTGCCCGTTCGGATCTCGGGCATCCTATGACGCGAGTTTGAGACACTTTGGATACTTTTCATTTTTTGGAAATAATCCTGACCCACGGGTCACAGTTTTTGCCTTCTTTTTCTCTCCTGAGCTGCACTCAGGTTTCTGCAGCTTGTTCAGAATCTAGAGCAGGGAAACAGGTTCCGCAAACTTTTTCTACCCTTTCGGATCTCGGGCATCATATGACGTGAGTTTGAGACGCTTTGGATACTTTTCATTTTTTTGAAAAAAATCCTGACCCGCGACACCTTTTGCCTTCTTTTTCTCTCCTGAGCTGCACTCAGGTTTCTGCAGCTTGTTCTGAATCTAGAGCAGGGAAACAGGTTCCGCAAACTTTTTCTGCTCTTTCGGATCTCAGGCATCATATGACGCGAGTTTGAGACGCTTTGGATACTTTTCATTTTTTGGAAAAAATCCTGACCCGCGGGTCACAGTTTTTGCCTTCTTTTTCTCTCCTGAGCTGCACTCAGGTTTCTGCAGCTTGTTCAGAATCTAGAGCAGGGAAACAGGTTCCGCAAACTTTTTCTTCCCTTTCGGATCTCGGGCATCATATGACGCGAGTTTGAGACGCTTTGGATACTTTCCATTTTTTGGAAAAAATCCTTTTTTTTTTTTTTTTTTTCAATAATTTTTATTCAGATTTTCATAAAACATACAAGACAAAATCATAAAACATTCAAAGACAAAAAACAAAATCAAAAATAGTTAAACAAAAAGAAAAAAAGAAAAAAAAAAAACAAAAATAAAAAATAAAGAGTAAAATATTGACTTCCCATTTGTCAAAGATCAAATCAGTTATAAGTCTATAATATATAACAATCCTGTCTCTTAAGTCATATTATAAAATCACTTTCCTCCAGTAGTTATCTTACTTAATCATCAAATCTCATAAACATTACTTTATTCTTTCCACAAAAAGTCAAAGAGAGGTTTCAATTCTTTAAGAAATATATCTATCAATTTTTTTTTCCAGATAAGCATATCGATTAATCCATCTCATTACTAATTATGATAATCTTATTGTCATAACCATAGTCAAAATAAACATTTCAATTAATCCATCACATCAGAATCTGTTAGGTTCAATAATTTCAGTAGCCATTGTTCTATTATCTCTATTAGTTCCATTTTCCATCTTCCATCTTCAGTAGTCTTGTTAAGTCCAGTAATTTCAATATCCAATCTTCCATTATCAGTATTCCATAATAATCTTGCTGTCAAAGCCATAGTCATATAGTAAGAGTCTGATGGGGATTACCTCTATCCCAAATATTTTCTTGCCATCCATTCTGAATAGGTTGCTGAAATACTGCTGTAAAATCATATCTCTGTTCTTTTTTTCAAAATACACTGGGTCATCTCTTAAAAGTTTTTCCATTGTCACATGGCTGCAGTTAATTCCATAGATTTTCTCTATATTGGGCTCCATCACATCATTCCAGTCCAGAAGATTATCCATGCCATTGATAACTTTATCTCTAGAATCTTCATTCATTTCTTCAGAGATAACATTGAGTTCCAAACAATAGATTTTATTTCTAAAGTCCATAGACTCCAAATCTTGTTCCTGTTCCACGTTGGTTCCAATCTCCGGGATCTCCTCTCTCACAGGGACCCCTATTCCAGTCTCCAGGGTCACCTCTCTCACAGGGACCCCTGTTCCAATCTCCGGGGTCTCCTCTCTCACAGGGACCCCTTCCAGGGTCACCTCTCTCACAGGGACCCTTATATCTTTAATCTCCTGCTTCATTTTACTCAATTCAATTTTCATTATCTCAATCTCATCCATTATTTTCTGAAACATAGTTATTTCCAGATTTTCAGCCACTTTCTTAATTGCCATTTTAAAAGAAAAATATAGGAAAACCACTTCTTATTTCAGCAACAATTGGGTTAATACTCCAAACTTGGTGACATCACAGTATAAACAGAGCAGACAGCCTTATCTCTCCAATAGTTAAGTAAACAAAATGCAGTTCCCAGGATCGAAACAATTAATGGCAATCGTCAAGAAACAGATTCGTCAAAATAAAATAGACCAAAAAGAAAGTAGTCTCAAAACAGTATAATATTTTTCAAAATAAAAATCTGGAATAGAAATCCCTCTTCTGTGTATATCTTTAGAATGCAAATCCAGGACAGCTTTTTGCAACAAAAACAGAGATAAGCTATTAATTAGTGCGTAGCAGAGAGAAGTTATGGCTCCCCAGTGAGATGTCAAAAACTGATCAATCTGGCAAATCTCTTTTAAACAGCAACAATTTAAGTCAAGTAAAAGAAAAATATAGAAAGAAGGGTGCTTGCCTGTTAGTGCGTTCTCTCTTAGAAGATAAGATGAACGTTCGCTTTAACAGATAGAGCTTGCTGTTGAAAATCCGTCCCACTTTCGTCGGCTGGACCTCGTCCCATAAATTAATGAGATCTGGTCGTCCCAACAAAAATAGGCTTTGAGGTTAATCTCTTCGTTTCTCCCTACCCGGGAGAAGTTTAATCAGTCAAAAAAAAAAGAAAAAACTGACTGATATATCTGAATAAGCTTCTTTTGAGGCAGGAGCCCGTCTCAAAAGCAGGCACAGGCTAAGTCACCCTTCCCGGAAGTCCCATTTTTTGGAAAAAATCCTGACCTGCGGGTCACAGTTTTTGCCTTCTTTTTCTCTCCTGAGCTGCACTCAGGTTTCTGCAGCTTGTTCAGAATCTAGAGCAGGGAAACAGGTTCCGCAAACTTTTTCTGCCCTTTCGGATCTCGGGCATCATATGACGCGAGTTTGAGACGCTTTGGATACTTTTCATTTTTTTGAAAAAAATCCTGACCCGCGACACCTTTTGCCTTCTTTTTCTCTGCTGAGCTGCACTCAGGTTTCTGCAGCTTGTTCAGAATCTAGAGCAGGGAAACAGGTTCCGCAAACTTTTTCTGCCCTTTTGGATCTCAGGCATCATATGATGCGAGTTTGAGACGCTTTGGATACTTTTCATTTTTGTGAAAAAATCCTGACCCGCGGGTCACAGTTTTTGCCTTCTTTTTCTCTTCTGAGCTGCACTCAGGTTTCTGCAGCTTGTTCAGAATCTAGAGCAGGGAAACAGGTTCCGCAAACTTTTTCTGCCCTTTCGGATCTCGGGCATCATATGACGCGAGTTTGAGACGCTTTCGATACTTTTCATTTTTTGGAAAAATCCTGAACCGCGGGTCAGAGTTTTTCCCTTTTTTCTCTCCTGAGCTGCACTCAGGTTCCTGCAACTTGTTCAGAATCTAGAGCAGGGAAACAGGTTCCGCAAACTTTTTCTGCCCTTTCGGATCTCGGGCATCATATGACGCGAGTTTGAGACGCTTTGGATACTTTTCATTTTTTTGAAAAAATCCTGACCCGCGGGTCACAGTTTTTGCCTTTTTTCTCTCCTGAGCTGCACTCAGGTTTCTGTAGCTTGTTCAGAATCTAGAGCAGAGAAACAGGTTCCGCAAACTTTTTCTGCCCTTTCGGATCTCAGGCATGATATGACGTAAGTTTGAGACGCTTTGGATACTTTTCAGTTTTGTGAAAAAATCCTGACCCGCGGGTCACAGTTTTTGCCTTCTTTTTTTCTCCTGAGATGCACTCAGGTTTCTGCAGCTTGTTCAGAATCTAGAGCAGGGAAACAGGTTCTGCAAACTTTTTCTGCCCTTTCGGATCTCGGGCATCATATGACGCGAGTTTGAGACGCTTTGGATACTTTTCATTTTTTTGAAAAAATCCTGACCCGCGGGTCACAGTTTTTGCCTTTTTTCTCTCCTGAGCTGCACTCAGCTTTCTGCAGCTTGTTCAGAATCTAGAGCAGGGAAACAGGATCCGCAAACTTTTTCTGCCCTTTCGGATCTCAGGCATCATATGACGTGAGTTTGAGATGCTTTGGTTACTTTTCATTTTTTTGAAAAAATCCTGACCCGCGGGTCACAGTTTTTGCCTTTTTTCTCTCCTGAGCTGCACTCAGGTTTCTGCAGCTTGTTCAGAATCTAGAGCAGGGAAACAGGTTCCGCAAGCTTTTTCTGCCCTTTCGGATCTCAGGCATCCTATGATGCGAGTTTGAGACCCTTAGGATACTTTTCATTTTTTTGAAAAAATCCTGACCCGCGGGTCACAGTTTTTGCCTTTTTTCTCTCCTGAGCTGCACTCAGGTTTCTGCAGCTTGTTCAGAATCTAGAGCAGGGAAACAGGTTCCGCAAACTTTTTCTGCCCTTTCGGATCTCAGGCATCATATGATGCGACTTTGAGACGCTTTGTATACTTTTCATTTTTGGAAAAAATCCTGACCCGTTGGTCACAGTTTTTGCCTTTTTTCTCTCCTGAGCTGCACTGAGCATTCTGCAGCTTGTTCAGAATCTAGAGCAGGGAAACAGGTTCCGCAAACTTTCTCTGCCCTTTCGGATCTCAGGCATCATATGATACGAGTTTGAGACGCTTTGGATGCTTTTCATTTTTTTGAAAAAATCCTGACCCGTGGGTCACAGTTTTTGCCTTCTTTTTCTCTCCTGAGCTGCACTGAGCATTTTGCAGCTTGTTCAGAATCTAGAGCAGGGAAACAGGTTCCGCGAACTTTTTCTGCCCTTTCGGATCTCAGGCATCATATGATGCAAGTTTGAGACACATTGGATACTTTTCATTTTTTTGAAAAAATCCTGACCCGCGACACCTTTTGCCTTCTTTTTCTCTCCTGAGCTGCACTCAGGTTTCTGCAGCTTGTTCAGAATCTAGAGCAGGGAAACAGGTTCCGAAAACTTTTTCTGCCCTTTTGGATCTCAGGCATCATATGAAGCGAGTTTGAGACGCTTTGGATACTTTTCATTTTTTGGAAATAATCCTGACCCGCGGGTCACAGTTTTTGCCTTCTTTTTCTCTCCTGAGCTGCACTCAGGTTTCTGCAGCTTGTTCAGAATCTAGAGCAGGGAAACAGGTTCGGCAAACTTTTTCTGCCCTTTCGGATCTCGGGCATAATATGACGTGAGTTTGAGACGCTTTGGATACTTTTCATTTTTTTGAAAAAATCCTGACCCGCGACACCTTTTGCCTTCTTTTTCTCTTCTGAGCTGCACTCAGGTTTCTGCAGCTTGTTCAGAATCTAGAGCAGGGAAACAGGTTCCGCAAACTTTTTCTGCCCTTTCGGATATCGGGCATCATATGACGCGAGTTTGAGACGCTTTGGATACTTTTCATTTTTTTGAAAAAATCCTGACCCGCGGGTCACAGTTTTTGCCTTCTTTTTCTCTGCTGAGCTGCACTCAGGTTTCTGCAGCTTGTTCAGAATCTAGAGTAGGGAAACAGGTTCCGCAAACTTTTTCTGCCCTTTCGGATCTCGGGCATCATATGACGCGAGTTTGAGACACTTTCGATACTTTTCATTTTTTGGAAAAATCCTGACCCGCGGGTCAGAGTTTTTGCCTTTTTTCTCTCCTGAGCTGCACTCAGGTTCCTGCAACTTGTTCAGAATCTAGAGCAGGGAAACAGGTTCCGCAAACTTTTTCTGCCCTTTCGGATCTCGGGCATCATATGACGCGAGTTTGAGACGCTTTGGATACTTTTCATTTTTTTGAAAAAATCCTGACCCGCGGGTCACAGTTTTTGCCTTTTTTCTCTCCTGAGCTGCACTCAGGTTTCTGTAGCTTGTTCAGAATCTAGAGCAGAGAAACAGGTTCCGCAAACTTTTTCTGCCCTTTCGGATCTCAGGCATGATATGACGTAAGTTTGAGACGCTTTGGATACTTTTCAGTTTTGTGAAAAAATCCTGACCCGCGGGTCACAGTTTTTGCCTTCTTTTTTTCTCCTGAGCTGCACTCAGGTTTCTGCAGCTTGTTCAGAATCTAGAGCAGGGAAACAGGTTCCGAAAACTTTTTCTGCCCTTTCGGATCTCAGGCATCATATGAAGCGAGTTTGAGACGCTTTGGATACTTTTCATTTTTTGGAAAAAATCCTGACCCGCGGGTCACAGTATTTGCCTTCTTTTTCTCTCCTGAGCTGCACTCAGGTTTCTGCAGCTTGTTCAGAATCTAGAGCAGGGAAACAGGTTCCGCAAACTTTTTCTGCCCTTTCGGATCTCAGGCATCATATGACGCGAGTTTGAGACGCTTTGGATACTTTTCATTTTTTTGAAAAAATCCTGACCCGCGGGGTCACAGTTTTTGCCTTTTTTCTCTCCTCAGCTGCACTCAGGTTTCTGCAGCTTGTTCAGAATCTAGAGCAGGGAAACAGGTTCCGCAAACTTTTTCTGCCCTTTTGGATCTCAGGCATCATATGATGCGAGTTTGAGACGCTTTGGATACTTTTCATTTTTGTGAAAAAATCCTGACCCGCGGGTCACAGTTTTTGCCTTCTTTTTCTCTTCTGAGCTGCACTCAGGTTACTGCAGCTTGTTCAGAATCTAGAGCAGGGAAACAGGTTCCGCAAACTTTTTCTGCCCTTTCGGATCTCGGGCATCATATGACGTGAGTTTGAGACGCTTTGAATACTTTTCATTTTTTTGAAAAAATCCTGACCCGCGACACCTTTTGCCTTCTTTTTCTCTCCTGAGCTGCACTCAGGTTTCTGCAGCTTTTTCAGAATCTAGAGCAGGGAAACAGGTTCCGCAAACTTTTTCTGCTCTTTCGGATCTCAGGCATCATATGACGCGAGTTTGAGACGCTTTGGATACTTTTCATTTTTTGGAAAAAATCCTGACCCGCGGGTCACAGTTTTTGCCTTCTTTTTCTCTCCTGAGCTGCACTCAGGTTTCTGCAGCTTGTTCAGAATCTAGAGCAGGGAAACAGGTTCCGCAAACTTTTTCTTCCCTTTCGGATCTCGGGCATCATATGACGCGAGTTTGAGACGCTTTGGATACTTTCCATTTTTTGGAAAAAATCCTGACCTGCGGGTCACAGTTTTTGCCTTCTTTTTCTCTCCTGAGCTGCACTCAGGTTTCTGCAGCTTGTTCAGAATCTAGAGCAGGGAAACAGGTTCCGCAAACTTTTTCTGCCCTTTCGGATCTCGGGCATCATATGACGCGAGTTTGAGACGCTTTGGATACTTTTCATTTTTTTGAAAAAAATCCTGACCCGCGACACCTTTTGCCTTCTTTTTCTCTGCTGAGCTGCACTCAGGTTTCTGCAGCTTGTTCAGAATCTAGAGCAGGGAAACAGGTTCCGCAAGCTTTTTCTGCCCTTTCGGATCTCAGGCATCATATGACGCGAGTTTGAGACGCTTTGGATACTTTTCATTTTTTGGAAAAAATCCTGACCCGCGGGTCACAGTTTTTGCCTTCTTTTTCTCTCCTGAGCTGCACTCAGGTTTCTGCAGCTTGTTCAGAATCTAGAACAGGGAAACAGGTTCTGCAAGTTTTTTCTGCCCTTTCGGATCTCAGGCATCCTATGATGCGAGTTTGAGACCCTTTGGATACTTTTCATTTTTTGGAAAAAATCCTGACCCGCGGGTCACAGTTTTTGCCTTCTTTTTCTCTCCTGAGCTGCACTGAGCATTCTGCAGCTTGTTCAGAATCTAGAGCAGGGAAACAGGTTCCGCGAACTTTTTCTGCCCTTTCGGATCTCAGGCATCATATGATGCGAGTTTGAGACACATTGGATACTTTTCATTTTTTTGAAAAAATCCTGACCCGCAGGTAACAGTTTTTGCCTTTTTGCCCTCCTGAGCTGCACTCAGGTTTCTGCAGCTTGTTCAAAATCTAGAGCAGGGAAACAGATTCCGCAAACTTTTTCTGCCCTTTCGGATCTCGGGCATCATATGACGTGAGTTTGAGATGCTTTGGATACTTTTGATTTTTGTGAAAAAATCCTGACCCGCGGGTCACAGTTTTTGCCTTTTTTCTCTCCTGAGCTGCACTCAGGTTTCTGCAGCTTGTTCAGAATCTAGAGCAGGGAAACAGGTTCTGCAAGCTTTTTCTGCCCTTTCGGATCTCAGGCATCCTATGATGCGAGTTTGAGACCCTTTGCATACTTTTCATTTTTTGGAAAAAATCCTGACCTGCGGGTCACAGTTTTTGCCTTTTTTCTCTCCTGAGCTGCACTCAGGTTTCTGCAGCTTGTTCAGAATCTAGAGCAGGGAAACAGGTTCCGCAAACTTTTTCTGCCCTTTCGGATCTCGGGCATCATATGACGCGAGTTTGAGACGCTTTGGATACTTTTCATTTTTTTGAAAAAATCCTGACCCGCGGGTCACAGTTTTTGCCTTTTTTCTCTCCTGAGCTGCACTCAGGTTTCTGTAGCTTGTTCAGAATCTAGAGCAGAGAAACAGGTTCCGCAAACTTTTTCTGCCCTTTCGGATCTCAGGCATGATATGACGTAAGTTTGAGACGCTTTGGATACTTTTCAGTTTTGTGAAAAAATCCTGACCCGCGGGTCACAGTTTTTGCCTTCTTTTTTTCTCCTGAGATGCACTCAGGTTTCTGCAGCTTGTTCAGAATCTAGAGCAGGGAAACAGGTTCTGCAAACTTTTTCTGCCCTTTCGGATCTCGGGCATCATATGACGCGAGTTTGAGACGCTTTGGATACTTTTCATTTTTTTGAAAAAATCCTGACCCGCGGGTCACAGTTTTTGCCTTTTTTCTCTCCTGAGCTGCACTCAGCTTTCTGCAGCTTGTTCAGAATCTAGAGCAGGGAAACAGGATCCGCAAACTTTTTCTGCCCTTTCGGATCTCAGGCATCATATGACGTGAGTTTGAGATGCTTTGGTTACTTTTCATTTTTTTGAAAAAATCCTGACCCGCGGGTCACAGTTTTTGCCTTTTTTCTCTCCTGAGCTGCACTCAGGTTTCTGCAGCTTGTTCAGAATCTAGAGCAGGGAAACAGGTTCCGCAAACTTTTTCTGCCCTTTCGGATCTCAGGCATCATATGACGTGAGTTTGAGACGCTTTGGATACTTTTCATTTTTGTGAAAAAATCCTGACCCGCGGGTCACAGTTTTTGCCTTTTTTCTCCTGAGCTGCACTCAGGTTTCTGCAGCTTGTTCAGAATCTAGAGCAGGGAAACAGGTTCCGCAAGCTTTTTCTGCCCTTTCGGATCTCAGGCATCCTATGATGCGAGTTTGAGACCCTTAGGATACTTTTCATTTTTTTGAAAAAATCCTGACCCGCGGGTCACAGTTTTTGCCTTTTTTCTCTCCTGAGCTGCACTCAGGTTTCTGCAGCTTGTTCAGAATCTAGAGCAGGGAAACAGGTTCCGCAAACTTTTTCTGCCCTTTCGGATCTCAGGCATCATATGATGCGACTTTGAGACGCTTTGTATACTTTTCATTTTTGGAAAAAATCCTGACCCGTTGGTCACAGTTTTTGCCTTTTTTCTCTCCTGAGCTGCACTGAGCATTCTGCAGCTTGTTCAGAATCTAGAGCAGGGAAACAGGTTCCGCAAACTTTCTCTGCCCTTTCGGATCTCAGGCATCATATGATACGAGTTTGAGACGCTTTGGATGCTTTTCATTTTTTTGAAAAAATCCTGACCCGTGGGTCACAGTTTTTGCCTTCTTTTTCTCTCCTGAGCTGCACTGAGCATTTTGCAGCTTGTTCAGAATCTAGAGCAGGGAAACAGGTTCCGAAAACTTTTTCTGCCCTTTTGGATCTCAGGCATCATATGAAGCGAGTTTGAGACGCTTTGGATACTTTTCATTTTTTGGAAATAATCCTGACCCGCGGGTCACAGTTTTTGCCTTCTTTTTCTCTCCTGAGCTGCACTCAGGTTTCTGCAGCTTGTTCAGAATCTAGAGCAGGGAAACAGGTTCGGCAAACTTTTTCTGCCCTTTCGGATCTCGGGCATAATATGACGTGAGTTTGAGACGCTTTGGATACTTTTCATTTTTTTGAAAAAATCCTGACCCGCGACACCTTTTGCCTTCTTTTTCTCTTCTGAGCTGCACTCAGGTTTCTGCAGCTTGTTCAGAATCTAGAGCAGGGAAACAGGTTCTGCAAACTTTTTCTGCCCTTTCGGATATCGGGCATCATATGACGCGCGTTTGAGACGCTTTGGATACTTTTCATTTTTTTGAAAAAATCCTGACCCGCGGGTCACAGTTTTTGCCTTCTTTTTCTCTGCTGAGCTGCACTCAGGTTTCTGCAGCTTGTTCAGAATCTAGAGCAGGGAAACAGGTTCCGCAAACTTTTTCTGCCCTTTCGGATCTCGGGCATCATATGACGCGAGTTTGAGACGCTTTCGATACTTTTCATTTTTTGGAAAAATCCTGACCCGCGGGTCAGAGTTTTTGCCTTTTTTCTCTCCTGAGCTGCACTCAGGTTCCTGCAACTTGTTCAGAATCTAGAGCAGGGAAACAGGTTCCGCAAACTTTTTCTGCCCTTTCGGTTCTCGGGCATCATATGACGCGAGTTTGAGACGCTTTGGATACTTTTCATTTTTTTGAAAAAATCCTGACCCGCGGGTCACAGTTTTTGCCTTTTTTCTCTCCTGAGCTGCACTCAGGTTTCTGTAGCTTGTTCAGAATCTAGAGCAGAGAAACAGGTTCCGCAAACTTTTTCTGCCCTTTCGGATCTCAGGCATGATATGACGTAAGTTTGAGACGCTTTGGATACTTTTCAGTTTTGTGAAAAAATCCTGACCCGCGGGTCACAGTTTTTGCCTTCTTTTTTTCTCCTGAGCTGCACTCAGGTTTCTGCAGCTTGTTCAGAATCTAGAGCAGGGAAACAGGTTCCGAAAACTTTTTCTGCCCTTTCGGATCTCAGGCATCATATGAAGCGAGTTTGAGACGCTTTGGATACTTTTCATTTTTTGGAAAAAATCCTGACCCGCGGGTCACAGTATTTGCCTTCTTTTTCTCTCCTGAGCTGCACTCAGGTTTCTGCAGCTTGTTCAGAATCTAGAGCAGGGAAACAGGTTCCGCAAACTTTTTCTGCCCTTTCGGATCTCAGGCATCATATGACGCGAGTTTGAGACGCTTTGGATACTTTTCATTTTTTTGAAAAAATCCTGACCCGCGGGTCACAGTTTTTGCCTTTTTTCTCTCCTCAGCTGCACTCAGGTTTCTGCAGCTTGTTCAGAATCTAGAGCAGGGAAACAGGTTCCGCAAACTTTTTCTGCCCTTTTGGATCTCAGGCATCATATGATGCGAGTTTGAGACGCTTTGGATACTTTTCATTTTTGTGAAAAAATCCTGACCCGCGGGTCACAGTTTTTGCCTTCTTTTTCTCTTCTGAGCTGCACTCAGGTTACTGCAGCTTGTTCAGAATCTAGAGCAGGGAAACAGGTTCCGCAAACTTTTTCTGCCCTTTCGGATCTCGGGCATCATATGACGTGAGTTTGAGACGCTTTGAATACTTTTCATTTTTTTGAAAAAAATCCTGACCCGCGACACCTTTTGCCTTCTTTTTCTCTCCTGAGCTGCACTCAGGTTTCTGCAGCTTGTTCAGAATCTAGAGCAGGGAAACAGGTTCCGCAAACTTTTTCTTCCCTTTCGGATCTCGGGCATCATATGACGCGAGTTTGAGACGCTTTGGATACTTTCCATTTTTTGGAAAAAATCCTGACCTGCGGGTCACAGTTTTTGCCTTCTTTTTCTCTCCTGAGCTGCACTCAGGTTTCTGCAGCTTGTTCAGAATCTAGAGCAGGGAAACAGGTTCCGCAAACTTTTTCTGCCCTTTCGGATCTCGGGCATCATATGACGCGAGTTTGAGACGCTTTGGATACTTTTCATTTTTTTGAAAAAAATCCTGACCCGCGACACCTTTTGCCTTCTTTTTCTCTCCTGAGCTGCACTCAGGTTTCTGCAGCTTGTTCAGAATCTAGAGCAGGGAAACAGGTTCCGCAAGCTTTTTCTGCCCTTTCGGATCTCAGGCATCATATGACGCGAGTTTGAGACGCTTTGGATACTTTTCATTTTTTGGAAAAAATCCTGACCCGCGGGTCACAGTTTTTGCCTTCTTTTTCTCTCCTGAGCTGCACTCAGGTTTCTGCAGCTTGTTCAGAATCTAGAACAGGGAAACAGGTTCTGCAAGTTTTTTCTGCCCTTTCGGATCTCAGGCATCCTATGATGCGAGTTTGAGACCCTTTGGATACTTTTCATTTTTTGGAAAAAATCCTGACCCGCGGGTCACAGTTTTTGCCTTCTTTTTCTCTCCTGAGCTGCACTGAGCATTCTGCAGCTTGTTCAGAATCTAGAGCAGGGAAACAGGTTCCGCGAACTTTTTCTGCCCTTTCGGATCTCAGGCATCATATGATGCGAGTTTGAGACACATTGGATACTTTTCATTTTTTTGAAAAAATCCTGACCCGCAGGTAACAGTTTTTGCCTTCTTTTCCTCTCCTGAGCTGCACTCAGGTTTCTGCAGCTTGTTCAAAATCTAGAGCAGGGAAACAGGTTCTGCAAACTTTTTCTGCCCTTTCGGATCTCGGGCATCATATGACGTGAGTTTGAGATGCTTTGGATACTTTTCATTTTTTTGAAAAAATCCTGACCCGCGGGTCACAGTTTTTGCCTTCTTTTTCTCTCCTGAGCTGCACTCAGGTTTTTGCAGCTTGTTCAGAATCTAGAGCAGGGAAACAGGTTCCGCAAACTTTTTCTGCCCTTTCGGATCTCGGGCATCATATGACGCGAGTTTGAGACACTTTGGATGCTTTTCATTTTTTTGAAAAAATCCTGACCCGCGGGTCACAGTTTTTGCCTTCTTTTTCTCTCCTGAGCTGCACTCAGGTTTTTGCAGCTTGTTCAGAATCTAGAGCAGGGAAACAGGTTCCGCAAACTTTTTCTGCCCTTTCGGATCTCGGGAATCATATGACGCGAGTTTGAGACGCTTTGGATACTTTTCATTTTTTTGAAAAAATCCTGACCCGCGGGTCACAGTTTTTGCCTTTTTTCTCTATTGAGCTGCACTCAGGTTGCTGTAGCTTGATCAGAATCTAGAGCAGAGAACCAGGTTCTGTAAACTTTTTCTGCCCTTTCGGATCTCAGGCATCATATGACGTGAGTTTGAGACACTTTGGATACTTTTCATTTTTTTGAAAAAATCCTGACCCGCGGGTCACAGTTTTTGCCTTCTTTTTCTCTCCTGAGCTGCACTCAGGTTTCTGCAGCTTGTTCAGAATCTAGAACAGGGAAACAGGTTCTGCAAGTTTTTTCTGCCCTTTCGGATCTCAGGCATCCTATGATGCGAGTTTGAGACCCTTTGGATACTTTTCATTTTTTGGAAAAAATCCTGACCCGCGGGTCACAGTTTTTGCCTTCTTTTTCTCTCCTGAGCTGCACTGAGCATTCTGCAGCTTGTTCAGAATCTAGAGCAGGGAAACAGGTTCCGCGAACTTTTTCTGCCCTTTCGGATCTCAGGCATCATATGATGCGAGTTTGAGACACATTGGATACTTTTCATTTTTTTGAAAAAATCCTGACCCGCAGGTAACAGTTTTTGCCTTTTTGCCCTCCTGAGCTGCACTCAGGTTTCTGCAGCTTGTTCAAAATCTAGAGCAGGGAAACAGATTCCGCAAACTTTTTCTGCCCTTTCGGATCTCGAGCATCATATGACGTGAGTTTGAGATGCTTTGGATACTTTTGATTTTTGTGAAAAAATCCTGACCCGCGGGTCACAGTTTTTGCCTTTTTTCTCTCCTGAGCTGCACTCAGGTTTCTGCAGCTTGTTCAGAATCTAGAGCAGGGAAACAGGTTCTGCAAGCTTTTTCTGCCCTTTCGGATCTCAGGCATCCTATGATGCGAGTTTGAGACCCTTTGCATACTTTTCATTTTTTGGAAAAAATCCTGACCCGCGGGTCACAGTTTTTGCCTTTTTTCTCTCCTGAGCTGCACTCAGGTTTCTGCAGCTTGTTCAGAATCTAGAGCAGGGAAACAGGTTCCGCAAACTTTTTCTGCCCTTTCGGATCTCAGGCATCATATGACGCGAGTTTGAGATGCTTTGGATACTTTTCATTTTTTGGAAAAAATCCTGACCCGCGGGTCACAGTTTTTGCCTTTTTTCTCTATTGAGCTGCACTCAGGTTGCTGTAGCTTGTTCAGAATTTAGAGCAGGGAAACAGGTTCTGTAAACTTTTTCTGCCCTTTCGGATCTCAGGCATCATATGACGTGAGTTTGAGACGCTTTGGATACTTTTCATTTTTGTGAAAAAATCCTGACCCGCGGGTCACAGTTTTTGCCTTTTTTCTCTCCTGAGCTGCACTCAGGTTTCTGCAGCTTGTTCAGAATCTAGAGCAGGGAAACAGGTTCCGCAAGCTTTTTCTGCCCTTTCGGATCTCAGGCATCCTATGATGCGACTTTGAGACCCTGTGGATACTTTTCATTTTTTGGAAAAAATCCTGACCCGCAGGTCACAGTTTTTGCCTTTTTTCTCTCCTGAGCTGCACTCAGGTTTCTGCAGCTTGTTCAGAATCTAGAGCAGGGAAACAGGTTCCGCAAGCTTTTTCTGCCCTTTCGGATCTCAGGCATCCTATGATGCGACTTTGAGACCCTGTGGATACTTTTCATTTTTTGGAAAAAATCCTGACCCGCAGGTCACAGTTTTTGCCTTTTTTCTCTCCTGAGCTGCACTCAGGTTTCTGCAGCTTGTTCAGAATCTAGAGCAGGGAAACAGGTTCCGCAAACTTTTTCTGCCCTTTCGGATCTCGGGCATCATATGACGCGAGTTTGAGACGCTTTGGATACTTTTCATTTTTTTGAAGAATTCCTGACCCGCGGGTCACACTTTTTGCCTGCTTTTTCTCTCCTGAGGTGCACTCAGGTTTCTGCAGCTTGTTCAGAATCTAGAGCAGGGAAACAGGTTCCGCAAACTTTTTCTGCCCTTTCGGATCTCGGGCATCATATGACGCGAGTTTGAGACGCTTTGGATACTTTCCATTTTTTTGAAGAAATCCTGACCCGCGGGTCACACTTTTTGCCTTCTTTTTCTCACCTGAGCTGCACTCAGGTTTCTGCAGCTTGTTCAGAATCTAGAGCAGGGAAACAGGTTCCGCAAACTTTTTCTGCCCTTTCGGATCTCGGGCATCATATGACGCGAGTTTGAGACGCTTTGGATACTTTTCATTTTTTTGAAAAAATCCTGACCCGCGGGTCACACTTTTTGCCTGCTTTTTCTCTCCTGAGGTGCACTCAGGTTTCTGCAGCTTGTTCAGAATCTAGAGCAGGGAAACAGGTTCCGCAAACTTTTTCTGCCCTTTCGGATCTCGGGCATCATATGACGCGAGTTTGAGACGCTTTGGATACTTTTCATTTTTTTGAAAAAATCCTGACCCGCGGGTCACAGTTTTTGCCTTTTTTCTCTATTGAGCTGCACTCAGGTTGCTGTAGCTTGATCAGAATCTAGAGCAGAGAACCAGGTTCTGTAAACTTTTTCTGCCCTTTCGGATCTCAGGCATCATATGACGTGAGTTTGAGACACTTTGGATACTTTTCATTTTTTTGAAAAAATCCTGACCCGCGGGTCACAGTTTTTGCCTTCTTTTTCTCTCCTGAGCTGCACTCAGGTTTCTGCAGCTTGTTCAGAATCTAGAACAGGGAAACAGGTTCTGCAAGTTTTTTCTGCCCTTTCGGATCTCAGGCATCCTATGATGCGAGTTTGAGACCCTTTGGATACTTTTCATTTTTTGGAAAAAATCCTGACCCGCGGGTCACAGTTTTTGCCTTCTTTTTCTCTCCTGAGCTGCACTGAGCATTCTGCAGCTTGTTCAGAATCTAGAGCAGGGAAACAGGTTCCGCGAACTTTTTCTGCCCTTTCGGATCTCAGGCATCATATGATGCGAGTTTGAGACACATTGGATACTTTTCATTTTTTTGAAAAAATCCTGACCCGCAGGTAACAGTTTTTGCCTTTTTGCCCTCCTGAGCTGCACTCAGGTTTCTGCAGCTTGTTCAAAATCTAGAGCAGGGAAACAGATTCCGCAAACTTTTTCTGCCCTTTCGGATCTCGAGCATCATATGACGTGAGTTTGAGATGCTTTGGATACTTTTGATTTTTGTGAAAAAATCCTGACCCACGGGTCACAGTTTTTGCCTTTTTTCTCTCCTGAGCTGCACTCAGGTTTCTGCAGCTTGTTCAGAATCTAGAGCAGGGAAACAGGTTCTGCAAGCTTTTTCTGCCCTTTCGGATCTCAGGCATCCTATGATGCGAGTTTGAGACCCTTTGCATACTTTTCATTTTTTGGAAAAAATCCTGACCCGCGGGTCACAGTTTTTGCCTTTTTTCTCTCCTGAGCTGCACTCAGGTTTCTGCAGCTTGTTCAGAATCTAGAGCAGGGAAACAGGTTCCGCAAACTTTTTCTGCCCTTTCGGATCTCAGGCATCATATGACGCGAGTTTGAGATGCTTTGGATACTTTTCATTTTTTGGAAAAAATCCTGACCCGCGGGTCACAGTTTTTGCCTTTTTTCTCTATTGAGCTGCACTCAGGTTGCTGTAGCTTGTTCAGAATTTAGAGCAGGGAAACAGGTTCTGTAAACTTTTTCTGCCCTTTCGGATCTCAGGCATCATATGACGTGAGTTTGAGACGCTTTGGATACTTTTCATTTTTGTGAAAAAATCCTGACCCGCGGGTCACAGTTTTTGCCTTTTTTCTCTCCTGAGCTGCACTCAGGTTTCTGCAGCTTGTTCAGAATCTAGAGCAGGGAAACAGGTTCCGCAAGCTTTTTCTGCCCTTTCGGATCTCAGGCATCCTATGATGCGACTTTGAGACCCTGTGGATACTTTTCATTTTTTGGAAAAAATCCTGACCCGCAGGTCACAGTTTTTGCCTTTTTTCTCTCCTGAGCTGCACTCAGGTTTCTGCAGCTTGTTCAGAATCTAGAGCAGGGAAACAGGTTCCGCAAACTTTTTCTGCCCTTTCGGATCTCGGGCATCATATGACGCGAGTTTGAGACGCTTTGGATACTTTTCATTTTTTTGAAGAAATCCTGACCCGCGGGTCACACTTTTTGCCTGCTTTTTCTCTCCTGAGGTGCACTCAGGTTTCTGCAGCTTGTTCAGAATCTAGAGCAGGGAAACAGGTTCCGCAAACTTTTTCTGCCCTTTCGGATCTCGGGCATCATATGACGCGAGTTTGAGACGCTTTGGATACTTTCCATTTTTTTGAAGAAATCCTGACCCGCGGGTCACACTTTTTGCCTTCTTTTTCTCACCTGAGCTGCACTCAGGTTTCTGCAGCTTGTTCAGAATCTAGAGCAGGGAAACAGGTTCCGCAAACTTTTTCTGCCCTTTCGGATCTCGGGCATCATATGACGCGAGTTTGAGACGCTTTGGATACTTTTCATTTTTTTGAAAAAATCCTGACCCGCGGGTCACACTTTTTGCCTGCTTTTTCTCTCCTGAGGTGCACTCAGGTTTCTGCAGCTTGTTCAGAATCTAGAGCAGGGAAACAGGTTCCGCAAACTTTTTCTGCCCTTTCGGATCTCGGGCATCATATGACGCGAGTTTGAGACGCTTTGGATACTTTTCATTTTTTTGAAAAAATCCTGACCCGCGGGTCACACTTTTTGCCTGCTTTTTCTCTCCTGAGCTGCACTCAGGTTTCTGCAGCTTGTTCAGAATCTAGAGCAGGGAAACAGGTTCCGCAAACTTTTTCTGCCCTTTCGGATCTCGGGCATCATATGACGCGAGTTTGAGACGCTTTGGATACTTTTCATTTTTTTGAAAAAATCCTGACCCGCGGGTCACAGTTTTTGCCTTTTTTCTCTATTGAGCTGCACTCAGGTTGCTGTAGCTTGATCAGAATCTAGAGCAGAGAACCAGGTTCTGTAAACTTTTTCTGCCCTTTCGGATCTCAGGCATCATATGACGTGAGTTTGAGACACTTTGGATACTTTTCATTTTTTTGAAAAAATCCTGACCCGCGGGTCACAGTTTTTGCCTTCTTTTTCTCTCCTGAGCTGCACTCAGGTTTCTGCAGCTTGTTCAGAATCTAGAACAGGGAAACAGGTTCTGCAAGTTTTTTCTGCCCTTTCGGATCTCAGGCATCCTATGATGCGAGTTTGAGACCCTTTGGATACTTTTCATTTTTTGGAAAAAATCCTGACCCGCGGGTCACAGTTTTTGCCTTCTTTTTCTCTCCTGAGCTGCACTGAGCATTCTGCAGCTTGTTCAGAATCTAGAGCAGGGAAACAGGTTCCGCGAACTTTTTCTGCCCTTTCGGATCTCAGGCATCATATGATGCGAGTTTGAGACACATTGGATACTTTTCATTTTTTTGAAAAAATCCTGACCCGCAGGTAACAGTTTTTGCCTTTTTGCCCTCCTGAGCTGCACTCAGGTTTCTGCAGCTTGTTCAAAATCTAGAGCAGGGAAACAGATTCCGCAAACTTTTTCTGCCCTTTCGGATCTCGAGCATCATATGACGTGAGTTTGAGATGCTTTGGATACTTTTGATTTTTGTGAAAAAATCCTGACCCACGGGTCACAGTTTTTGCCTTTTTTCTCTCCTGAGCTGCACTCAGGTTTCTGCAGCTTGTTCAGAATCTAGAGCAGGGAAACAGGTTCTGCAAGCTTTTTCTGCCCTTTCGGATCTCAGGCATCCTATGATGCGAGTTTGAGACCCTTTGCATACTTTTCATTTTTTGGAAAAAATCCTGACCCGCGGGTCACAGTTTTTGCCTTTTTTCTCTCCTGAGCTGCACTCAGGTTTCTGCAGCTTGTTCAGAATCTAGAGCAGGGAAACAGGTTCCGCAAACTTTTTCTGCCCTTTCGGATCTCAGGCATCATATGACGCGAGTTTGAGATGCTTTGGATACTTTTCATTTTTTGGAAAAAATCCTGACCCGCGGGTCACAGTTTTTGCCTTTTTTCTCTATTGAGCTGCACTCAGGTTGCTGTAGCTTGTTCAGAATTTAGAGCAGGGAAACAGGTTCTGTAAACTTTTTCTGCCCTTTCGGATCTCAGGCATCATATGACGTGAGTTTGAGACGCTTTGGATACTTTTCATTTTTGTGAAAAAATCCTGACCCGCGGGTCACAGTTTTTGCCTTTTTTCTCTCCTGAGCTGCACTCAGGTTTCTGCAGCTTGTTCAGAATCTAGAGCAGGGAAACAGGTTCCGCAAGCTTTTTCTGCCCTTTCGGATCTCAGGCATCCTATGATGCGACTTTGAGACCCTGTGGATACTTTTCATTTTTTGGAAAAAATCCTGACCCGCAGGTCACAGTTTTTGCCTTTTTTCTCTCCTGAGCTGCACTCAGGTTTCTGCAGCTTGTTCAGAATCTAGAGCAGGGAAACAGGTTCCGCAAACTTTTTCTGCCCTTTCGGATCTCGGGCATCATATGACGCGAGTTTGAGACGCTTTGGATACTTTTCATTTTTTTGAAGAAATCCTGACCCGCGGGTCACACTTTTTGCCTGCTTTTTCTCTCCTGAGGTGCACTCAGGTTTCTGCAGCTTGTTCAGAATCTAGAGCAGGGAAACAGGTTCCGCAAACTTTTTCTGCCCTTTCGGATCTCGGGCATCATATGACGCGAGTTTGAGACGCTTTGGATACTTTCCATTTTTTTGAAGAAATCCTGACCCGCGGGTCACACTTTTTGCCTTCTTTTTCTCACCTGAGCTGCACTCAGGTTTCTGCAGCTTGTTCAGAATCTAGAGCAGGGAAACAGGTTCCGCAAACTTTTTCTGCCCTTTCGGATCTCGGGCATCATATGACGCGAGTTTGAGACGCTTTGGATACTTTTCATTTTTTTGAAAAAATCCTGACCCGCGGGTCACACTTTTTGCCTGCTTTTTCTCTCCTGAGGTGCACTCAGGTTTCTGCAGCTTGTTCAGAATCTAGAGCAGGGAAACAGGTTCCGCAAACTTTTTCTGCCCTTTCGGATCTCGGGCATCATATGACGCGAGTTTGAGACGCTTTGGATACTTTTCATTTTTTTGAAAAAATCCTGACCCGCGGGTCACACTTTTTGCCTGCTTTTTCTCTCCTGAGCTGCACTCAGGTTTCTGCAGCTTGTTCAGAATCTAGAGCAGGGAAACAGGTTCCGCAAACTTTTTCTGCCCTTTCGGATCTCGGGCATCATATGACGCGAGTTTCAGACGCTTTGGATACTTTTCATTTTTTTGAAAAAATCCTGACCCGCGGGTCACACTTTTTTCCTGCTTTTTCTCTCCTGAGCTGCCCTCAGGTTTCTGCAGCTTGTTCAGAATCTAGAGCAGGGAAACAGGTTCCGCAAACTTTTTCTGCCCTTTCGGATCTCGGGCATCATATGACGTGAGTTTGAGACGCTTTGTATACTTTTCATTTTTTTGAAAAAATCCTGACCCGCGGGTCACACTTTTTGCCTGCTTTTTCTCTCCTGAGGTGCACTCAGGTTTCTGCAGCTTGTTCAGAATCTAGAGCAGGGAAACAGGTTCCGCAAACTTTTTCTGCCCTTTCGGATCTCGGGCATCCTATGACGCGAGTTTGAGACGCTTTGGATACTTTTCATTTTTTTGAAAAAATCCTGACCCGCGGGTCACACATTTTGCCTGCTTTTTCTCTCCTGAGCTGCACTCAGGTTTCTGCAGCTTGTTCAGAATCTAGAGCAGGGAAACAGGTTCCGCAAACTTTTTCTGCCCTTTCGGATCTCGGGCATCATATGACGCGAGTTTCAGACGCTTTGGATACTTTTCATTTTTTTGAAAAAATCCTGACCCGCGGGTCACACTTTTTTCCTGCTTTTTCTCTCCTGAGCTGCCCTCAGGTTTCTGCAGCTTGTTCAGAATCTAGAGCAGGGAAACAGGTTCCACAAACTTTTTCTGCCCTTTCGGATCTCGGGCATCATATGACGCGAGTTTGAGACGCTTTGGATACTTTCCATTTTTTTGAAAAAATCCTGACCCGCGGGTCACAGTTTTTGCCTTCTTTTTCTCTCCTGAGCTGCACTCAGGTTTCTGCAGCTTGTTCAGAATCTAGAGCAGGGAAACAGGTTCCGCAAACTTTTTCTGCCCTTTCGGATCTCGGGCATCATATGACATGAGTTTGAGACGCTTTGGATCCTTTTCATTTTTTGAAAAAATCCTGACCCGCGGGTCACACTTTTTTCCTGCTTTTTCTCTCCTGAGCTGCCCTCAGGTTTCTGCAGCTTGTTCAGAATCTAGAGCAGGGAAACAGGTTCCGCAAACTTTTTCTGCCCTTTCGGATCTCGGGCATCATATGACACGAGTATGAGACGCTTTGGATACTTTTCATTTTTTTGAAAAAATCCTGACCCGCGGGTCACACTTTTTGCCTTCTTTTTCTCTCCTGAGCTGCACTCAGGTTTCTGCAGCTTGTTCAGAATCTAGAGCAGGGAAACAGGTTCCGCAAACTTTTTCTGCCCTTTCGGATCTCGGGCATCATATGACATGAGTTTGAGACGCTTTGGATACTTTTCATTTTTTTGAAAAAATCCTGACCCGCGGGTCACACTTTTTGCCTGCTTTTTCTCTCCTGAGCTGCACTCAGGTTTCTGCAGCTTGTTCAGAATCTAGAGCAGGGAAACAGGTTCCGCAAACTTTTTCTGCCCTTTTGGATCTCGGGCATCATATGACGCGAGTTTGAGACGCTTTGGATACTTTTCATTTTTTTGAAAAAATCCTGATCCGTGGGTCACACTTTTTGCCTTCTTTTTCTCTCCTGAGCTGCACTCAGGTTTCTGCAGCTTGTTCAGAATCTAGAGCAGGGAAACAGGTTCCGCAAACTTTTTCTGCCCTTTTGGATCTCGGGCATCATATGACGCGAGTTTGAGACGCTTTGGATACTTTTCATTTTTTTGAAAAAATCCTGACCCGCGGGTCACACTTTTTGCCTGCTTTTTCTCTCCTGAGCTGCACTCAGGTTTCTGCAGCTTGTTCAGAATCTAGAGCAGGGAAACAGGTTCCGCAAACTTTTTCTGCCCTTTCGGATCTCGGGCATCATATGACGCGAGTTTGAGACGCTTTGGATACTTTCCATTTTTTTGAAAAAATCCTGACCTGCGGGTCACAGTTTTTGCCTTCTTTTTCTCTCCTGAGCTGCACTCAGGTTTCTGCAGCTTGTTCAGAATCTAGAGCAGGGAAACAGGTTCCGCAAACTTTTTCTGCCCTTTCGGATCTCGGGCATCATATGACATGAGTTTGAGACGCTTTGGATACTTTTCATTTTTTTGAAAAAATCCTGACCCGTGGGTCACACTTTTTTCCTGCTTTTTCTCTCCTGAGCTGCCCTCAGGTTTCTGCAGCTTGTTCAGAATCTAGAGCAGGGAAACAGGTTCCACAAACTTTTTCTGCCCTTTCGGATCTCGGGCATCATATGACGCGAGTTTGAGACGCTTTGGATACTTTTCATTTTTTTGAAAAAATCCTGACCCGCGGGTCACACTTTTTGCCTGCTTTTTCTCTCCTGAGGTGCACTCAGGTTTCTGCAGCTTGTTCAGAATCTAGAGCAGGGAAACAGGTTCCGCAAACTTTTTCTGCCCTTTTGGATCTCGGGCATCATATGACGCGAGTTTGAGACGCTTTGGATCCTTTTCATTTTTTTGAAAAAATCCTGACCCGCGGGTCACACTTTTTGCCTGCTTTTTCTCTCCTGAGGTGCACTCAGGTTTCTGCAGCTTGTTCAGAATCTAGAGCAGGGAAACAGGTTCCGCAAACTTTTTCTGCCCTTTCGGATCTCAGGCATCATATGACGCGAGTTTGAGATGCTTTGGATACTTTCCATTTTTTTGAAGAAATCCTGACCTGCGGGTCACACTTTTTGCCTTCTTTTTCTCACCTGAGCTGCACTCAGGTTTCTGCAGCTTGTTCAGAATCTAGAGCAGGGAAACAGGTTCCGCAAACTTTTTCTGCCCTTTCGGATCTCGGGCATCATATGACGCGAGTTTGAGACGCTTTGGATACTTTTCATTTTTTTGAAGAAATCCTGACCCGCGGGTCACACTTTTTGCCTGCTTTTTCTCTCCTGAGGTGCACTCAGGTTTCTGCAGCTTGTTCAGAATCTAGAGCAGGGAAACAGGTTCCGCAAACTTTTTCTGCCCTTTCGGATCTCGGGCATCATATGACGCGAGTTTGAGACGCTTTGGATACTTTTCATTTTTTTGAAAAAATCCTGACCCGCGGGTCACACTTTTTGCCTGCTTTTTCTCTCCTGAGGTGCACTCAGGTTTCTGCAGCTTGTTCAGAATCTAGAGCAGGGAAACAGGTTCCGCAAACTTTTTCTGCCCTTTCGGATCTCGGGCATCATATGACGCGAGTTTGAGACGCTTTGGATACTTTTCATTTTTTTGAAAAAATCCTGACCCGCGGGTCACACTTTTTGCCTGCTTTTTCTCTCCTGAGGTGCACTCAGGTTTCTGCAGCTTGTTCAGAATCTAGAGCAGGGAAACAGGTTCCGCAAACTTTTTCTGCCCTTTCGGATCTCAGGCATCATATGACGCGAGTTTGAGATGCTTTGGATACTTTCCATTTTTTTGAAGAAATCCTGACCCGCGGGTCACACTTTTTGCCTTCTTTTTCTCACCTGAGCTGCACTCAGGTTTCTGCAGCTTGTTCAGAATCTAGAGCAGGGAAACAGGTTCCGCAAACTTTTTCTGCCCTTTCGGATCTCGGGCATCATATGACGCGAGTTTGAGACGCTTTGGATACTTTTCATTTTTTTGAAAAAATCCTGACCCGCGGGTCACACTTTTTGCCTGCTTTTTCTCTCCTGAGGTGCACTCAGGTTTCTGCAGCTTGTTCAGAATCTAGAGCAGGGAAACAGGTTCCGCAAACTTTTTCTGCCCTTTCGGATCTCGGGCATCATATGACGCGAGTTTGAGACGCTTTGGATACTTTTCATTTTTTTGAAAAAATCCTGACCCGCGGGTCACACTTTTTGCCTGCTTTTTCTCTCCTGAGCTGCACTCAGGTTTCTGCAGCTTGTTCAGAATCTAGAGCAGGGAAACAGGTTCCGCAAACTTTTTCTGCCCTTTCGGATCTCGGGCATCATATGACGCGAGTTTCAGACGCTTTGGATACTTTTCATTTTTTTGAAAAAATCCTGACCCGCGGGTCACACTTTTTTCCTGCTTTTTCTCTCCTGAGCTGCCCTCAGGTTTCTGCAGCTTGTTCAGAATCTAGAGCAGGGAAACAGGTTCCGCAAACTTTTTCTGCCCTTTCGGATCTCGGGCATCATATGACGCGAGTTTGAGACGCTTTGGATACTTTCCATTTTTTTGAAAAAATCCTGACCAGCGGGTCACAGTTTTTGCCTTCTTTTTCTCTCCTGAGCTGCACTCAGGTTTCTGCAGCTTGTTCAGAATCTAGAGCAGGGAAACAGGTTCCGCAAACTTTTTCTGCCCTTTCGGATCTCGGGCATCATATGACATGAGTTTGAGACGCTTTGGATCCTTTTCATTTTTTGAAAAAATCCTGACCCGCGGGTCACACTTTTTTCCTGCTTTTTCTCTCCTGAGCTGCCCTCAGGTTTCTGCAGCTTGTTCAGAATCTAGAGCAGGGAAACAGGTTCCGCAAACTTTTTCTGCCCTTTCGGATCTCGGGCATCATATGACACGAGTTTGAGACGCTTTGGATACTTTTCATTTTTTTGAAAAAATCCTGACCCGCGGGTCACACTTTTTGCCTTCTTTTTCTCTCCTGAGCTGCACTCAGGTTTCTGCAGCTTGTTCAGAATCTAGAGCAGGGAAACAGGTTCCGCAAACTTTTTCTGCCCTTTCGGATCTCGGGCATCATATGACATGAGTTTGAGACGCTTTGGATACTTTTCATTTTTTTGAAAAAATCCTGACCTGCGGGTCACAGTTTTTGCCTTCTTTTTCTCTCCTGAGCTGCACTCAGGTTTCTGCAGCTTGTTCAGAATCTAGAGCAGGGAAACAGGTTCCGCAAACTTTTTCTGCCCTTTCGGATCTCGGGCATCATATGACATGAGTTTGAGACGCTTTGGATCCTTTTCATTTTTTGAAAAAATCCTGACCCGCGGGTCACACTTTTTTCCTGCTTTTTCTCTCCTGAGCTGCCCTCAGGTTTCTGCAGCTTGTTCAGAATCTAGAGCAGGGAAACAGGTTCCGCAAACTTTTTCTGCCCTTTCGGATCTCGGGCATCATATGACACGAGTTTGAGACGCTTTGGATACTTTTCATTTTTTTGAAAAAATCCTGACCCGCGGGTCACACTTTTTGCCTTCTTTTTCTCTCCTGAGCTGCACTCAGGTTTCTGCAGCTTGTTCAGAATCTAGAGCAGGGAAACAGGTTCCGCAAACTTTTTCTGCCCTTTCGGATCTCGGGCATCATATGACATGAGTTTGAGACGCTTTGGATACTTTTCATTTTTTTGAAAAAATCCTGACCCGCGGGTCACACTTTTTGCCTGCTTTTTCTCTCCTGAGCTGCACTCAGGTTTCTGCAGCTTGTTCAGAATCTAGAGCAGGGAAACAGGTTCCGCAAACTTTTTCTGCCCTTTTGGATCTCGGGCATCATATGACGCGAGTTTGAGACGCTTTGGATACTTTTCATTTTTTTGAAAAAATCCTGATCCGTGGGTCACACTTTTTACCTTCTTTTTCTCTCCTGAGCTGCACTCAGGTTTCTGCAGCTTGTTCAGAATCTAGAGCAGGGAAACAGGTTCCGCAAACTTTTTCTGCCCTTTTGGATCTCGGGCATCATATGACGCGAGTTTGAGACGCTTTGGATACTTTTCATTTTTTTGAAAAAATCCTGACCCGTGGGTCACACTTTTTTCCTGCTTTTTCTCTCCTGAGCTGCACTCAGGTTTCTGCAGCTTGTTCAGAATCTAGAGCAGGGAAACAGGTTCCGCAAACTTTTTCTGCCCTTTCGGATCTCGGGCATCATATGACGCGAGTTTGAGACGCTTTGGATACTTTCCATTTTTTTGAAAAAATCCTGACCTGCGGGTCACAGTTTTTGCCTTCTTTTTCTCTCCTGAGCTGCACTCAGGTTTCTGCAGCTTGTTCAGAATCTAGAGCAGGGAAACAGGTTCCGCAAACTTTTTCTGCCCTTTCGGATCTCGGGCATCATATGACATGAGTTTGAGACGCTTTGGATACTTTTCATTTTTTTGAAAAAATCCTGACCCGCGGGTCACACTTTTTTCCTGCTTTTTCTCTCCTGAGCTGCCCTCAGGTTTCTGCAGCTTGTTCAGAATCTAGAGCAGGGAAACAGGTTCCGCAAACTTTTTCTGCCCTTTCGGATCTCAGGCATCATATGACGCGAGTTTGAGATGCTTTGGATACTTTCCATTTTTTTGAAGAAATCCTGACCCGCGGGTCACACTTTTTGCCTTCTTTTTCTCACCTAAGCTGCACTCAGGTTTCTGCAGCTTGTTCAGAATCTAGAGCAGGGAAACAGGTTCCGCAAACTTTTTCTGCCCTTTCGGATCTCGGGCATCATATGACGCGAATTTCAGACGCTTTGGATCCTTTTCATTTTTTTGAAAAAATCCTGACCCGCGGGTCACACTTTTTTCCTGCTTTTTCTCTCCTGAGCTGCCCTCAGGTTTCTGCAGCTTGTTCAGAATCTAGAGCAGGGAAACAGGTTCCGCAAACTTTTTCTGCCCTTTCGGATCTCGGGCATCATATGACGCGAGTTTGAGACGCTTTGGATACTTTTCATTTTTTTGAAAAAATCCTGACCCGCGGGTCACACTTTTTTCCTGCTTTTTCTCTCCTGAGCTGCCCTCAGGTTTCTGCAGCTTGTTCAGAATCTAGAGCAGGGAAACAGGTTCCGCAAACTTTTTCTGCCCTTTCGGATCTCGGGCATCATATGACGCGAGTTTGAGACGCTTTGGATACTTTTCATTTTTTTGAAAAAATCCTGACCCGCGGGTCACACTTTTTGCCTGCTTTTTCTCTCCTGAGCTGCACTCAGGTTTCTGCAGCTTGTTCAGAATCTAGAGCAGGGAAACAGGTTCCGCAAACTTTTTCTGCCCTTTCGGATCTCGGGCATCATATGACGCGAGTTTCAGACGCTTTGGATACTTTTCATTTTTTTGAAAAAATCCTGACCCGCGGGTCACACTTTTTTCCTGCTTTTTCTCTCCTGAGCTGCCCTCAGGTTTCTGCAGCTTGTTCAGAATCTAGAGCAGGGAAACAGGTTCCGCAAACTTTTTCTGCCCTTTCGGATCTCGGGCATCATATGACGCGAGTTTGAGACGCTTTGGATACTTTCCATTTTTTTGAAAAAATCCTGACCAGCGGGTCACAGTTTTTGCCTTCTTTTTCTCTCCTGAGCTGCACTCAGGTTTCTGCAGCTTGTTCAGAATCTAGAGCAGGGAAACAGGTTCCGCAAACTTTTTCTGCCCTTTCGGATCTCGGGCATCATATGACATGAGTTTGAGACGCTTTGGATCCTTTTCATTTTTTGAAAAAATCCTGACCCGCGGGTCACACTTTTTTCCTGCTTTTTCTCTCCTGAGCTGCCCTCAGGTTTCTGCAGCTTGTTCAGAATCTAGAGCAGGGAAACAGGTTCCGCAAACTTTTTCTGCCCTTTCGGATCTCGGGCATCATATGACACGAGTTTGAGACGCTTTGGATACTTTTCATTTTTTTGAAAAAATCCTGACCCGCGGGTCACACTTTTTGCCTTCTTTTTCTCTCCTGAGCTGCACTCAGGTTTCTGCAGCTTGTTCAGAATCTAGAGCAGGGAAACAGGTTCCGCAAACTTTTTCTGCCCTTTCGGATCTCGGGCATCATATGACATGAGTTTGAGACGCTTTGGATACTTTTCATTTTTTTGAAAAAATCCTGACCTGCGGGTCACAGTTTTTGCCTTCTTTTTCTCTCCTGAGCTGCACTCAGGTTTCTGCAGCTTGTTCAGAATCTAGAGCAGGGAAACAGGTTCCGCAAACTTTTTCTGCCCTTTCGGATCTCGGGCATCATATGACATGAGTTTGAGACGCTTTGGATCCTTTTCATTTTTTGAAAAAATCCTGACCCGCGGGTCACACTTTTTTCCTGCTTTTTCTCTCCTGAGCTGCCCTCAGGTTTCTGCAGCTTGTTCAGAATCTAGAGCAGGGAAACAGGTTCCGCAAACTTTTTCTGCCCTTTCGGATCTCGGGCATCATATGACACGAGTTTGAGACGCTTTGGATACTTTTCATTTTTTTGAAAAAATCCTGACCCGCGGGTCACACTTTTTGCCTTCTTTTTCTCTCCTGAGCTGCACTCAGGTTTCTGCAGCTTGTTCAGAATCTAGAGCAGGGAAACAGGTTCCGCAAACTTTTTCTGCCCTTTCGGATCTCGGGCATCATATGACATGAGTTTGAGACGCTTTGGATACTTTTCATTTTTTTGAAAAAATCCTGACCCGCGGGTCACACTTTTTGCCTGCTTTTTCTCTCCTGAGCTGCACTCAGGTTTCTGCAGCTTGTTCAGAATCTAGAGCAGGGAAACAGGTTCCGCAAACTTTTTCTGCCCTTTCGGATCTCGGGCATCATATGACGCGAGTTTGAGACGCTTTGGATACTTTCCATTTTTTTGAAAAAATCCTGACCTGCGGGTCACAGTTTTTGCCTTCTTTTTCTCTCCTGAGCTGCACTCAGGTTTCTGCAGCTTGTTCAGAATCTAGAGCAGGGAAACAGGTTCCGCAAACTTTTTCTGCCCTTTCGGATCTCGGGCATCATATGACATGAGTTTGAGACGCTTTGGATCCTTTTCATTTTTTTGAAAAAATCCTGACCCGCGGGTCACACTTTTTTCCTGCTTTTTCTCTCCTGAGCTGCCCTCAGGTTTCTGCAGCTTGTTCAGAATCTAGAGCAGGGAAACAGGTTCCGCAAACTTTTTCTGCCCTTTCGGATCTCGGGCATCATATGACACGAGTTTGAGACGCTTTGGATACTTTTCATTTTTTTGAAAAAATCCTGACCCCGCGGGTCACACTTTTTGCCTTCTTTTTCTCTCCTGAGCTGCACTCAGGTTTCTGCAGCTTGTTCAGAATCTAGAGCAGGGAAACAGGTTCCGCAAACTTTTTCTGCCCTTTCGGATCTCGGGCATCATATGACGCGAGTTTGAGACGCTTTGGATACTTTTCATTTTTTTGAAAAAATCCTGATCCGTGGGTCACACTTTTTGCCTTCTTTTTCTCTCCTGAGCTGCACTCAGGTTTCTGCAGCTTGTTCAGAATCTAGAGCAGGGAAACAGGTTCCGCAAACTTTTTCTGCCCTTTCGGATCTCGGGCATCATATGACGCGAATTTGAGACGCTTTGGATCCTTTTCATTTTTTTGAAAAAATCCTGACCCGCGGGTCACACTTTTTTCCTGCTTTTTCTCTCTTGAGCTGCCCTCAGGTTTCTGCAGCTTGTTCAGAATCTAGAGCAGGGAAACAGGTTCCGCAAACTTTTTCTGCCCTTTCGGATCTCGGGCATCATATGACGCGAGTTTGAGACGCTTTGGATACTTTTCATTTTTTTGAAAAAATCCTGACCCGCGGGTCACACTTTTTGCCTGCTTTTTCTCTCCTGAGGTGCACTCAGGTTTCTGCAGCTTGTTCAGAATCTAGAGCAGGGAAACAGGTTCCGCAAACTTTTTCTGCCCTTTCGGATCTCGGGCATCATATGACGCGAGTTTGAGACGCTTTGGATACTTTTCATTTTTTTGAAAAAATCCTGACCCGCGGGTCACATTTTTTGCCTGCTTTTTCTCTCCTGAGGTGCACTCAGGTTTCTGCAGCTTGTTCAGAATCTAGAGCAGGGAAACAGGTTCCGCAAACTTTTTCTGCCCTTTCGGATCTCAGGCATCATATGACGCGAGTTTGAGATGCTTTGGATACTTTCCATTTTTTTGAAGAAATCCTGACCCGCGGGTCACACTTTTTGCCTTCTTTTTCTCACCTGAGCTGCACTCAGGTTTCTGCAGCTTGTTCAGAATCTAGAGCAGGGAAACAGGTTCCGCAAACTTTTTCTGCCCTTTCGGATCTCGGGCATCATATGACGCGAGTTTGAGACGCTTTGGATACTTTTCATTTTTTTGAAAAAATCCTGACCCGCGGGTCACACTTTTTGCCTGCTTTTTCTCTCCTGAGGTGCACTCAGGTTTCTGCAGCTTGTTCAGAATCTAGAGCAGGGAAACAGGTTCCGCAAACTTTTTCTGCCCTTTCGGATCTCGGGCATCATATGACGCGAGTTTGAGACGCTTTGGATACTTTTCATTTTTTTGAAAAAATCCTGACCCGCGGGTCACACTTTTTGCCTGCTTTTTCTCTCCTGAGCTGCACTCAGGTTTCTGCAGCTTGTTCAGAATCTAGAGCAGGGAAACAGGTTCCGCAAACTTTTTCTGCCCTTTCGGATCTCGGGCATCATATGACGCGAGTTTCAGACGCTTTGGATACTTTTCATTTTTTTGAAAAAATCCTGACCCGACTTCCGGGAAGGGTGACTTAGCCTGTGCCTGCTTTTGAGACGGGCTCCTGCCTCAAAAGAAGCTTATTCAGATATATCAGTCAGTTTTTTCTTTTTTTTTTTGACTGATTAAACTTCTCCCGGGTAGGGAGAAACGAAGAGATTAACCTCAAAGCCTATTTTTGTTGGGACGACCAGATCTCATTAATTTATGGGACGAGGTCCAGCCGACGAAGGTGGGACGGATTTTTAACAGCAAGCTCTATCTGATAAAGCGAACGTTCACCTTATCTTCTAAGAGAGAACGCACTAACAGGCAAGCACCCTTCTTTCTATATTTTTCTTTTACTTGACTTAAATTGTTGCTGTTTAAAAGAGATTTGCCAGATTGATCAGTTTTTGACATCTCACTGGGGAGCCGTAACTTCTCTCTGCTACGCACTAATTAATAGCTTATCTCTGTTTTTGTTGCAAAAAGCTGTCCTGGATTTGCATTCTAAAGATACACACAGAAGAGGGATTTCTATTCCAGATTTTTATTTTGAAAAATATTATACTGTTTTGAGACTACTCTCTTTTTGGTCTATTTTATTTTGACGAATCTGTTTCTTGACGATTGCCATTAATTGTTTCGATCCTGGGAACTGCATTTTGTTTACTTAACTATTGGAGAGATAAGGCTGTCTGCTCTGTTTATACTGTGATGTCACCAAGTTTGGAGTATTAACCCAATTGTTGCTGAAATAAGAAGTGGTTTTCCTATATTTTTCTTTTAAAATGGCAATTAAGAAAGTGGCTGAAAATCTGGAAATAACTATGTTTCAGAAAATAATGGATGAGATTGAGATAATGAAAATTGAATTGAGTAAAATGAAGCAGGAGATTAAAGATATAAGGGTCCCTGTGAGAGAGGTGACCCTGGAAGGGGTCCCTGTGAGAGAGGAGACCCCAGAGATTGGAACAGGGGTCCCTGTGAGAGAGGTGACCCTGGAGACTGGAATAGGGGTCCCTGTGAGAGAGGAGATCCCGGAGATTGGAACCAACGTGGAACAGGAACAAGATTTGGAGTCTATGGACTTTAGAAATAAAATCTATTGTTTGGAACTCAATGTTATCTCTGAAGAAATGAATGAAGATTCTAGAGATAAAGTTATCAATGGCATGGATAATCTTCTGGACTGGAATGATGTGATGGAGCCCAATATAGAGAAAATCTATGGAATTAACTGCAGCCATGTGACAATGGAAAAACTTTTAAGAGATGACCCAGTGTATTTTGAAAAAAAGAACAGAGATATGATTTTACAGCAGTATTTCAGCAACCTATTCAGAATGGATGGCAAGAAAATATTTGGGATAGAGGTAATCCCCATCAGACTCTTACTATATGACTATGGCTTTGACAGCAAGATTATTATGGAATACTGATAATGGAAGATTGGATATTGAAATTACTGGACTTAACAAGACTACTGAAGATGGAAGATGGAAAATGGAACTAATAGAGATAATAGAACAATGGCTACTGAAATTATTGAACCTAACAGATTCTGATGTGATGGATTAATTGAAATGTTTATTTTGACTATGGTTATGACAATAAGATTATCATAATTAGTAATGAGATGGATTAATCGATATGCTTATCTGGAAAAAAAAATTGATAGATATATTTCTTAAAGAATTGAAACCTCTCTTTGACTTTTTGTGGAAAGAATAAAGTAATGTTTATGAGATTTGATGATTAAGTAAGATAACTACTGGAGGAAAGTGATTTTATAATATGACTTAAGAGACAGGATTGTTATATATTATAGACTTATAACTGATTTGATCTTTGACAAATGGGAAGTCAATATTTTACTCTTTATTTTTTATTTTTGTTTTTTTTTTTCTTTTTTTCTTTTTGTTTAACTATTTTTGATTTTGTTTTTTGTCTTTGAATGTTTTATGATTTTGTCTTGTATGTTTTATGAAAATCTGAATAAAAATTATTGAAAAAAAAAAAGAAAAAATCCTGACCCGCGGGTCACACTTTTTTCCTGCTTTTTCTCTCCTGAGCTGCCCTCAGGTTTCTGCAGCTTGTTCAGAATCTAGAGCAGGGAAACAGGTTCCGCAAACTTTTTCTGCCCTTTCGGATCTCGGGCATCATATGACGCGAGTTTGAGACGCTTTGGATACTTTTCATTTTTTTGAAAAAATCCTGACCCGCGGGTCACACTTTTTGCCTGCTTTTTCTCTCCTGAGGTGCACTCAGGTTTCTGCAGCTTGTTCAGAATCTAGAGCAGGGAAACAGGTTCCGCAAACTTTTTCTGCCCTTTCGGATCTCGGGCATCCTATGACGCGAGTTTGAGACGCTTTGGATACTTTTCATTTTTTTGAAAAAATCCTGACCCGCGGGTCACACTTTTTGCCTTCTTTTTCTCTCCTGAGCTGCACTCAGGTTTCTGCAGCTTGTTCAGAATCTAGAGCAGGGAAACAGGTTCCGCAAACTTTTTCTGCCCTTTCGGATCTCGGGCATCATATGACGCGAGTTTCAGACGCTTTGGATACTTTTCATTTTTTTGAAAAAATCCTGACCCGCGGGTCACACTTTTTTCCTGCTTTTTCTCTCCTGAGCTGCCCTCAGGTTTCTGCAGCTTGTTCAGAATCTAGAGCAGGGAAACAGGTTCCACAAACTTTTTCTGCCCTTTCGGATCTCGGGCATCATATGACGCGAGTTTGAGACGCTTTGGATACTTTCCATTTTTTTGAAAAAATCCTGACCTGTGGGTCACAGTTTTTGCCTTCTTTTTCTCTCCTGAGCTGCACTCAGGTTTCTGCAGCTTGTTCAGAATCTAGAGCAGGGAAACAGGTTCCGCAAACTTTTTCTGCCCTTTCGGATCTCGGGCATCATATGACATGAGTTTGAGACGCTTTGGATCCTTTTCATTTTTTGAAAAAATCCTGACCCGCGGGTCACACTTTTTTCCTGCTTTTTCTCTCCTGAGCTGCCCTCAGGTTTCTGCAGCTTGTTCAGAATCTAGAGCAGGGAAACAGGTTCCGCAAACTTTTTCTGCCCTTTCGGATCTCGGGCATCATATGACACGAGTATGAGACGCTTTGGATACTTTTCATTTTTTTGAAAAAATCCTGACCCGCGGGTCACACTTTTTGCCTTCTTTTTCTCTCCTGAGCTGCACTCAGGTTTCTGCAGCTTGTTCAGAATCTAGAGCAGGGAAACAGGTTCCGCAAACTTTTTCTGCCCTTTCGGATCTCGGGCATCATATGACATGAGTTTGAGACGCTTTGGATACTTTTCATTTTTTTGAAAAAATCCTGACCCGCGGGTCACACTTTTTGCCTGCTTTTTCTCTCCTGAGCTGCACTCAGGTTTCTGCAGCTTGTTCAGAATCTAGAGCAGGGAAACAGGTTCCGCAAACTTTTTCTGCCCTTTTGGATCTCGGGCATCATATGACGCGAGTTTGAGACGCTTTGGATACTTTTCATTTTTTTGAAAAAATCCTGATCCCTGGGTCACACTTTTTGCCTTCTTTTTCTCTCCTGAGCTGCACTCAGGTTTCTGCAGCTTGTTCAGAATCTAGAGCAGGGAAACAGGTTCCGCAAACTTTTTCTGCCCTTTTGGATCTCGGGCATCATATGACGCGAGTTTGAGACGCTTTGGATACTTTTCATTTTTTTGAAAAAATCCTGACCCGCGGGTCACACTTTTTGCCTGCTTTTTCTCTCCTGAGCTGCACTCAGGTTTCTGCAGCTTGTTCAGAATCTAGAGCAGGGAAACAGGTTCCGCAAACTTTTTCTGCCCTTTCGGATCTCGGGCATCATATGACGCGAGTTTGAGACGCTTTGGATACTTTCCATTTTTTTGAAAAAATCCTGACCTGCGGGTCACAGTTTTTGCCTTCTTTTTCTCTCCTGAGCTGCACTCAGGTTTCTGCAGCTTGTTCAGAATCTAGAGCAGGGAAACAGGTTCCGCAAACTTTTTCTGCCCTTTCGGATCTCGGGCATCATATGACAGGAGTTTGAGACGCTTTGGATACTTTTCATTTTTTTGAAAAAATCCTGACCCGCGGGTCACACTTTTTTCCTGCTTTTTCTCTCCTGAGCTGCCCTCAGGTTTCTGCAGCTTGTTCAGAATCTAGAGCAGGGAAACAGGTTCCGCAAACTTTTTCTACCCTTTCGGATCTCGGGCATCATATGACACGAGTTTGAGACGCTTTGGATCCTTTTCATTTTTTTGAAAAAATCCTGACCCGCGGGTCACACTTTTTGCCTTCTTTTTCTCTCCTGAGCTGCACTCAGGTTTCTGCAGCTTGTTCAGAATCTAGAGCAGGGAAACAGGTTCCGCAAACTTTTTCTGCCCTTTCGGATCTCAGGCATCATATGACGCGAGTTTGAGATGCTTTGGATACTTTCCATTTTTTTGAAGAAATCCTGACCCGCGGGTCACACTTTTTGCCTTCTTTTTCTCACCTGAGCTGCACTCAGGTTTCTGCAGCTTGTTCAGAATCTAGAGCAGGGAAACAGGTTCCGCAAACTTTTTCTGCCCTTTCGGATCTCGGGCATCATATGACGCGAATTTCAGACGCTTTGGATCCTTTTCATTTTTTTGAAAAAATCCTGACCCGCGGGTCACACTTTTTTCCTGCTTTTTCTCTCCTGAGCTGCCCTCAGGTTTCTGCAGCTTGTTCAGAATCTAGAGCAGGGAAACAGGTTCCGCAAACTTTTTCTGCCCTTTCGGATCTCGGGCATCATATGACGCGAGTTTGAGACGCTTTGGATACTTTTCATTTTTTTGAAAAAATCCTGACCCGCGGGTCACACTTTTTGCCTGCTTTTTCTCTCCTGAGGTGCACTCAGGTTTCTGCAGCTTGTTCAGAATCTAGAGCAGGGAAACAGGTTCCGCAAACTTTTTCTGCCCTTTCGGATCTCGGGCATCATATGACGCGAGTTTGAGACGCTTTGGATACTTTCCATTTTTTTGAAAAAATCCTGACCCGCGGGTCACACTTTTTGCCTGCTTTTTCTCTCCTGAGCTGCACTCAGGTTTCTGCAGCTTGTTCAGAATCTAGAGCAGGGAAACAGGTTCCGCAAACTTTTTCTGCCCTTTCGGATCTCGGGCATCATATGACGCGAGTTTCAGACGCTTTGGATACTTTTCACTTTTTTGAAAAAATCCTGACCCGCGGGTCACACTTTTTTCCTGCTTTTTCTCTCCTGAGCTGCCCTCAGGTTTCTGCAGCTTGTTCAGAATCTAGAGCAGGGAAACAGGTTCCACAAACTTTTTCTGCCCTTTCGGATCTCGGGCATCATATGACGCGAGTTTGAGACGCTTTGGATACTTTTCATTTTTTTGAAAAAATCCTGACCCGCGGGTCACACTTTTTGCCTGCTTTTTCTCTCCTGAGGTGCACTCAGGTTTCTGCAGCTTGTTCAGAATCTAGAGCAGGGAAACAGGTTCCGCAAACTTTTTCTGCCCTTTCGGATCTCAGGCATCATATGACGCGAGTTTGAGATGCTTTGGATACTTTCCATTTTTTTGAAGAAATCCTGACCCGCGGGTCACACTTTTTGCCTTCTTTTTCTCACCTGAGCTGCACTCAGGTTTCTGCAGCTTGTTCAGAATCTAGAGCAGGGAAACAGGTTCCGCAAACTTTTTCTGCCCTTTCGGATCTCGGGCATCATATGACGCGAGTTTGAGACGCTTTGGATACTTTTCATTTTTTTGAAAAAATCCTGACCCGCGGGTCACACTTTTTGCCTGCTTTTTCTCTCCTGAGCTGCACTCAGGTTTCTGCAGCTTGTTCAGAATCTAGAGCAGGGAAACAGGTTCCGCAAACTTTTTCTGCCCTTTCGGATCTCGGGCATCATATGACGCGAGTTTCAGACGCTTTGGATCCTTTTCATTTTTTTGAAAAAATCCTGACCCGCGGGTCACACTTTTTGCCTGCTTTTTCTCTCCTGAGGTGCACTCAGGTTTCTGCAGCTTGTTCAGAATCTAGAGCAGGGAAACAGGTTCCGCAAACTTTTTCTGCCCTTTCGGATCTCAGGCATCATATGACGCGAGTTTGAGACGCTTTGGATACTTTTCATTTTTTTGAAAAAATCCTGACCCGCGGGTCACACTTTTTGCCTGCTTTTTCTCTCCTGAGCTGCACTCAGGTTTCTGCAGCTTGTTCAGAATCTAGAGCAGGGAAACAGGTTCCGCAAACTTTTTCTGCCCTTTTGGATCTCGGGCATCATATGACGCGAGTTTCAGACGCTTTGGATACTTTTCATTTTTTTGAAAAAATCCTGACCCGCGGGTCACACTTTTTTCCTGCTTTTTCTCTCCTGAGATGCCCTCAGGTTTCTGCAGCTTATTCAGAATCTAGAGCAGGGAAACAGGTTCCGCAAACTTTTTCTGCCCTTTCGGATCTCGGGCATCATATGACGCGAGTTTGAGACGCTTTGGATACTTTTCATTTTTTTGAAAAAATCCTGACCCGCGGGTCACACTTTTTGCCTGCTTTTTCTCTCCTGAGGTGCACTCAGGTTTCTGCAGCTTGTTCAGAATCTAGAGCAGGGAAACAGGTTCCGCAAACTTTTTCTGCCCTTTCGGATCTCGGGCATCATATGACGCGAGTTTGAGACGCTTTGGATACTTTTCATTTTTTTGAAAAAATCCTGACCCGCGGGTCACACTTTTTGCCTGCTTTTTCTCTCCTGAGCTGCACTCAGGTTTCTGCAGCTTGTTCAGAATCTAGAGCAGGGAAACAGGTTCTGCAAACTTTTTCTGCCCTTTCGGATCTCGGGCATCATATGACGCGAGTTTCAGACGCTTTGGATACTTTTCATTTTTTTGAAAAAATCCTGACCCGCGGGTCACACTTTTTTCCTGCTTTTTCTCTCCTGAGCTGCCCTCAGGTTTCTGCAGCTTGTTCAGAATCTAGAGCAGGGAAACAGGTTCCACAAACTTTTTCTGCCCTTTCGGATCTCGGGCATCATATGACGCGAGTTTGAGACGCTTTGGATACTTTCCATTTTTTTGAAAAAATCCTGACCTGCGGTTCACAGTTTTTGCCTTCTTTTTCTCTCCTGAGCTGCACTCAGGTTTCTGCAGCTTGTTCAGAATCTAGAGCAGGGAAACAGGTTCCGCAAACTTTTTCTGCCCTTTCGGATCTCGGGCATCATATGACATGAGTTTGAGACGCTTTGGATACTTTTCATTTTTTGAAAAAATCCTGACCCGCGGGTCACACTTTTTTCCTGCTTTTTCTCTCCTGAGCTGCCCTCAGGTTTCTGCAGCTTGTTCAGAATCTAGAGCAGGGAAACAGGTTCCGCAAACTTTTTCTGCCCTTTCGGATCTCGGGCATCATATGACACGAGTTTGAGACGCTTTGGATACTTTTCATTTTTTTGAAAAAATCCTGACCCGCGGGTCACACTTTTTGCCTTCTTTTTCTCTCCTGAGCTGCACTCAGGTTTCTGCAGCTTGTTCAGAATCTAGAGCAGGGAAACAGGTTCCGCAAACTTTTTCTGCCCTTTCGGATCTCGGGCATCATATGACATGAGTTTGAGACGCTTTGGATACTTTTCATTTTTTTGAAAAAATTCTGACCCGCGGGTCACACTTTTTGCCTGCTTTTTCTCTCCTGAGCTGCACTCAGGTTTCTGCAGCTTGTTCAGAATCTAGAGCAGGGAAACAGGTTCCGCAAACTTTTTCTGCCCTTTTGGATCTCGGGCATCATATGACGCGAGTTTGAGACGCTTTGGATACTTTTCATTTTTTTGAAAAAATCCTGATCCGTGGGTCACACTTTTTGCCTTCTTTTTCTCTCCTGAGCTGCACTCAGGTTTCTGCAGCTTGTTCAGAATCTAGAGCAGGGAAACAGGTTCCGCAAACTTTTTCTGCCCTTTTGGATCTCGGGCATCATATGACGCGAGTTTGAGACGCTTTGGATACTTTTCATTTTTTTGAAAAAATCCTGACCCGTGGGTCACACTTTTTTCCTGCTTTTTCTCTCCTGAGCTGCACTCAGGTTTCTGCAGCTTGTTCAGAATCTAGAGCAGGGAAACAGGTTCCGCAAACTTTTTCTGCCCTTTCAGATCTCGGGCATCATATGACGCGAGTTTGAGACGCTTTGGATACTTTCCATTTTTTTGAAAAAATTCTGACCTGCGGGTCACAGTTTTTGCCTTCTTTTTCTCTCCTGAGCTGCACTCAGGTTTCTGCAGCTTGTTCAGAATCTAGAGCAGGGAAACAGGTTCCGCAAACTTTTTCTGCCCTTTCGGATCTCGGGCATCATATGACATGAGTTTGAGACGCTTTGGATACTTTTCATTTTTTTGAAAAAATCCTGACCCGCGGGTCACACTTTTTTCCTGCTTTTTCTCTCCTGAGCTGCCCTCAGGTTTCTGCAGCTTGTTCAGAATCTAGAGCAGGGAAACAGGTTCCGCAAACTTTTTCTACCCTTTCGGATCTCGGGCATCATATGACACGAGTTTGAGACGCTTTGGATCCTTTTCATTTTTTTGAAAAAATCCTGACCCGCGGGTCACACTTTTTGCCTTCTTTTTCTCTCCTGAGCTGCACTCAGGTTTCTGCAGCTTGTTCAGAATCTAGAGCAGGGAAACAGGTTCCGCAAACTTTTTCTGCCCTTTCGGATCTCAGGCATCATATGACGCGAGTTTGAGATGCTTTGGATACTTTCCATTTTTTTGAAGAAATCCTGACCCGCGGGTCACACTTTTTGCCTTCTTTTTCTCACCTGAGCTGCACTCAGGTTTCTGCAGCTTGTTCAGAATCTAGAGCAGGGAAACAGGTTCCGCAAACTTTTTCTGCCCTTTTGGATCTCGGGCATCATATGACGCGAGTTTCAGACGCTTTGGATACTTTTCATTTTTTTGAAAAAATCCTGACCCGCGGGTCACACTTTTTTCCTGCTTTTTCTCTCCTGAGATGCCCTCAGGTTTCTGCAGCTTATTCAGAATCTAGAGCAGGGAAACAGGTTCCGCAAACTTTTTCTGCCCTTTCGGATCTCGGGCATCATATGACGCGAGTTTGAGACGCTTTGGATACTTTTCATTTTTTTGAAAAAATCCTGACCCGCGGGTCACACTTTTTGCCTGCTTTTTCTCTCCTGAGGTGCACTCATGTTTCTGCAGCTTGTTCAGAATCTAGAGCAGGGAAACAGGTTCCGCAAACTTTTTCTGCCCTTTCGGATCTCGGGCATCATATGACGCGAGTTTGAGACGCTTTGGATACTTTTCATTTTTTTGAAAAAATCCTGACCCGCGGGTCACACTTTTTGCCTGCTTTTTCTCTCCTGAGCTGCACTCAGGTTTCTGCAGCTTGTTCAGAATCTAGAGCAGGGAAACAGGTTCCGCAAACTTTTTCTGCCCTTTCGGATCTCGGGCATCATATGACGCGAGTTTCAGACGCTTTGGATACTTTTCATTTTTTTGAAAAAATCCTGACCCGCGGGTCACACTTTTTTCCTGCTTTTTCTCTCCTGAGCTGCCCTCAGGTTTCTGCAGCTTGTTCAGAATCTAGAGCAGGGAAACAGGTTCCACAAACTTTTTCTGCCCTTTCGGATCTCGGGCATCATATGACGCGAGTTTGAGACGCTTTGGATACTTTCCATTTTTTTGAAAAAATCCTGACCTGCGGGTCACAGTTTTTGCCTTCTTTTTCTCTCCTGAGCTGCACTCAGGTTTCTGCAGCTTGTTCAGAATCTAGAGCAGGGAAACAGGTTCCGCAAACTTTTTCTGCCCTTTCGGATCTCGGGCATCATATGACATGAGTTTGAGACGCTTTGGATACTTTTCATTTTTTGAAAAAATCCTGACCCGCGGGTCACACTTTTTTCCTGCTTTTTCTCTCCTGAGCTGCCCTCAGGTTTCTGCAGCTTGTTCAGAATCTAGAGCAGGGAAACAGGTTCCGCAAACTTTTTCTGCCCTTTCGGATCTCGGGCATCATATGACACGAGTTTGAGACGCTTTGGATACTTTTCATTTTTTTGAAAAAATCCTGACCCGCGGGTCACACTTTTTGCCTTCTTTTTCTCTCCTGAGCTGCACTCAGGTTTCTGCAGCTTGTTCAGAATCTAGAGCAGGGAAACAGGTTCCGCAAACTTTTTCTGCCCTTTCGGATCTCGGGCATCATATGACATGAGTTTGAGACGCTTTGGATACTTTTCATTTTTTTGAAAAAATCCTGACCCGCGGGTCACACTTTTTGCCTGCTTTTTCTCTCCTGAGCTGCACTCAGGTTTCTGCAGCTTGTTCAGAATCTAGAGCAGGGAAACAGGTTCCGCAAACTTTTTCTGCCCTTTTGGATCTCGGGCATCATATGACGCGAGTTTGAGACGCTTTGGATACTTTTCATTTTTTTGAAAAAATCCTGATCCGTGGGTCACACTTTTTGCCTTCTTTTTCTCTCCTGAGCTGCACTCAGGTTTCTGCAGCTTGTTCAGAATCTAGAGCAGGGAAACAGGTTCCGCAAACTTTTTCTGCCCTTTTGGATCTCGGGCATCATATGACGCGAGTTTGAGACGCTTTGGATACTTTTCATTTTTTTGAAAAAATCCTGACCCGTGGGTCACACTTTTTTCCTGCTTTTTCTCTCCTGAGCTGCACTCAGGTTTCTGCAGCTTGTTCAGAATCTAGAGCAGGGAAACAGGTTCCGCAAACTTTTTCTGCCCTTTCAGATCTCGGGCATCATATGACGCGAGTTTGAGACGCTTTGGATACTTTCCATTTTTTTGAAAAAATTCTGACCTGCGGGTCACAGTTTTTGCCTTCTTTTTCTCTCCTGAGCTGCACTCAGGTTTCTGCAGCTTGTTCAGAATCTAGAGCAGGGAAACAGGTTCCGCAAACTTTTTCTGCCCTTTCGGATCTCGGGCATCATATGACATGAGTTTGAGACGCTTTGGATACTTTTCATTTTTTTGAAAAAATCCTGACCCGCGGGTCACACTTTTTTCCTGCTTTTTCTCTCCTGAGCTGCCCTCAGGTTTCTGCAGCTTGTTCAGAATCTAGAGCAGGGAAACAGGTTCCGCAAACTTTTTCTACCCTTTCGGATCTCGGGCATCATATGACACGAGTTTGAGACGCTTTGGATCCTTTTCATTTTTTTGAAAAAATCCTGACCCGCGGGTCACACTTTTTGCCTTCTTTTTCTCTCCTGAGCTGCACTCAGGTTTCTGCAGCTTGTTCAGAATCTAGAGCAGGGAAACAGGTTCCGCAAACTTTTTCTGCCCTTTCGGATCTCAGGCATCATATGACGCGAGTTTGAGATGCTTTGGATACTTTCCATTTTTTTGAAGAAATCCTGACCCGCGGGTCACACTTTTTGCCTTCTTTTTCTCACCTGAGCTGCACTCAGGTTTCTGCAGCTTGTTCAGAATCTAGAGCAGGGAAACAGGTTCCGCAAACTTTTTCTGCCCTTTCGGATCTCGGGCATCATATGACGCGAATTTCAGACGCTTTGGATCCTTTTCATTTTTTTGAAAAAATCCTGACCCGCGGGTCACACTTTTTTCCTGCTTTTTCTCTCCTGAGCTGCCCTCAGGTTTCTGCAGCTTGTTCAGAATCTAGAGCAGGGAAACAGGTTCCGCAAACTTTTTCTGCCCTTTCGGATCTCGGGCATCATATGACGCGAGTTTGAGACGCTTTGGATACTTTTCATTTTTTTGAAAAAATCCTGACCCGCGGGTCACACTTTTTTCCTGCTTTTTCTCTCCTGAGCTGCCCTCAGGTTTCTGCAGCTTGTTCAGAATCTAGAGCAGGGAAACAGGTTCCGCAAACTTTTTCTGCCCTTTCGGATCTCGGGCATCATATGACGCGAGTTTGAGACGCTTTGGATACTTTTCATTTTTTTGAAAAAATCCTGACCCGCGGGTCACACTTTTTGCCTGCTTTTTCTCTCCTGAGGTGCACTCAGGTTTCTGCAGCTTGTTCAGAATCTAGAGCAGGGAAACAGGTTCCGCAAACTTTTTCTGCCCTTTCGGATCTCGGGCATCATATGACGCGAGTTTGAGACGCTTTGGATACTTTCCATTTTTTTGAAAAAATCCTGACCCGCGGGTCACACTTTTTGCCTGCTTTTTCTCTCCTGAGCTGCACTCAGGTTTCTGCAGCTTGTTCAGAATCTAGAGCAGGGAAACAGGTTCCGCAAACTTTTTCTGCCCTTTCGGATCTCGGGCATCATATGACGCGAGTTTCAGACGCTTTGGATACTTTTCACTTTTTTGAAAAAATCCTGACCCGCGGGTCACACTTTTTTCCTGCTTTTTCTCTCCTGAGCTGCCCTCAGGTTTCTGCAGCTTGTTCAGAATCTAGAGCAGGGAAACAGGTTCCACAAACTTTTTCTGCCCTTTCGGATCTCGGGCATCATATGACGCGAGTTTGAGACGCTTTGGATACTTTCCATTTTTTTGAAAAAATCCTGACCTGCGGGTCACAGTTTTTGCCTTCTTTTTCTCTCCTGAGCTGCACTCAGGTTTCTGCAGCTTGTTCAGAATCTAGAGCAGGGAAACAGGTTCCGCAAACTTTTTCTGCCCTTTCGGATCTCGGGCATCATATGACATGAGTTTGAGACGCTTTGGATCCTTTTCATTTTTTTGAAAAAATCCTGACCCGCGGGTCACACTTTTTTCCTGCTTTTTCTCTCCTGAGCTGCCCTCAGGTTTCTGCAGCTTGTTCAGAATCTAGAGCAGGGAAACAGGTTCCGCAAACTTTTTCTGCCCTTTCGGATCTCGGGCATCATATGACACGAGTTTGAGACGCTTTGGATACTTTTCATTTTTTTGAAAAAATCCTGACCCGCGGGTCACACTTTTTGCCTTCTTTTTCTCTCCTGAGCTGCACTCAGGTTTCTGCAGCTTGTTCAGAATCTAGAGCAGGGAAACAGGTTCCGCAAACTTTTTCTGCCCTTTCGGATCTCGGGCATCATATGACATGAGTTTGAGACGCTTTGGATACTTTTCATTTTTTTGAAAAAATCCTGACCCGCGGGTCACACTTTTTGCCTGCTTTTTCTCTCCTGAGGTGCACTCAGGTTTCTGCAGCTTGTTCAGAATCTAGAGCAGGGAAACAGGTTCCGCAAACTTTTTCTGCCCTTTTGGATGTCGGGCATCATATGACGCGAGTTTGAGACGCTTTGGATACTTTTCATTTTTTTGAAAAAATCCTGATCCGTGGGTCACACTTTTTGCCTTCTTTTTCTCTCCTGAGCTGCACTCAGGTTTCTGCAGCTTGTTCAGAATCTAGAGCAGGGAAACAGGTTCCGCAAACTTTTTCTGCCCTTTCGGATCTCGGGCATCATATGACGCGAATTTGAGACGCTTTGGATCCTTTTCATTTTTTTGAAAAAATCCTGACCCGCGGGTCACACTTTTTTCCTGCTTTTTCTCTCCTGAGCTGCCCTCACGTTTCTGCAGCTTGTTCAGAATCTAGAGCAGGGAAACAGGTTCCGCAAACTTTTTCTGCCCTTTCGGATCTCGGGCATCATATGACGCGAATTTGAGACGCTTTGGATACTTTTCATTTTTTTGAAAAAATCCTGACCCGCGGGTCACACTTTTTTCCTGCTTTTTCTCTCCTGAGCTGCCCTCAGGTTTCTGCAGCTTGTTCAGAATCTAGAGCAGGGAAACAGGTTCCGCAAACTTTTTCTGCCCTTTCGGATCTCGGGCATCACATGACGCGAGTTTGAGATGCTTTGGATACTTTTCATTTTTTTGAAAAAATCCTGACCCGTGGTCACACTTTTTGCCTTCTTTTTCTCTCCTGAGCTGCACTCAGGTTTCTGCAGCTTGTTCAGAATCTAGAGCAGGGAAACAGGTTCCGCAAACTTTTTCTGCCGTTTCGGATCTCGGGCATCATATGAAGCGAATTTGAGACGCTTTGGATCCTTTTCATTTTTTTGAAAAAATCCTGACCCGCGGGTCACACTTTTTTCCAGCTTTTTCTCTCCTGAGCTGCCCTCAGGTTTCTGCAGCTTGTTCAGAATCTAGAGCAGGGAAACAGGTTCCGCAAACTTTTTCTGCCCTTTCGGATCTCGGGCATCATATGACGTGAGTTTGAGACGCTTTGGATACTTTTCATTTTTTTGAAAAAATCCTGACCCGCGGGTCACACTTTTTGACTGCTTTTTCTCTCCTGAGCTGCACTCAGGTTTCTGCAGCTTGTTCAGAATCTAGAGCAGGGAAACAGGTTCCGCAAACTTTTTCTGCCCTTTCGGATCTCGGGCATCATATGACGCGAGTTTCAGACGCTTTGGATACTTTTCATTTTTTTGAAAAAATCCTGACCCGCGGGTCACACTTTTTGCCTGCTTTTTCTCTCCTGAGCTGCCCTCAGGTTTCTGCAGCTTGTTCAGAATCTAGAGCAGGGAAACAGGTTCCGCAAACTTTTTCTGCCCTTTCGGATCTCGGGCATCATATCACATGAGTTTGAGACACTTTGGATACTTTTCATTTTTTTGAAAAAATCCTGACCCGCGGGTCACACTTTTTGCCTGCTTTTTCTCTCCTGAGGTGCACTCAGGTTTCTGCAGCTTGTTCAGAATCTAGAGCAGGGAAACAGGTTCCGCAAACTTTTTCTGCCCTTTTGGATCTCGGGCATCATATGACGCGAGTTTGAGACGCTTTGGATACTTTTCATTTTTTTGAAAAAATCCTGACCCGTGGGTCACACTTTTTGCCTTCTTTTTCTCTCCTGAGCTGCCCTCAGGTTTCTGCAGCTTGTTCAGAATCTAGAGCAGGGAAACAGGTTCCGCAAACTTTTTCTGCCCTTTCGGATCTCGGGCATCATATGACGCGAATTTGATACGCTTTGGATACTTTTCATTTTTTTGAAAAAATCCTGACCCGCGGGTCACACTTTTTTCCTGCTTTTTCTCTCCTGAGCTGCCCTCAGGTTTCTGCAGCTTGTTCAGAATCTAGAGCAGGGAAACAGGTTCCGCAAACTTTTTCTGCCCTTTCGGATCTCGGGCATCACATGACGCGAGTTTGAGATGCTTTGGATACTTTTCATTTTTTTGAAAAAATCCTGACCCGTGGTCACACTTTTTGCCTTCTTTTTCTCTCCTGAGCTGCACTCAGGTTTCTGCAGCTTGTTCAGAATCTAGAGCAGGGAAACAGGTTCCGCAAACTTTTTCTGCCGTTTCGGATCTCGGGCATCATATGAAGCGAATTTGAGACGCTTTGGATCCTTTTCATTTTTTTGAAAAAATCCTGACCCGCGGGTCACACTTTTTTCCAGCTTTTTCTCTCCTGAGCTGCCCTCAGGTTTCTGCAGCTTGTTCAGAATCTAGAGCAGGGAAACAGGTTCCGCAAACTTTTTCTGCCCTTTCGGATCTCGGGCATCATATGACGTGAGTTTGAGACGCTTTGGATACTTTTCATTTTTTTGAAAAAATCCTGACCCGCGGGTCACACTTTTTGACTGCTTTTTCTCTCCTGAGCTGCACTCAGGTTTCTGCAGCTTGTTCAGAATCTAGAGCAGGGAAACAGGTTCCGCAAACTTTTTCTGCCCTTTCGGATCTCGGGCATCATATGACGCGAGTTTCAGACGCTTTGGATACTTTTCATTTTTTTGAAAAAATCCTGACCCGCGGGTCACACTTTTTGCCTGCTTTTTCTCTCCTGAGCTGCCCTCAGGTTTCTGCAGCTTGTTCAGAATCTAGAGCAGGGAAACAGGTTCCGCAAACTTTTTCTGCCCTTTCGGATCTCGGGCATCATATGACATGAGTTTGAGACACTTTGGATACTTTTCATTTTTTTGAAAAAATCCTGACCCGCGGGTCACACTTTTTGCCTGCTTTTTCTCTCCTGAGGTGCACTCAGGTTTCTGCAGCTTGTTCAGAATCTAGAGCAGGGAAACAGGTTCCGCAAACTTTTTCTGCCCTTTTGGATCTCGGGCATCATATGACGCGAGTTTGAGATGCTTTGGATACTTTTCATTTTTTTGAAAAAATCCTGACCCGTGGGTCACACTTTTTGCCTTCTTTTTCTCTCCTGAGCTGCCCTCAGGTTTCTGCAGCTTGTTCAGAATCTAGAGCAGGGAAACAGGTTCCGCAAACTTTTTCTGCCCTTTCGGATCTCGGGCATCATATGACGCGAGTTTGAGACGCTTTGGATACTTTTCATTTTTTTGAAAAAATCCTGACCCGCGGGTCACACTTTTTGCCTGCTTTTTCTCTCCTGAGGTGCACTCAGGTTTCTGCAGCTTGTTCAGAATCTAGAGCAGGGAAACAGGTTCCGCAAACTTTTTCTGCCCTTTTGGATCTCGGGCATCATATGACGCGAGTTTGAGACGCTTTGGATACTTTTCATTTTTTTGAAAAAATCCTGACCCGTGGGTCACACTTTTTGCCTGCTTTTTCTCTCCTGAGCTGCACTCAGGTTTCTGCAGCTTGTTCAGAATCTAGAGCAGGGAAACAGGTTCCGCAAACTTTTTCTGCCCTTTCGGATCTCGGGCATCATATGACGCGAGTTTGAGACGCTTTGGATACTTTTCATTTTTTTGAAAAAATCCTGACCCGCGGGTCACAGTTTTTGCCTGCTTTTTCTCTCCTGAGCTGCACTCAGGTTTCTGCAGCTTGTTCAGAATCTAGAGCAGGGAAACAGGTTCCGCAAACTTTTTCTGCCCTTTCGGATCTCGGGCATCATATGACGCGAGTTTCAGACGCTTTGGATACTTTTCATTTTTTTGAAAAAATCCTGACCCGCGGGTCACACTTTTTTCCTGCTTTTTCTCTCCTGAGATGCCCTCAGGTTTCTGCAGCTTATTCAGAATCTAGAGCAGGGAAACAGGTTCCGCAAACTTTTTCTGCCCTTTCGGATCTCGGGCATCATATGACGCGAGTTTGAGACGCTTTGGATACTTTTCATTTTTTTGAAAAAATCCTGACCCGCGGGTCACACTTTTTGCCTGCTTTTTCTCTCCTGAGGTGCACTGAGGTTTCTGCAGCTTGTTCAGAATCTAGAGCAGGGAAACAGGTTCCGCAAACTTTTTCTGCCCTTTCGGATCTCGGGCATCATATGACGCGAGTTTGAGACGCTTTGGATACTTTTCATTTTTTTGAAAAAATCCTGACCCGCGGGTCACACTTTTTGCCTGCTTTTTCTCTCCTGAGCTGCACTCAGGTTTCTGCAGCTTGTTCAGAATCTAGAGCAGGGAAACAGGTTCCGCAAACTTTTTCTGCCCTTTCGGATCTCGGGCATCATATGACGCGAGTTTCAGACGCTTTGGATACTTTTCATTTTTTTGAAAAAATCCTGACCCGCGGGTCACACTTTTTTCCTGCTTTTTCTCTCCTGAGCTGCCCTCAGGTTTCTGCAGCTTGTTCAGAATCTAGAGCAGGGAAACAGGTTCCACAAACTTTTTCTGCCCTTTCGGATCTCGGGCATCATATGACGCGAGTTTGAGACGCTTTGGATACTTTCCATTTTTTTGAAAAAATCCTGACCTGCGGGTCACAGTTTTTGCCTTCTTTTTCTCTCCTGAGCTGCACTCAGGTTTCTGCAGCTTGTTCAGAATCTAGAGCAGGGAAACAGGTTCCGCAAACTTTTTCTGCCCTTTCGGATCTCGGGCATCATATGACATGAGTTTGAGACGCTTTGGATCCTTTTCATTTTTTGAAAAAATCCTGACCCGCGGGTCACACTTTTTTCCTGCTTTTTCTCTCCTGAGCTGCCCTCAGGTTTCTGCAGCTTGTTCAGAATCTAGAGCAGGGAAACAGGTTCCGCAAACTTTTTCTGCCCTTTCGGATCTCGGGCATCATATGACACGAGTTTGAGACGCTTTGGATACTTTTCATTTTTTTGAAAAAATCCTGACCCGCGGGTCACACTTTTTGCCTTCTTTTTCTCTCCTGAGCTGCACTCAGGTTTCTGCAGCTTGTTCAGAATCTAGAGCAGGGAAACAGGTTCCGCAAACTTTTTCTGCCCTTTCGGATCTCGGGCATCATATGACATGAGTTTGAGACGCTTTGGATACTTTTCATTTTTTTGAAAAAATCCTGACCCGCGGGTCACACTTTTTGCCTGCTTTTTCTCTCCTGAGCTGCACTCAGGTTTCTGCAGCTTGTTCAGAATCTAGAGCAGGGAAACAGGTTCCGCAAACTTTTTCTGCCCTTTTGGATCTCGGGCATCATATGACGCGAGTTTGAGACGCTTTGGATACTTTTCATTTTTTGGAAAAAATCCTGATCCGTGGGTCACACTTTTTGCCTTCTTTTTCTCTCCTGAGCTGCACTCAGGTTTCTGCAGCTTGTTCAGAATCTAGAGCAGGGAAACAGGTTCCGCAAACTTTTTCTGCCCTTTTGGATCTCGGGCATCATATGACGCGAGTTTGAGACGCTTTGGATACTTTTCATTTTTTTGAAAAAATCCTGACCCGTGGGTCACACTTTTTTCCTGCTTTTTCTCTCCTGAGCTGCACTCAGGTTTCTGCAGCTTGTTCAGAATCTAGAGCAGGGAAACAGGTTCCGCAAACTTTTTCTGCCCTTTCAGATCTCGGGCATCATATGACGCGAGTTTGAGACGCTTTGGATACTTTCCATTTTTTTGAAAAAATTCTGACCTGCGGGTCACAGTTTTTGCCTTCTTTTTCTCTCCTGAGCTGCACTCAGGTTTCTGCAGCTTGTTCAGAATCTAGAGCAGGGAAACAGGTTCCGCAAACTTTTTCTGCCCTTTCGGATCTCGGGCATCATATGACATGAGTTTGAGACGCTTTGGATACTTTTCATTTTTTTGAAAAAATCCTGACCCGCGGGTCACACTTTTTTCCTGCTTTTTCTCTCCTGAGCTGCCCTCAGGTTTCTGCAGCTTGTTCAGAATCTAGAGCAGGGAAACAGGTTCCGCAAACTTTTTCTGCCCTTTCGGATCTCGGGCATCATATGACACGAGTTTGAGACGCTTTGGATACTTTTCATTTTTTTGAAAAAATCCTGACCCGCGGGTCACACTTTTTGCCTTCTTTTTCTCTCCTGAGCTGCACTCAGGTTTCTGCAGCTTGTTCAGAATCTAGAGCAGGGAAACAGGTTCCGCAAACTTTTTCTGCCCTTTCGGATCTCGGGCATCATATGACACGAGTTTGAGACGCTTTGGATACTTTTCATTTTTTTGAAAAAATCCTGACCCGCGGGTCACACTTTTTGCCTTCTTTTTCTCTCCTGAGCTGCACTCAGGTTTCTGCAGCTTGTTCAGAATCTAGAGCAGGGAAACAGGTTCCGCAAACTTTTTCTGCCCTTTCGGATCTCGGGCATCATATGACATGAGTTTGAGACGCTTTGGATACTTTTCATTTTTTTGAAAAAATCCTGACCCGCGGGTCACACTTTTTGCCTGCTTTTTCTCTCCTGAGGTGCACTCAGGTTTCTGCAGCTTGTTCAGAATCTAGAGCAGGGAAACAGGTTCCGCAAACTTTTTCTGCCCTTTTGGATCTCGGGCATCATATGACGCGAGTTTGAGACGCTTTGGATACTTTTCATTTTTTTGAAAAAATCCTGACCCGTGGGTCACACTTTTTGCCTTCTTTTTCTCTCCTGAGCTGCACTCAGGTTTCTGCAGCTTGTTCAGAATCTAGAGCAGGGAAACAGGTTCCGCAAACTTTTTCTGCCCTTTCGGATCTCGGGCATCATATGACGCGAATTTGAGACGCTTTGGATCCTTTTCATTTTTTTGAAAAAATCCTGACCCGCGGGTCACACTTTTTTCCTGCTTTTTCTCTCCTGAGCTGCCCTCAGGTTTCTGCAGCTTGTTCAGAATCTAGAGCAGGGAAACAGGTTCCGCAAACTTTTTCTGCCCTTTCGGATCTCGGGCATCATATGACGCGAGTTTGAGACGCTTTGGATACTTTTCATTTTTTTGAAAAAATCCTGACCCGCGGGTCACACTTTTTGCCTGCTTTTTCTCTCCTGAGGTGCACTCAGGTTTCTGCAGCTTGTTCAGAATCTAGAGCAGGGAAACAGGTTCCGCAAACTTTTTCTGCCCTTTTGGATCTCGGGCATCATATGACGCGAGTTTGAGACGCTTTGGATACTTTTCATTTTTTTGAAAAAATCCTGACCCGTGGGTCACACTTTTTGCCTGCTTTTTCTCTCCTGAGCTGCACTCAGGTTTCTGCAGCTTGTTCAGAATCTAGAGCAGGGAAACAGGTTCCGCAAACTTTTTCTGCCCTTTCGGATCTCGGGCATCATATGACGCGAATTTGAGACGCTTTGGATACTTTTCATTTTTTTGAAAAAATCCTGACCCGCGGGTCACACTTTTTTCCTGCTTTTTCTCTCCTGAGCTGCCCTCAGGTTTCTGCAGCTTGTTCAGAATCTAGAGCAGGGAAACAGGTTCCGCAAACTTTTTCTGCCCTTTTGGATCTCGGGCATCACATGACGCGAGTTTGAGATGCTTTGGATACTTTTCATTTTTTTGAAAAAATCCTGACCCGTGGGTCACACTTTTTGCCTCTTTTTCTCTCCTGAGCTGCACTCAGGTTTCTGCAGCTTGTTCAGAATCTAGAGCAGGGAAACAGGTTCCGCAAACTTTTTCTGCCCTTTCGGATCTCGGGCATCATATGACGCGAGTTTGAGACGCTTTGGATCCTTTTCATTTTTTTGAAAAAATCCTGACCCGCGGGTCACACTTTTTGCCTGCTTTTTCTCTCCTGAGCTGCACTCAGGTTTCTGCAGCTTGTTCAGAATCTAGAGCAGGGAAACAGGTTCCGCAAACTTTTTCTGCCCTTTCGGATCTCGGGCATCATATGATGCGAATTTGAGACGCTTTGGATACTTTTCATTTTTTTGAAAAAATCCTGACCCGCGGGTCACACTTTTTTCCTGCTTTTTCTCTCCTGAGCTGCCCTCAGGTTTCTGCAGCTTGTTCAGAATCTAGAGCAGGGAAACAGGTTCCGCAAACTTTTTCTGCCCTTTCGGATCTCGGGCATCATATGACGCGAGTTTGAGACGCTTTGGATACTTTTCATTTTTTTGAAAAAATCCTGACCCGCGGGTCACACTTTTTGCTTGAGGCATATGATTTTCATCCACAAATCAGAGGAGCAGAAGACTTCCCCTGCCCCCCTCCCAAGTAATGCCTAAAGGTAATGATGGAAACATTACAATTACTTCACAAAAGTAATAAAATTACTCCTAGTTCTATTACAATCAAAATGTAAAGGAATTATCCACTTGTTCCTCAAAAAATTAATGAATTACAATAATTTGTTACTTGTAACAAATTACTCCCAAGTCCTGGGTGTGGGGTGTTTGTTTTTTGCTTTTGTCATGGTAACCACTACCATCTCCCTGCTCTCGCTGCTCCAGCTCTTGGCCCAGGCTGCTTTGGCAGGCCATGGCAGTTGCTGCTGCCGCCACTACCTTAATCTCCCAAGGGGTACTTGCCCGCTCCATCTCGTTGCATCCAGGAATAAAGCTGCTGTTTTTTGGGGGAGAAAGCTGGCTTGGCAGATTAGACAAGAAGCCCATTATGAAGTGGAGCAGTGGATTGCATATGGAAATAAAAGACTCCCGTCTCAGTGTCATTCTAGTTGGTGCAAATCCTGCAAGCTACTCCTGTACTGCACAAAACCAAAGTAGCTGTGATGTAGGAATCAGGAGCAAAACAATTCTGAAGCCAACCTCCCATCAGTTAAGAGGAGTTCCTTGATTTAATCAGCAAGCTAAATAATGACAAACGTAGAGGGCCTCCTAGTTCAGCTCCCTTTACCTGAGCATATTGATTGAGCGGAAGCTCTGCAATGCTGTGAATCCTGAAAAAGATGTGCAGCTTCCATGTTGTGCTGTGATCAATATTCCATGCTGCCAACAATGCTTTGGTATGTGTGGGAAATCATTAAAAGAACTTGAATTCCAACCCTGGGGAAGAATGTTGTTGTAACTGGTCAATGGAAGAATGTTGGGATGCCCGTTGCAGTGCTTCTTCATATGGATGGAAGGCATGAACATCATGGAGGGGATGCAACAGTAACAATCTCTCATCACTACATTCCAAAAGAACAGCTTGAACAGCAGACAATTCTTGCTGACATTGTGGTTTCAGTTGCAGGCATCCCTAATCTGATTTCAGCTAATACGATCAAAGAGGGAGCTGCAGTTATTGATGCTGTTATAAACAGAGTCCAGGACCTATTATTGCCAAACCAAAACTAGCTACATCACTCTAGTCCCTGGTGGGGGTGGCCACATGACCATCGCCATGCTTGGAAAAATGGCATAATTGCTGAAAGAAACTGTGGAGGCCTCAGCAGCTTGAACCACTAAAGGCTTAATGTTGGAATTCTAGCGGCAAGTAGCCACCCTGGGCTCTTACTGGGAGAAAGGGCACCCTGGGCTTCTACTGGGATGCCGCCCTGGACTCCTACTGGTTGGAAGGGCGGGGTATAAATCAAATAATAAATAAATAAAATAACAACATTAGAAATCTCTTCCCAAACAGCCTAAGAATAGTGCAATATTTATTTATTGGATGAAAGTTATTGGTGAGTCTCATTCCAGAATATTTTTTAACGCAATTATGTTCCAGGTAAGAGTGCCCAACTCAATACATGGTGATTCTGATCTGATTCTGAATAAGGTTGAAATAAGAAAGAATTATTTTTAGATCTATCAGTGGTTCCTACCTTGTCCCTTTCACTCTTGGTAACTGGCAGCAGTGCTCAGTGTTGGGTAGCCAGGTGAACAACACCACTCTGCCTGCACTGCCCTGCTGACTGCTACTGCTTGCTCAGATTGCTGCAATGCATTACATGTGGTATTGCCTTTGAAAATGGTCCAGAAACTTCAGTTAGTCCAGAAAAGGGTGACAAGATTGTTAACGATATCAACCATCTTGGGCCCTAAGATGAGCAGGGGAGGTCTTGTTGGTGGTCCTGCCACTGGAGGTTGCCCACTTGGGGTTGACCCATAAAACGGCTTTCTTGATGGCGGTTCTCCATTTGTGGAACGCCCACTCTAGTGACATGTGTCAGTCTCATTAATAACTTTTAAGAGAAATTTTTAAACATTACCCAGGCATTTGATGTCTGAAAGATGTGTCCCTGGCCACCATGAAATTATTAGTTTTGAGAGTAGGTGATTGTTTTAAGAAGTTTTAAACTGTTTTAAGGAGCTTATTTTAAACTGTTTTAAAACCTTATTTTAAAGGTTGCTTTTTATGGTTTTTAGATGTGCATACAGAGAAGTCCCTCAGGAGTCAACAGGCTTCTCACCCTTTGAACTCATGTTCACTAGAAAAGTGAGGGGACCTTTGGAACTATTAAAAAATTCATGGGAAGGAACCCTGGGAGAGTACAAAACATCTGTAGTAGATTTTGTATTGGAATTCTGCAATAAATTAACATCAGTGATGGAGGTGGTGGAAAAGAATTTGAGTCAAGCACAGCAGAAGCAACGTTACTGGTATGACAGAACAGCCAGGGAACGTGTGTATGATGTGGGAGATATGGTTATGGCGTTCATACCCAGGAAACATGACAAATTACAGGCTAACTGGGAAGGACCATATACCATCAGAGAAAGGCTTGACACAGTGACGTATGTAATTACCACAGAACAATTAAACAAAAACAAAGTGGTTCATGTAAATATGTTAAAGCCTTACCATGCCAGGGATGCACAGGTGTTGCAAGTTACCTTATTCCCTGAGGGAAGTGGGCCTGAACTTCCAGATTTGGTACAGGAAAGCAAAGACAAAGGAGGGGTAGATCAAGTGGAATGGTCAGAGGAGGTGAAGGAGGAAGTAAAAGAAGAGATTCTGAGAGTTTTGAAAACCTATAGGAATCTCTTTAGCAACAAACCTGGCCGAACCAGTATAGTTATACATTCCATTGATACTGGAGATCATGCCCCAATCAGATCTGTTCCGTACCGTGTGAATGGGAAAGTTTTGAATGAGATCAAAAGGGAGGTGGAAGATATGCTGGAATTAGGAGTGATCAGGGAATCCATCAGTCCCTGGGCCTCAAGTATTGTCCTGGTTCCGGAAAAAGATGGAACAACAAGGTTTTGCATTGATTATTGGCTAATCAATAAAATTACTGTCCCAGATACGTATCCTATGCCTAGGGTAGACGCAATGTTAGAGTTATTGGGGGCAGCAACCATTATCTCTACGTTAGACCTCTGTAAAGGATTTTGGCAAATGGAACTAGACGAGCAATCCAGAGCCAAAACTGCCTTCAGTACACCAGATGGGTTATATGAGTTTGTGACCTTACCCATGGGACTAAGGAACTCACCAAGTTCATTTCAGAGGCTAATCAATACTGTGTTGCGAGGCATGTCAGATTTTGCAGTGGCCTATGTCGATGACGTGGCCATTTTTAGCAAGTCGGTGCCTGAGCATGTCCAACACCTGACAACAGTATTGGAGGCCTTAAGAAAAGCAGGCCTCACAATAAAAGCTAAGAAATGCCAGTTTGGACTAAAGGAAGTAATCTATTTAGGACATAAGGTGGGGAGTGGGAAAATCACCCCCTTATGGAGCAAGGTGGAGGCAATACAAGCGTGGCCGATCCCCTTAACCAAAAAACAAGTAAGGGCATTTCTGGGTGTGGCTGGTTTTTATAGGAAGTTTGTGAGAAATTTTGGGGAAATAGCAACCTCCTTGCATGAATTGACCAAGAAGAAGTGTTCTGAGCGTGTGGTATGGACGGATGAATGTCAGAAGGCTTTTGATCTGCTGAAGCAAGCCTTGTGCCAAGGACCCATATTAATAGCACCAGACTATGAGCAACCATTCATTGTGGCTACAGATGCGTCAGACCTCGCGCTGGGAGTCGTCTTGCTGCAGGAGAGAGAAGGCACCAGACATCCAGTGGCATACCTGAGTCGCAAGCTGACGCCGAGGGAGAAAAACTATTCGTCGGTCCAGAAGGAGTGCCTAGCGGTCGTGTGGGGACTGAACAAGTTGCGCCCATACGTGTGGGGACGAAGATTCACAGTGACTACGGATCATCGGGCCTTGTTATGGTTGCAGACTATGAAAAACCATAACACTATGCTGCAGAGGTGGTCCTGGGCCCTACAGGACTATCAAGTGGACTTCCAGTTCATCAAAGGCAAGGACAATGTACTGGCCGATGGACTTTCCAGGCAAGTGGCTGGGACTGCAGTGACGTGACCAGACGGAGAGACAAAGAAAGACATTTTCCCCATAGAGACTTTTATTTGTTAACGCGACGTATAAATCCTGGAACAGGAATAATACTCTGCTGTTGTTTAAGGGGGGGGAAATGTGATGTTCCTATATTAATGTATATATGGTAAGTGTTGTTGTTTAGAAGATACATGGTAAGTGGAGTGAAAGAGGGGGAGTGAATGGGCAGTAGAATGCGAGATGATTGGCTGAGTGTTTAAAATGGCTGAACGTATAAAAGGAAGAGTGAGAGTGGAATCTGGGGGGGAGAAGAGAACTGAGTGGGTTGCTTGGTGGGGTTTAGAGAGTTGTTTGCCAGGAGGGAGGTGGAGTTCGGATTAGCACTGAGTAAAACCATATGCTTATGTGCCTTAAGAAGAAATCTTGTTAATCTTGTTAGCTTTGTTATCTTTAATAAATACTTAATTTGGTTTACCAAAGGCCTGAACCTTGGCTGGGGTTTCACAGACCAGAAGGGAGGGTAAGGTAATGACCAAGGCTGAAGGGGAACTGTAACAAATGGTGGCAGTGGTGAAGAGAATAACAATACCAGTATTCAGAGTCTCTGGGAATACTAGTATTGGGACGTTACTGGTGGCTGCCTAGCAGGGGGATCTGTTGAGATCTGTGCTAGAGCGGGGAGAGAAACCATATAAAAGGACAGTCCGGACTGGTGGAGTCCCTGGTGGTGCCTAGAGACAGGCAGTAACCACGAGCAGGTAGGAACCTGACAGGGAGAGCCAGGGAAGGGCGTCACATTAGACATTTTAATTGTATTGTTTTAGTAGTGATATGTTATTCTGTGCTCCTTTGGAGGAAAGGAAAGATGTAAATTTATTACATAAATAAATAATAAATGAATGAACTGGGAATTAGGAATAGGGAAGAAATTTGATTCAGTTCACATTTAAAGGTGGACCTACGTAATTCACACTTTCTGGAACAATATGAGAAAAAACAGCCATCCTTTGAAATTCACACTTCTCTGAATTTTGCTGTGCAATTCTCCAGCGAAGTAATGTGCTAAAACAAGTGCATACACTGGGGTAAAGTATGCATAAAAATGCATATATAAGTGAAAATAACATACAAAAGTGCATTATATTAGAGGACACTGTTTTGCAAAAATGTGTATATTGGGCAAAATTATCTACCAACATATGTAAATTAGGAGAAATTCTCTAATGGGTTTTTCATGAGGACTTTTTAAAATTGCAAACTAATGCAGAAATGTGGAGAACTGAACTTAAAAATGGGGGACAATGAGAAACCGTGAGAAATTGAAATTGGCATATTTTCACATCCCTGCTGGGGAAAGACACTAGTCTATCATCCACCAGGCTTCTCCTCCATTTCCATTTCTGCTAATGTTAAGATTCTAAACAGCCTGAGGCCAGGTTACTTGAAGAATTGTCTCCTCACACATGTACCTACCTTGACCTCAAAATCGTAGCCTTTCTGTAAATGCCTATACCAAATGAGGTTCAGTGAGTGGCTACTGGGGAGAGAGCCTTTTCAGTGGTGACACACTGGTGGTGGAATGCCCAGAGAGGCTCTCTCTGTGCAGAGAGGTGCCTATTTCACGGACTTTTGGGCACCAGGTGAATTCCTTCTTATTTTCCCAAGATTTTTTTAAAATCTTTTTTTAGATTTTTAAACTAATGTGTTTTTTATACTTTCTGAAGTTTTAAAGATCAGTTTAAATGTTTTTTATGCTGTTGTGAATCTTGCCGTATTGAGGGTTTTGCTGTACTGATGCTATCCTTTGTTGCTGAGTTTTTATGCTATATTTTATGTTTTAATGCATGGTTTTGATTTGTATTTTAATATTTCATTGCTTTTAAAGCAGCCCAGAGAGCTTTGCTATTGGGTAACATATAAATGCTGTTATTATTCTTGCTATTATTAGTGACTATATTAATAAAGAGTCTACAGAGGGAGCACAGTGGTTGATCATGCAAGAGCAATAGATAAAGTGAGATACATAATATATCACAGAAATGCTAGCATTAGCCCATTCAAGTTGTGTACATCATCTGTAATCTGCAAGTGCTGTGTAAAATGAAGCCAGCATGAGACAACAGTAGCGTTTATACTGACTTGAATATCTGGTTTCAAATGACTCTCCTGTTCGTATTTCTATTGCTGTATAAGATTGTTACCAGTTCCATTCTCCTTTTGATATCCAACTGAAAAATCCCAAATAGCAATGAAAATAGCTTGTAACCTTTTTACTGCTCTACAATAAATCAGGAATTATATTTTAAAAGAAAAGGGAGTAATTATTTTATTTTATTTTTATTTATTTATTGCACTTTTAAACCGCCCTTTAGCAACAGGCTCTCAGGGCGGTGTACAACAGAATAAAACCACATTTAAAAACCAGCGAATGTGGATTACAACATATAGGTATAAAAACACATTAAAAACAGATTAAGACAAAATTAATAGAGATTACAATTAATTAACTATAGAATTAGAATTAAAACTAAAATTAAAATTAAAATGCCTGGGCAAAGAGGTAGGTCTTTACCTGGCGCCGAAAAGATATCAAAGAAGGTGCCAGGCGTATCTCGTCAGGGAGGGCATTCCATAATTCGGAGGCAACCACTGAGAAGGCCCAAGATCTTGTTATTGCTCTCCGGGCCTCCTTGTGAGTTGGGACCCGGAGAAGGGCCTTCGATGTCGAGCGCAGCGAACGGGTAGATTCATAGTGGGAGAGGCGTTCCATCAGGTATTGCGGTCCGGTGCTGTTAAGGGCTTTATAGGTAAGAACCAACACTTTGAATCTGGCCCGGAAACGTATTGGTAGCCAGTGCAGTTGGGCCAGGACAGGTGTTATATGATCAGATCTTTTAGTCCGAGTAAGAACTCTGGCCGCAGCATTCTGCACCAGCTGAAGTTTCCGAACCGTCTTCAAAGGTAACCCTACGTAGAGTGCATTACAATAGTCCAATCTAGAGGTTACCGGAGCATGGATAACTGAGGCAAGGTTCTTCCTGTCCAGATAGGGTCGTAGTTGGGCTACCAGCCGAAGCTGGTAGAACGCATTCCGTGCCACTGAGGCTACCTGAGCCTCCAGAGACAGGAGCGGATCTAATAAGACCCCCAAACTATATAATATAAGTGTGTTTTTGAATGACAGCCCACCTGATGCTTTTCTGTTGCTTCTTGATATTTACTACTTTCCTCAGCATCTACTTGACATGGTCAGAAAGCACCGTCATGCTAGGAATTGCACTGCTTAGTTTTAGTATCATAAACATTTAAAGATATGCAGATGATCCAGCAAAAGTTGGTAAAATAGGTATTAGCATAATGAATAGAACAGAACAGAAATATTTATTAGAATAATGGCCATGTTAGCATGGTATGCAAAACCATAGTTTAGTATTACATGCATGAACAGAAATGAGCCACAGTGAGTCTTGGGGTCATCCCATATCCCATTTCCATCTCCCACACAGCCAGGATCAGTAGTTCAGAAGTTTTACTTCTGCTTTTAGTTAACCACAGTTTATAATGTCATCCAGACCCAGAACTGTGGTTGGTTTAAACATGGTGGTTTGAAGTTGGGTTTTTAAAAAACTAACTATAGTTAATGTAAACAATAGCTGACATAATAACATAAGGAGATCCCTGCTGCTTCAGACCAAAGGCCTATTTAGTCTAGCATCCAGTTTTCATAGTGGTCAGTCAGATTATGGGAAGGCCACAAGCAAGACCTTGAGTGCAACAGCTTCTCCCCACTTGTGATTCCGAGCAACAGGTATGCAGAGGCATACTGTCTCTGGCTAGTAACCACTGATAGCCTTATCCTCCATTAACTTAAAGCCTTCCAATTTGGAGCTGGAGGGGCATTCCTACCTTGCCTCACCTGGAAAGTCTCATGGAGCTGATTGGCAAAAGAGCCCCAAAGTCACCACTGCCATTGTTCCAGGTCCTCAGGAGGACATAGCAGGGTTTGGTTGTTATAACTTGGCAGGTTGAACAGTGAGATGGAGGAGTAAAGACAGGCACCTGCCCTAATGACCTCAGCCCCAAAAGAGGAGCATCTATACATATCCCAAGGTTCCTTGGGTTAACACATCTCTTCCTCAGAATGCATTTGTAATACTCTTCAAGTAATGTTACGTCCTTCTTATGTAAAAGGAAACAAACATTGCAGTGCAGGTCTATTCAGTGCTTTAGCTACAGCATGGCAGGCAAAGGTTTATCTTCCAAGAGTTTAAAGAAGCCCTCTGACCAGGCAGGGCCAGAACTATTTGTGAGTCTGTGTATTTGAAGTTGGGTGGTCGGGACAGATTAGGGATTCTGTTGGTGTACTGCCCACCCCGCTGCTCAACAGTCTCCCTTCCTGAGCTAGCCGGGGTGTTCTCGGGGCTGATGTTGGAGTCCCCTCGGCTTGTGGTGCTGGGGGACTTCAACATCCATGCCGAGGCCGCCCTGTCGGGAGTGGCTCAGGACTTCATGGCCTCCATGACAACCATGGGTCTGTCCCAAGTAGTATCTGGCCCCAAGCATGTTGCTGGCCACACCCTGGACCTTGTTTTCTGTGTGGAGGGGGATGATGGTGATCTTGGTGTGGAGGAACTTTCTGTAGTTCCTTTGTCATGGACAGATCACTACCTGGTTGGGTTTAGACTCACTGGGACTCGGAACCTCTGCAGGGGTGGGGGACCGATTAGGATGGTCTGCCCCAGGAGGCTGATGGATCCGGATGGTTTCCTGATGGTTCTTGGGGTTTTTCCTGCCACCTCGGCAGGCGATTCTGTCGAAGCTCTGGTTGACCTCTGGAATGGGGAAATGGCCAGGGTGGTGGACATGATCGCTCCTGAGCGTCCCCTCTCACGAAGTGGAGCCAAACCAGCCCCTTGGTTTACCAAGGAGCTGGCGGTGATGAAACGAATGAGACGGAGACTAGAGCGACATTGGCGGAAGACTCGGAGCGAGTCTGACCAAACACGGGCTAGAGCCTCCTTGAAGACCTACTCCGTGGCAGTGCGGGCAGCAAATAAATCATTCTTTTCTGCCACCATTGCATCTGCAGGGAGCTGTCCAGTGGAGCTGTTTCGAGTGGTCAGGGGTCTTTTACATTCTGGCCCCCGAGAGGGTAATATAGATCACTCAACAGCCCGCTGTCAAGAGTTTGCACAGCACTTTGCAGATAAAGTCGCTCAGATTCGTTCCGACTTAGACGCTTTAATTGATACAGTCTCAAGGGATGTAACTTTGGCTCCTGTCTGTCCAATAATGATGGATTCTTTTCAATTTGTACAGCCCGAGGATGTGGACAAGATCCTTGGAGAGGTGAGAGCCACCACATGTCTGCTAGACCCTTGGCCTTCCTGGCTTATAAAAAGTGCCAGAGATGGACTGGCTGAGTGGGTGGGGGAAGTGGTTAATGCCTCCTTACACCAAGGCAGAGTTCCAGGTTGCCTAAAGGAGGCAGTTGTAAGGCCTTTGTTAAAAAAGCCCTCCCTGGACCCCTCCATAATGGATAATTACCAGCCAGTGTCCAATATTCCATTTTTGGGTAAGGTAATAGAGCATGTGGTGGCCTCCCAGCTCCGGGGATTCTTGGATGAAACAGATTATCTGGATCCATTTCAATCTGGTTTCAGGCCTGGTTATGGGACGGAGACAGCTTTGGTCACCTTGGTGGATGACCTACGCAGAGAACTGGACAGGGGGAGTGTATCCCTGTTGGTTCTGCTGGACCTCTCAGCGGCTTTTGATACCATCGACCATGGTATTCTTCTGGGCCGCCTTGCTGGGATGGGACTTAGGGGCACTGTTTTGCAGTGGCTCCATTCCTTCCTGGAGGGACGAACCCAGAAAGTGGTGCTGGGGGATTCCTGTTTGACCCCTTGGCCATTGACCTGTGGGGTCCCTCAGGGCTCAGTTTTATCCCCTATGCTATTTAACATCTACATGAAACCACTGGGAGAGGTTGTCCGGGGGTTTGGGGTTCGGTGCCATCAGTATGCTGATGACACCCAACTCTATGTCTCCTTTCCACCTAATTCCAAGGAAGCTGTCTTGGTTTTAAACCAGTGTCTGGCGTCAGTGGTGGACTGGATGAGGGTGAACAAATTGAAGCTTAATCCAGACAAGACAGAGGTGCTCCTGGTCAGTCATAAGGCGAATCAGGGAATACGGATACAGCCTGTGCTGGATGGGGTTACACTCCCCCTGAAGACGCAGGTTCGCAGTTTGGGTGTGCTCCTGGACTCAGCGTTAAATTTGGAGTCCCAGGTTTCTGCAGTGGCCAGGAGTGCTTTTGCACAATTAAGATTAGTGCGCCAACTGTGCTCGTTCCTTGAGCTGTCTGATCTGGCCACGGTGACACATGCCTTAGTTACATCCCGTTTAGATTACTGTAACATGCTCTACGTGGGGCTGCCTTTGAAGACTGTTCGGAAACTTCAGTTGGTACAACATGCTGCAGCCAGAATGCTAACGGGGGCTGGTTACAGGGACCGTACTACCCCCCTGTTAAAAAAGCTCCACTGGTTGCCAGTCTGTTTCCGGACACAATTCAAAGTGCTGGTGTTGACCTATAAAGCCCTATACAGCTTAGGTCCAGGCTATTTATCAGACCATATCTCCCTGTATGAGCCTGCCCGGGCCCTGAGATCCTCAGGAGAGGCCCTTCTCTCAATACCCACATCTTCTCAAGTACGACTAGTGGGGATGTGTGAGAGGGCCTTCTCGGTGGCTGCCCCTAGGCTTTGGAATTCCCTTCCTAGGGAGGTAAGAATGACCCCTGCTTTGCAGTCCTTCCGCCGACAAGCAAAGACCTTCCTATTCCAACAAGCCTTTGGAATTGAAGGCTGATAGGGCGTGAAGGGTGCTGCATTGCTAATGTCTATTATATCATTTTTAAACTAGTTTGAACTTTTTTAGCTATATGTGTGTATGGTTTTAATATTGGAAATAGTTTAATCTTATTTTAATGTAGACTTTGTATGTTTTTAATTATATGTATTTTTTATCTGGAAGCCGCCATGAGTTCCAGTTTTGGAAAAATGGCGGGGTATAAATAAAGATAATAATAATAATAATAATAATAATAATAATAATAATAATAATAATAATAATAATAATAATAATATTTTGCTTAGGTTGCCAACTTCTTTCAATTTCACTTTCTTAGGGCTTTCACAAATGTGCATGATTGAAAGAAGCTGGATGACTCCTATGGCTGTTAAGGAAGTAGGGCTAGGAGCTGTGGATGACCATGCTTCAGAATTTACCTCTTCCCTACTTTCCCCCTGCCCTCCTAAAGCTTCTTGTGTGATACTCCTCTGCCTCACATGACTGCTGCTGCCCTAACACAAAAATTGAGTTCAAATCCTAGCAATGGAGCAAGGAAATGGAAGGTATTTTCCAAACTACCAGCACCAGAACTCCAGCAGGGGAGTGTTTGTTTTGTTAACAGTGCAACACTAAGCATATTGACTCCAAAGTAAGTCCCACTGAGTTCAGTGAGAGTTGCTTTCTACTAAGGGTTTTTGGGATTACACCTAAAATAGAATTGAGAGAGGTTTTGCTCCCCATAACACATGTACTCATTTGTTTATGCCGACTGACACCTCTGATCAAACAGGGTGGCAGGTTTTGGCAACACAACATTTTATGAGAGGGTGAGCAGAGATTAGGGTTGCCAGGTTCATGGCCTGAGACTGATCCTGTATCTTTAGGAGAAGAGAAAGTCAGCCAAGTGCAGGTGTTCTTGCTACACTGTAATGGGAAAAACCTCAAGGTGGAATTCTCCCTTCCCCCTGCACAACTTTTAAAGATACAGAAGACCTCTTTGTTGCCAGGCCCAGCCTCCGAGAGGTCTTCTGTATCTTTAAAAGTTGTGCAGGGGAAAGGGAGAATTCCACCTTGTGGTTTTTCCCATTACAGAGTTGCAAGAACACCTGCACTCGGCTGACTTTCTTTTCTCCAAAAGATGCAGGATCATTCTCAGATCATGGACCTGGCAACCCTAGCAGAGATGCCTCTTTCCAAACTTCTTCCACTCTTTGAAGTTGACCTCTTTCATCTATCTCCAGCCTACTTTTTTCCAAAGACACAGATCTTTTCACAGAACCCTACAGTCTAATGTTTGAATGCTCACTCCTGCACTCAAATTGACACTGCCCATTCTGCTTATTATAGAGCAAGTATAATATAGTTATTAGACCTCATT